>NC_041392.1:249039020-249080595 GCF_002162155.2 Triticum dicoccoides | reverse complement strand
CGCCGCTGCCCCGCCGCGCCGCCGCACGCCGCCCGAGGTTCGCCGCCTCGTTTTCTGCACCGTTTTTTTAGTTTTTTTCGAAAAACCGTCGGTTTTTCGTCGGTTTTTTAGATTCGGTTTTTTTAAATAGATCAGTTTTTCTGGTTTATTTAAATAGCGAGCGTTCGTCCGTTCGTTCGCTCTAGCGAACGTTCGTCGTTTTTTTCTTTTTTCTCGGATTTAATCCGCGATTTTTCTGATCGCGATTCCTGATCCGATTTTCGTTTTAGTATAACTTTTCGCTCGTTTATCGGAATCAGGCGATTCAAGTGCCTAGAGTTTCGTCTCGAAACCCTCTATCCGTTTAACCAACTTAAACAAGATTTTTATACTATAAAAATTTCCCTAGATCCAGATTAGTAGAACGAAGTTGTTTTCTTTCGCCGTTTGACTTTCGTTGTTTCGTTCGATTTGATTCTTTTTGCAAACCGGAGTTCTTAAGTTGAACCTTCTGGTTAGATCTCTTATTTGAGTTTTACCCATGCATTAGATCAGTACTTATTGTATGCTTGTTTGTTTGTCTGCGATAGAATACCCGGAGTGCGCCGCTTGTTACTTCGAATCTCTAGGTTTCGCGGATCATCAGCAAGGCAAGTAACACTTTGATCATACCTTTTCTACTACCCAGTTTTATTGTATTAGATCAAATCATCACACATTGCATGATTAGGATCTAATTAAATTGTGGGATGGGAAGTAGTTGAGGTAGTACCTATTACCTGTTTATTATCAAACCTTTGGGAGTTACTTCCGCGTTTGCTTATTTTGCCATGCTATGCTAGTAGACGTGGATTGGGTGAGTGATATCCATGACAGATGTGAGTTTTGTTAATTAATGGTTTATCTAAGGTGGAAACTTAAACACACATCTGGGTGGATTGAGGCACCTGGGTATTCCAGTACTTGCCTGTTTTTTTTGGACTGCCACCCAGGCTCAAAGGGATCATGAGACTATTCATACTAGAAACTTCCGTGTGCAGCCACAAGCTATTATGGGATCTAGCATAGTTGACTAATTCGTGCGAACTCTTACAGTGGTAGACTAGCAGATGTAGGGGATGTAGGTGGTACGGTCTGCCCGATCGTAAGGTGCTAGCGCTTCTGAAAGACTATGTCTCGGTCATCCGTCTTCTCAAACACCTTGTAGTGCGAGAAACCAAATGGAGGCGATCGAGTCTTGTGGGGAAAAGTGCGCAAACCTCTGCAGAGTGTAATAAACTAATCATGGTTAGCCGTGTCCCCGGTTATGGACATTTTGAGTATCTAGTACCTGGATTTTCATGTGAATCTAAACATGTTACTCTAAATTAATTTTGTTGGGCTTTGTTTAATGATGATGCTTAATTGGGATTGAGAATGCTGTCAACCATTCTCAATGTTTAACAACTACCATGATAGTAATTAAATTTATTCCTTTGAAGTAGGAAAAAATTGGCTTTACGCAAAACTGTAACCATAGAGCTTTCCACCAGCCAAATATGCATATAGTATAGCTGTTGCTTTACATTACTCTCTATGTGTTACCTTGCCAGCATATTCCATGTGCTGACCCGTTTCGGGCTGCAACGTTAATGTTGCAGACTTTTCAGACGATGATTAAGGGGTTTTTTGGTCGTGGTTCTATACTCAGTGATGCCGTTGGAGTTGATGGACTCACTTATCTTCCAAGCCTTCCGCTGTTATCGTTATTAGATGGCCTTAAGCCATATTTATTGTAATAAGTTCTCGTTTGAGACACTCGATGTAATAAGTGTGTAATTGCTACTCTGTTATAAATCCTCTGAGCACTGTGTGGTGTCAGCATTACTGATCCAGGTATGACACCGGAGCACAGAGATCAGACTGTTTGAGGTCTGGTCGCTACAGAAGATCTTTATCGGTCAGACCGCATAACAACATACGTTGTTCCCTTTGTCATCGGTATGTTACTTGCCCGAGATTCGATCGTCGGTATCTAAATACCTAGTTCAATCTCGTTACCGGCAAGTCTCATTACTCGTTCCGTAATACATCATCCCGCAACTAACTCATTAGTTGCAATGCTTGCAAGGCTTATAGTGATGTGCATTACCGAGTGGGCCCAGAGATACCTCTCTGACAATCAGAGTGACAAATCCTAATCTCGAAATACGCCAACCCAACAAGTACCTTCGGAGACACCTGTAGAGCACCTTTATAATCACCCAGTTACGTTGTGACGTTTGGTAGCACACAAAGTGTTCCTCCGGTAAACGGGAGTTGCATAATCTCATAGTCATAGGAACATGTATAAGTTATGAAGAAAGCAATGGCAACAAAGTAAACGATCAAGTGCTAAGCAAATGGAATGGGTCAAGTCAATCACATCATTCTCCTAATGATGTGATCCCGTTAATCAAATGACAACTCATGTCTATGGCTAGGAAACATAACCATCTTCGATTAACGAGCTAGTCAAGTAGAGGCATACTAGTGACACTCTGTTTGTCTATGTATTCACACATGTGCTATGTTTCCGGTTAATACAATTCTAGGATGAATAATAAACATTTATCATGATATGAGGAAATAAATAATAACTTTATTATTGCCTCTAGGGCATATTTCCTTCAGTCTCCCACTTGCACTAGAGTCAATAATCTAGTTCACATCGCCATGTGATTTAATACCAATAGTTCACATCACCATGTGATTAACACCCATAGTTCACATCAACATGTGACCAACACCCAAAGGGTTTACTAGAGTCAATAATCTAGTTCACATTGCTATGTTATTAACACCCAAAGAGTACTAAGGTGTTATCATGTTTTTCTTGTGAGAGAAGTTTACAACGGGTCTGCCACATTCAGATCCGTATGTATTTTGCAAATTTCTATGTCAACAATGCTCTGCACAGAGCTACTCTAGCTAATTGTTCCCACTTTCAATATATATCCAGACTGAGACTTAGAGTCATCTGGATCAGTGTCAAAACTTGCATCGACGTAACCCTTTACGACGAACCTTTTGTCACCTCCATGATCGAGAATTATATCCTTATTCCACTAAGGATAATTTTGACCAATGTCCAGTGATCTACTCCTAGATCACTACTATACTCCCTTGCCAAATTCGGGGCAGGGTATACAATAGGTCTGGTACACAGCATGGCATACTTTATAGAACCTATGGCTGAGGCATAGGGAATGACTTTCATTCTCTCTCTATCTTCTACCGTGGTCGGGTTTTGAGTCTTACTCAACTTCACACCTCGTAACACAGGCAAGAACTCCTTTTTGACTGTTCCATTTTGAACTACTTCAAAATCTTGTCAAGGTATGTACTCATTGAAAAACTTATCAAGCGTCTTGATCTATCTCTATAGATCTTGATGCTCAATATGTAAGCAGCTTCACCGAGGTCTTTCTTTGAAAAACTCCTTTCAAACATTCCTTTATGCTTTGCAGAATAATTCTACATTATCTCCGATTAACAATATGTCATTCACATATACTTATCAGAAATGTTGTAGTGCTCCCACTCACTTTCTTGTAAATACAGGCTTCACCGCAAGTCTGTATAAAAGTATATGCTTTGATCAACTTATCAAAGCATATATTCCAACTCCGAGATGCTTGCACCAGTCCATAGATGGATCGCTGGAGCTTGCATATTTTGTTAGTACCTTTAGGATTGACAAAACCTTCTGGTTGCATCATATACAACTATTCTTTAATAAATCCATTAAGGAATGCAGTTTTGTTTATCCATTTGCCAGATTTCATAAAATGTGGCAATTGATAACATGATTCGGACAGACTTAAGCATAGATACGAGTGAGAAACTCTCATCGTAGTCAACACCTTGAACTTGTCGAAAACCTTTTTGCGACAATTCTAGCTTTGTAGATAGTAACACTACTATCAGCGTCCGTCTTCCTCTTGAAGATCCATTTAATCTCAATGGCTCGCCGATCAATGGGCAAGTCAATCAAAGTCCATACTTTGTTCTCATACATGGATCTCATCTCAGATTTCATGGCCTCAAGCCATTTCGCGGAATCTAGGCTCATCATCGCTTCCTCATAGTTCGTAGGCTCGTCATGGTCAAGTAACATGACCTCTAGAACAGGATTACCGTACCACTCTGGTGCGGATCTCACTCTGGTTTACCTACGAGGTTCGGTAGTAACTTGATCTGAAGTTACATGATCATCATCATTAACTTCCTCACTAATTGGTGTAGTAGTCACAGGAACAGATTTCTATGATGAACTACTTTCCAATAAGGGAGCAGGGACATTTACCTCATCAAGTTCTACTTTCCTCCCACTCACTTCTTTCGAGAGAAACTCCTTCTCTAGAAAGGATCCATTCTCAGCAATGAATATCTTGCCTTCGGATCTGTGATAGAAGGTGTACCCAACATTTTCTTTTGGGTATCCTATGAAGATGCACTTCTCCGATTTGGGTTTGAGCTTATCAGGTTGAAATTTTTTCACATAAGCATTGCAACCTCAAACTTTAAGAAACGACAGCTTAGGTTTCTTGCCAAACCATAGTTCAGACGGTGTCATCTCAACGGATTTAGATGGTGCCCTATTTAATGTGAATGTAGCTGTCTCTAATGCATAACCCCAAAACGATAGTGGTAAATCGGTAAGAGACATCATAGATCGCACCATATCTAATAAAGTACGGTTACGACGTTCGGACACACCATTACACTGTGGTGTTCCACGTGGCGTGAGTAGTGAAACTATTTCACATTGTTTTAACTGAAGACCAAACTCGTAACTCAAATATTTTACTTCTGCGATCATATCGTAGAAACTTTTATTTTTGTTACGATGATTCTCCACTTCACTCTGAAATTCTTTGAACTTTTTCAAATGTTTCAGACATGTGTTTCATCAAGTAGATATACTCATATCTGCTCAAATCATCTGTGAAGATCATAAAATAATGATACGTGCCGCGAGCCTCAATATTCATCGGACCACATACATCAGTATGTATGATTTCCAACAAATCTGTTGCTCGCTCCATTGTTCCAGAGAACGGAGTCTTAGTCATCTTGCCCATGAAGCATGGTTCGCAAGCATCAACTGATTCATAATCAAGTGATTCCAAAAGGTCATCAGCATGGAGTTTCTTCATGCGCTTTATACCAATATGACCTAAACGGCAGTGCCACAAATAAGTTGCACTATCATTATTAACTTTGCATCTTTTGGTTTCAATATTATGAATATGTGTATCACTACGATCGAGATCCAACGAACCATTTTCATTGGGTGTGTAACCATATAAGGTTTTATTCATGTAAACACAACAACAATTTATTCTCTTACTTAAATGAATAACCGTATTGCAATAAACATGATCAAATCATATTCATGCTTAACGCAAACACCAAATAACACTTATTTAGGTTCAACACTAATCCCGAAAGTATAGGGAGTGTGCGATGATGATCATATCAATCTTGGAACTATTTCCAACACACATCGTCACTTCACCCTTAACTAGTTTATGTTCATTCTACAACTCCCGTTTCGAGTTACTACTCTTAGCAACTAAACCAGTATCAAATACCGAGGGGTTGTTACGAACACTAGTAAAATACACATCAATAATCTGTATATCAAATATACCTTTGTTCACTTTGCCATCCTTCTTATCCGTCAAATACTTGGGGTAGTTCCGCTTCCAGTGACCAGTCCCTTTGCAGTAGAAGCACTTAGTCTCAGGCTTAGGACCAGACTTGGGCTTCTTCTCTTGAGCAGCAACTTGCTTGCCGTTCTTCTTGAAGTTCCCCTTCTTCCCTTTGCCCTTTTCTTGAAACTAGTGGTCTTGTCTACCATCAACACTTGATATTTTTCTTGATTTCTACCTTCGTTGATTTCAGAATTACGAAGAGCTTGGGAATCGTTTCCGTTATCCCTTGCATATTATAGTTCATCACGAAGTTCTACTAACTTGGTGATGGCGACTAGAGAATTCTGTCAATCGTTATTTTATCTGGAAGATTAACTCCCACTTGATTCAAGCGATTGTAGTACCCAGACAATCTGAGCACATGCTCACTACTTGAGCTATTCTCCTCCATCTTTTAGCTATAGAACTTGTTGGAGACTTCATATCTCTCAACTCGGGTATTTGCTTGAAATATTAACTTCAACTCCTGGAACATCTCATATGGTCCATGACGTTCAAAACGTCTTTGAAGTCCCGATTCTAAGCTGTTCAAGCATGGTGCACTAAACTATCAAGTAGTCATCATATTGAGCTAGCCAAACGTTCATAACGTCTGCATCTGCTCCTGCAATAGGTCTGTCACCTAGCGGTGCATTAAGGACATAATTCTTCTGTGCAGCAATGAGGATAATCCTCAGATCACGGATCCAATCTGCATCATTGGTACTAACATTTTTCAACTTAGTTTTCTCTAGGAACATATAAAAATTAAACGGGGAGCAACATCGCGAGCTATTGATCTACAACATAGATATGCTAATACTACCAGGACTAAGTTCATGATAAATTAAAGTTCAATTAATCATATTACTTAAGAACTCCCACTTAGAAAGACATCCCTCTAATCTTCCAAGTGATCACGTGATCCAAACCAACTAAACCATAACCGATCATCACATGAAATGGAGTAGTTTTCAATGGTGAACATCATTATGTTGATCATATCTACTATATGATTCATGCTTGACCTTTCGGTCTCCAGTGTTCCGAGGCCATATCTGCATATGCTAGGCTCGTCAAGTTTAACCCGAGTATTTCTGCGTGTGCAAAACTGGCTTGCACCCGTTGTAGATGGACGTAGAGCTTATCACACCCGATCATCATGTGGTGTCTGGGCACGACGAACTTTGGCAATGGTGCATACTTAGGGAGAACACTTTTATCTTGAAATTTAGTGAGAGATCATCTTATAATGCTACCGTCATAACTAAGCAAAGTAAGATGTATAAAAGATAAACATCACATGCAATCAAAATTTGTGACATGATATGGCCATCATCATCTTGTGCCTTTGATCTCTATCTCCAAAGCATCGTCATGATCTCCATCGTCACTGGCATGACACCATGATCTCCATCATCTTGATCTATATCAATGTGTCGTCACATGGTCGTCTCGCTAACTATTGCTCTTGCAACTATTGCTGTCGCATAGCGATAAAGTAAAGCAATTATTTGGCACTTGCATCTTATGCAATAAAGAGACAACCATAAGGCTTCTGCCAATTGCTGATAACTTCAACAAAACATGATCATCTCATACAACAACTTATATCTCATCACGTCTTGACCATATCACATCACAACATGCCCTGCAAAAACAAGTTAGACATCCTCTACTTTGTTGTTGCAAGTTTTACGTGGCTGCTACGGGTTGAGCAAGAACCGTTCTTACCTACGCATCAAAACCACAACGATAGTTTGTCAAGTTGGTGCTGTTTTAACCTTCGCAAGGACCGGGCGTAGCCACACTTGGTTCAACTAAAGTTGGAGAAACTGACACCCACCAGCCACCTGTATGCAAAGCACATCGGTAGAACCAGTCTCGCGTAAGCGTACGCGTAATGTCGGTCCGGGCCGCTTCATCCAACAATACCGCCGAACCAAAGTATGACATGCTGGTAAGCAGTATGACTTATATCGCCCACAACTCACTTGTGTTCTACTCGTGCACAACATCAATGCATAAAACCTAGGCTCGGATGCCACTGTTGGGGAACGTAGTAATTTTAAAAAAATTCCTACGCACACGCAATATCATGGTGATGCATAGCAACGAGAGGGGAGAGTGTTGTCCACGTACCCTCGTAGACCGAAAGTGGAAGCGTTAGCACAACGCGGTTGATGTAGTCGTACATCTTCATGATCCGACCGATCCAAGTATCGAACGCACTGCACCTCCGAGTTCAGCACACATTCAGCTCGATGACGTCCCGCCAACTCTGATCCAGTAGAGCTTCAGAGGAGAGTTCCGTCAGCACGACGGTGTGGTGACGGTGATGATGTTGCTACCGACGCAGGGCTTTGCCTAAGCACCGCTACGATATGACCGAGGTGGAATATGGTGGAGGGGGGCACCGCACATGGCTGGGAAAGATCAACCGATCAACTTGTGTGTCTATGGGGTGCCCATGGCCATGTATATAAAGGAGTGGAGGAGGTGAGGGCCGGCCCTCTCTATGGCACGCCCTAGGGGAGTCCTACTCCCACCGGGAGTAGGATTCCCCCTTTCCTAGTAGAACTAGGAGCCCTTCCAATTAGTAGGAGTAGGAGGGAAGGAAAGGGAAGGGAAAAGGAGAAGGAAGGAAGGGTGCGCCCCCTCCCTAGTCCAATTTGGACCAGCCCATGGGGAGGGGTGCGGCCACCCTTTGAGGCCTTTCTCTCCTTTCCCGTATGGCCCATTAAGGCTCAATACGAATTCCCGTAACTCCCCGGTACTCCCGAAAATACCCGAATCACTCGGAACCTTTCCAATGTCCGAATATAGTCGTCCAATATATCGATCTTTACGTCTCGACCATTTCGGGACTCCTCGTCATGTCCCCGATCTCATCCGGGACTCCAAAATCCTTCGGTACATAAACTCATAATATAACCGTCATCGAACTTTAAGCGTGCAGACCCTACGGGTTCGAGAACTATGTAGACATGACCGAGACACGTCTCCGGTCAATAACCAATAGCGGAACCTGGATGCTCATATTGGCTCCTACATATTCTACGAAGATCTTTATCAGTCAGACCGCATAACAACATACGATGTTCCCTTTGTCATCGGTATGTTACTTGCCCGAGATTCGATCGTCGGTATCTCAATACCTAGTTCAATCTCGTTACCGGCAAGTCTCTTTACTCGTTCCGTAATACATCATCCCGCAACTAACTCATTAGTTGCGATGCTTGCAAGGCTTATAGTGATGTGCATTACCGAGTGGGCCCAGAGATACCTCTCCGACAATTGGAGTGACAAATCCTAATCTCGAAATACGCCAACCCAACAAGTACCTTCGGAGACACCCATAGAGCACCTTTATAATCACCCAGTTATGTTGTGACATTTGGTAGCACACAAAGTGTTCCTCCGGTAAACGGGAGTTGCATAATCTCATAGTCATAGGAACATGTATAAGTTATGAAGAAAGCAATAGCAACAAACTAAACGATCAAGTGCTAAGCTAATGGAATGGGTCAAGTCAATCACATCATTCTCCTAATGATGTGATCCCGTTAATCAAATGACAACTCATGTCTATGGCTAGGAAACATAACCATCTTCGATTAACGAGCTAGTCAAGTAGAGGCATACTAGTGACACTTTATTTGTCTATGTATTCGCACATGTATTATGTTTCCGGTTAATACGATTCTAGCATGAATAATAAACATTTATCATGATATAAAGAAATAAATAATAACTTTATTATTGCCTCTAGGGCATATTTCCTTCACTATACACACACCGAGTGCCAGGGCACATGGACGTTGTTGCAATAGGCAGTCACGACCCCGTCCAACCTCTTTCTTATTTTGACAATTCCGAAATAAATAAGGCTAGTAAGGTAAAAAAGTTAGAGTTCACCACCCAAGCAAAGGGCTTATTTGTGGACAAAGAAGCTATCATATAAAACTTTGTTTCATATTGTTTGCTTAACTTATTTGTTGTATTTGGCATATAACTTGCTTAACTTTTTGGTTGTAGTTGGCTTTTGTGTTAAGGGCGCAACAAGTCATCTAATGTTGTTAAAAGTGGGGTAGTGTGTATCCGAGTATTTTGGATGGAAATTGTTTTTATGATTATCGTACTCCTATTGAAGTCGTTAAGCTTTTGCAAACGATAGTTGATTCTCCTAATGTTATTGAGCAAAACAAAGTATTTATACTGTTGAAACTGTTCTAAAAGCTAGAGAAGAAAAACATGAGCAAGAAAGTGTCTATCCCAAGAAAATTAGAGGACGGATGGGTACCAACTATTAAGATCACAATTAATAACTTTGAATGTACTCCCTCCGTTCTGAATTACTTGTCGCAGGTATGGATGTATCTAGATGTATGATACGTCTTTGTCGTATCAACTTTTCCAAACACTTTTGCCATTGTTTTGGACTCTAACTTGCATGATTTGAATGGAACTAACCCGGACTGACGCTGTTTTCAGCAGAATTACCATGGTGTTATTTATGTGCAGAAACAAAAGTTCTCGGAATGACCTGAAACTTCACGAAACAACTTTTCGGAAATAATAAAAATCCTTGCAAAAGATGATGGCCAGGGGGCCCACCACCTGTCCACGAGGGTGGGGGCGCGCCCCCTACCTCGTGGGCCCCCTGGAGCTCCTCCGACCTCAACTCCAACTCTATATATTTGGTTTCGGGAAGAAAAAAATCAGAGAGAAGAATTCATCGCATTTTATGATACGGAGCCGCCGCCAAGCCCTAAAACCTCTCGGGAGGGCTGATCTGGAGTCCGTTCGGGGCTCCGGAGAGGGGAATCCGTCGCCATCGTCATCATCAACCATCCTCCATCACCAATTTCATGATGCTCACCGTCGTGCGTGAGTAATTCCATCGTAGGCTTGTTAGATGGTGATGGGTTGATGAGATTTATCATGTAATCGAGTTAGTTTTGTTAGGGTTTGATCCCTAGTATCCACTATGTTCTGAGATTGATGTTGCTATGACTTTGCTATGCTTAATACTTGTCACCAGGGCCCGAGTGCCATGATTTCAGATCTGAACCTATTATGTTTTCATCAATATATGAGAGTTCTTGATCCTATCTTGCAAGTCTATAGTCACCTATTATGTGTTATGATCCATTAACCCCGAAGTGACAATAATCGGGATACTTACCGGTGATGACCATAGTTTGAGGAGTTCATGTATTCACTATGTGCTAATGCTTTGTTCTGATACTCTATTAAAAGGAGGCCTTAATATCCCTTAGTTTCCATTAGGACCCCGCTGCCACGGGAGGGTAGGACAAAAGATGTCATGCAAGTTCTTTTCCATAAGCACGTATGACTATATTCGGAATACATGCCTACGTTACATTGATGAACTGGAGCTAGTTCTATGTCACCCTAGGTTATGATTGTTACATGATGAACCGCATCCGGCATAATTCTCCATCACTGATTCATTGCCTACGAGCTTTCCATATACTGTTCTTCGCTTATTTACTTTTCCGTTGCTATTGTTATCATCACTACAAAATACCAAAAACATTACTTTTGCTATCATTACCTTTTGCTACTGTTACCACTACTATCATATTACTTTGCTACTAAATACTTTGCTGCAGATATTAAGTTTCCAGGTGTGGTTGAATTGACAACTCAGCTGCTAATACTTGAGAATATTCTTTGGCTCCCCTTGTGTCGAATCAATAAATTTGGGTTGAATACCCTACCCTCGAAAACTGTTGCGACCCCCTATACTTGTCGGTTATCAAGACTATTTTCTGGCACCGTTGTCGGGGAGTATAGCTCTATTCTTTGAGTCACTTGGGATTTATATGTACTTATCATTATGAAGAACTTGAAAGATCCAAGAACTAGGATTTATCCCTCAACTACGAGGGGAGGTAATGAACTGCCATCTAGCTCTGCACTTGATTCACCTTCTGTTTTGAGTAAGCTTGCGACACCTAAACCTGCTTTTGCTATTCGTTCTGATATGTCGCATGTTATTGATGATGCCACTTCTGCTATACATGATACTTATGATGAAACTACTTCTATGCTTGATACTACTGTGCCACTTGGTGAATTTCTTGATGAACAACTTGCTAGGGCTAGAGAGAATGAAAATATTGAATCTGATAATATTGATGAAAGTGATGATGAAGACTCACCCCTATTCCTGAGGGTTATGTTTTTGATAAAGAAGCTTCTTTAGCTATTTTAGCCTGCAAAGATAGATACGAGCTCAAGAGGTTATTAGCTAAATGGAAGCAACAATCTCTTAATGCTAGAATGAAACCTGACCCTGCTTTTGCTACTTCACCTATCTTTGTTACTGATAAGGATTATGAATTCTCTATTGATCCTGATATAATTACTTTGGTTGAATCTAATCCTTTTCATGGCTATGAATCTGAAACTGTTGTGGCACATCTTAATAAATTAAATGATATAGCCACCCTGTTCACTAATGATGGGAGAACTCGTTACTTTTATATCCTTAAAATTATTCTGTTCTCATAAGGTATTAAAGCTGAAGATGTTAAGAATTTACCTCCTATTGAAGAAATACATGGTCTTAATTTACCTCCTGTTGAAGAAACATATGATCTTAATCCTTTACCTATTGAAGAAACTCATGGTCTTGATAACCCGACACAGGTAGTAAAGGTAAATTCTCTCTATAGATATGATAAAGCTGAAATCCCATTTACTAAGTTTGCTAGCCCATGCTTAGATGAGTTTGATAAATTTATGGTTAAGCAAGAAGATTTTAATGCTTATTTTGGTAGACAATTGAAATACAATTCAAATATGCTTGAACACTTGGGTGATTATATGGCTAATGTCAAAGGTGAACTTAAACTTATTAGTAAACATGCTTCTATGGTTACCACTCAAGTAGAACAAGTACTTAAAGCTCAAAATGATTTGCTCAATGAATTGAATAGTAAGAATAATGATAACATTGTTAGAGTTATGACTAGAGGTGGTAAAATGACTCAGGAACCCTTGTATCCTGAAGGCCATCCTAAGAGAATTGAGCAAGATTCTCAGAGAAATAATATAGATGCACCTAGTCCTTCTAAAAGGAACAAAAAAATGATAGGACTTTGCATGCTTCTAGTGAACCTGTTATTGAAACACCTGAAAATCCAAATGACATCTCTATTTCTGATGCTGAAACACAATCTGGTAATGAGCCTGAATCTAGTGATAATATTAATGATAATGTTCATGATGATGCTCAACCTAGTAATGATAATGATATAGAAATTGAACCTGCTGTTGATCTTGATAACCTACAATCAAAGAATCAATGTTATGACAAGAAAGACTTTGTTGCTAGGAAACACGGTAAAGAAAGAGAACCATGGGTTCAAAAACCTATGCCTTTTCCTCCCAAACCATCCAAGAAAAAGGATGATGAGGATTTTGAGCGCTTTGCTGAAATGATTAGACCTATCTTTTTGCGTATGTAATTAACTGATATGCTCAAAATGAATCATTATGCTAAGTATATGAAAGATATTGTTACAAATAAAAGAAAGATACTAGAAGCTGAAATTTTCACCATGCTTGCTAATTATACTTTTAAGGGTGGAATACCAAAGAAACTTGGAGATCCCGGTGTACCAACTATACCATGCTCCATTAAAAGAAACTATGTTAAAACTGCTTTATGTGATCTTGGAGCCGGTGTTAGTGTTATGCCTCTCTCTTTATATTGTAGAGTTGATTTGAATAAGTTGACACCTACTGAAATATCTTTGCAAATGGCTGATAAATCAACTACTATACCTGTCGGTATTTGTGAGGATGTGCCTGTTGTAGTTGCAGACGTTACTATTTTAACGGACTTTGTTATTCTTGATATTCCCGAGGATGATAGTATGTCTATTATTCTTGGAAGACCCTTTTTGAATACTACAGGGGCTGTTATTGATTGCACTAAAGGTAATGTCACTTTTCATGTTAATGGTAATGAGCATACGGTACACTTTCCGAGGAAACAACCTCAATTCATAGTATCAATTCTATTGGAAAAATTCCATCGATTATATTTGGAAGTTCTAAATTTCCTATTCCTACTATCAAGAAGAAATATGATATTCTTATTATTGGGGATGTGCATATCCCTGTTGAGGTAACATAGTGTTATTCGAAATTTCTCCGGTTCCATGTTATTCGGAATGAGTTCGTTAACAAGACTTGATCAACCTTGTTAGTGGATTCCTTTTGATGATCATGAGATGGATGAAACTAGAAGACACAACCTGTTGTACCCACCTCTTATTTTCTGTTATTTATATTAAATAAAATAAAAATAGTATTTTTCTGTCTGTTATCTGATTATCTGTGCAATATAAAAATACCCCGAAAATAAAAGTTCTCCAAATGCCCTGAAATTTAAATATGATTTTTTCTGGAATATTTGACAATATTTGGCACTGAGAACACAGCAGGGGGGTCATCCACATGGCCACGAGGGTGGAGGGCGCGCCCTACCCCCTGGGCGTGCCCCCCTGCCTCGTGGGCCCACGGTTGCCCTCCTCCACTTATCCTTTTACCCACACACTCCTTCTTCCTTCCCCGAACACGAATATCCAGCTCAAACCCGAGTCCAAGCTCATTTTGCTGCCATTTTCGATCTCCTTGCTCAAAGCACCTCTCACAAAACTGCTTGGGGAGATTGTTCCTTGGTATGTGACTCCTCCATTGGTCCAATTAGTTTTTGTTCTAGTGCTTTATTCATTGCAAATTTTTGCTGCTTAGGTGACCCTGTTCTTGAGCTTACATGTCAAATTTATATGGTCAAAAGTAGTTTTGATGCATGATATAGGCCCTAGGCACATGTAGGAGTAGTTGCTATCAATATTATTGAGTTTGGTTTACTTTTATTTTGAAGTTACTAAAAATTTCAGAAATTTTCCAGATGAAGAAATATGCTTAGGAAAATGTTCCAAGGTGGTTCTTCAAGGAAGCAAGGACCCAGGCTTGCAATGTGTGATGCTGATGAAGAGCCACCAAGAGACGCTCTAGTGCGTCCTTGTGAATGGCCTTCGGAAAATTTTATGGATCGAGCGGGAATTAAAGAAGAATTTAACACATATTTGCGTAACACTGATCTTGTGAGCTTCGAGGAAGAAAAGTGCAGCCAGTATCACTATCTCACTAGTTCCTTTGTGAGGAGGTTTGAAATTTCATCTTCACGTAATTCTCCAACTGTCTTGTTTGATCTTTATGAAAATTCATACACTATGGACTTAGAGGATTTTACCACTACTTGCAAACTTCCACAATGGGGTAGTAGCATGGATCCTCGCAAATCTGAATTTAGAGATCTTCTTGCTAGTATAACTGTGGGGGAATCTAGAGATATAACACAAGCTACCATAGGGAGCATTCACTTTCCTGCTATACATTATTTTGCTCTCTTCATAGGTAGATGCAATAATGGTAAAGATGAGGCATGTCACATGTCTGTCCCCGACCTCAGTATCTTAGGTGTGCTGTGTTAGGAGATAAATCTTATAATTTGGGAGCCATTGTTGCACGTAGGTTGCATCTTAATAGATTTAATGGAGATTTCTTTGGTGGAATTTATGCAACCCGCATAGCTAATTTTCTTGGTGTAGCCATACGCAAAGATGATATTGAATTACCCTTGCTTACCTAGACTTTAATTCTATGGTTCACCACCAGTTTGTCGAGAGGAATGAATCACCTCTCCAGTATCGCTTAATCTTTGACAGACACCGTGTTGTCCGTATTACTCTCCCTGCTCCTGCCTGCTTTGATTATCAGGCAAAAGGAAGATATGTTATTACCAGAGAGAAGGCAGATGAGTACGAGAGGAGGGCGGAAGCCTCTCATCGCTGATACGTCTCCAACGTATCTATAATTTTTGATTGCTCCATGCTATATTATCTACTGTTTTGGACTATATTGGGCTTTATTTTCCACTTTTATATTATTTTTGGGACTAACCTATTAACCGGAGGCCCAGCCTAGAATTGCTGTTTTTTTGCCTATTTCAGTGTTATGGATAAACAGAATATCAAACGGAGTCCAAACGGAATAAAATCTTCGGGAACGTGATTTTCTCACCGAACGTGATCCAGGAGACTTGGACCCTGCTCCAAGGAACAAAAGAGGCGGTCACGAGGGTGGGGGGCGCGCCCCCCTGCCTCGTGGGCCCCTCATTGCTCCTCCGACGTACTTCTTCCTCGTATATATACACACGTACCGCCAAACGATCAGAACAGGAGCCAAAAACCTAATTCCACCGCCGCAACTTCCTGTATCCACGAGATCCCATCTTGGGGCCTGCTCCGGAGCTCCGCCGTCATAGCCTCTCCGATGAAGTGTGAGTAGTTTACCTCAGACCTTCGGGTCCATAGTTAGGAGCTAGATGGCTTCTTCTCTCTCTTTGAATCTCAATACAAAGTTCTCCCCCTCTCTTGTGGAGATCTATTTGATGTAATCTTCTTTTTGCGGTGTGTTTGTTGAGACCGATGAATTGTGGGTTTATGATCAAGTCTATCTATGAATAATATTTGAATCTTCTCTAAATTCTTTTATGTATGATTGGTTATCTTTGCAAGTCTCTTCGAATTATCCGTTTGGTTTGGCCAACTAGATTGGTGGTTCTTGCCATGGGAGAAGTGCTTAGCTTTGGGTCCGATCTTGTGGTGTCCTTACCCAGTGACAGAAGGGGCAACAAGGCACGTATTGTATCATTGCCATCGAGGATAACAAGATGGGGTTTATTTCATATTGCATGAATTTATCTCTCTACATCATGTCATCTTGCTTAAGGCGTTACTCTGTTTTTAACTTAATACTCTAGATGCATGCTGGATAGTGGTCGATGAGTGGAGTAATAGTAGTAGATGCAGAATCGTTTCAATCTACTTGTCACGGACGTGATGCCTATATACATGATCATGCCTAGATATTCTCATAACTATGCTCAATTCTGTCAATTGCTCAACAATAATTTGTTCACCCGTCGTAGAATACTTATGCTCTTGAGAGAAGCCACTAGTGAAACCTATGGCCCCCGGGTCTATTCTCATCATATCAATCTCCATCACTTTAATCTTGCTTTGCTTTTTTACTTTGCTTTTACTTTTTACTTTGCTTTTACTTTTTACTTTGCATCTTTATACCAAAAATACCAAAAATATTATATCTATCAGATCTCACTCTCGTAAGTGACTGTGAAGGGATTGACAACCCCTAATTGTGTTGGTTGCGAGTAGCTATCATTTTGTGCAGGTACGAGGGACTTGAGCGTGGCCTCCTACTGGATTGATACCTTGGTTCTCAAAAACCGAGGGAAATACTTACGCTACTCTGCTGCATCATCCCTTCCTCTTAGGGGAAAACCAACGCAAGCTCAAGACATAGCAGTCGCCATGCTGCAGCTCAAGAGGCGATAGCCGCTGCATCTCAGTACGACCCCACCTTTTACTATGGATATCTGCCAGGCCAGCCGTGGCCATAGACCAACTTAGGCCAAAAGCCTAAGCTTGGGGGAGTACATATTTCTCACCGACATTACATTTATGTTCACACACTCATTGCCAGATGTTGGTGCTCATACTTTTTCATCGTATCATCCATGCTAGTTTATTTTGCTTTTTATGCTTTCTTCTTGTGTGTTTGATAAACCTTAAGAAAAAGCAAAAAAATTAGTTGTAGCTTTTAATTAGTTCACTTTCCATGCGTGTAGTAGTAATTAAAAAGAAAACCCAAAAAGATTTCTCGTTCTTCTTTTGCTTGTTGGGAGCTTTCCTGTGTAAATAGTTTTATTTCTTTTCTTTTCTTTGGGGTCGATAGGAGAATACCATAATTAAATTGTTGAAGTGGCTCTTATATGCATTATTGTTGATCTGACAAAAGAGCCCATACTGCCTTGTCTTCTCCTGTTTATTGAATGATTGCAGATTCCAGCTTAGTCCAATGCACGTGCACTATTATTATTATCCACATCGTTCGGTCGTGCAAGTGAAAGGCAATAATGATGATTATGTGATGAACTTATTGAGATGAGAAAAGCTGGTATGAACTCGACCTCCCTTGTTTTTGTAAATATGATTAGTTCATCATTCCTGATTCAGCCTATTATGAATAAACATGTTTGCAATGACAACTAGAGATCATAGTTCTTGTGCCATGCTTGATTAGCTAGGAGCTTATAATGGTTTACCTTGCGTGCCAACATGCTATTAAAATGGTTGTGATGTGGTATGATAGGGTGGTATCCTCCTCTGAATGATTTAAGTGACTTGACATGGCACATGTTCACGCATGTAGTTGAAACAAAATCAACATAGCCTTCACGATATTTATGTTCATGGTGGATTATATCCTACTCATGCTTGCATTCAGTGTTGATTAATTTTAATGCATGTTCATGACTGTTGTCGCTCTCTAGCTGGTTGCTTCCCAGTCTTTTGCTAGCCTTCACCTGCACTAAGCGGGAATACTGCTTGTGCATCCAACTCCATAAACCCCAAAGTTATTCCATATGAGTCCACCATACCTACCTATATACGGTATCTACCTGCCGTTCCAAGTAAATTTGTATGTGCCAAACTCTAAACCTTCAAATAAATATCCTGTTTTGTATGCTCGAATAGCTCATGTATCAACTAGGGATGTCCGTATCTTCCATGTTAGGCGGGTTATTCTCAAGAGGAGTGGACTCCGCTCCTCACTCACGAGAAAGTGGCTGGTCATCGGGATGCCCAGTCCCATGCTTTATGCAAACTAAATCAAAATAATTGCAAATAAAACTCCCCCTGGGACTCTTGTTAGTTGGAGGCACTCGTTGTTTCGAGCAAGCCATGGATTGATGCTTGTTGGTGGAAGGGGGAGTACAAACTTTACATTCTGTTTGGGAACCGCCTACAATGTGTGTAGCATGGAAGATATTGCCATCTCTTGGTTGTTATGTTGACAATGAAAGTATACCGCTCAAAATATTATTCACCTCTATTTCAAAACCGAGCTCTGGCACCTCTACAAATCCCGGCTTCCCTCTGTGAAGGGCCTACCTATTTACTTTCATGTCGAGTCATCATCTTCTTATTAAAAAGCACCAGTTGGAGAGCACCACTGTCATTTGCATTCATTACTTTAGTTTACATTGAGTATGACTTGACTGGATCTCTTTTACCATGAATTACAATGTCTAGTCAGTCCTTGATCTTTAAAGGTGCTCTGCATTTATGTTTTGCGGTCTCAGAAAGGGCTAGCGAGATACCATCTTGTTATATCATATTATGATTGTTTTGAGAAAGTGTTGTCATCCGAGATTTATTGTTATTGCTTGCTAGTTGATTATGCCATTGATATGAGTAAACTTGAGACGTAAGTGTTATTGTGAATGTGGTTAGTTCATAATCTTTGCTGAAAACTTGAATGCTGGCTTTACATATTTACAACAACAAGAGCAAACAGAGTTTGTAAAAGTTTTTCTTTATCACTTTCAGTTTATCAACTGAATTGCTTGAGGACAAGCAAA
Organism: Triticum dicoccoides; assembly: GCF_002162155.2. Lineage (NCBI taxonomy): Eukaryota > Viridiplantae > Streptophyta > Magnoliopsida > Poales > Poaceae > Triticum > Triticum dicoccoides. The sequence continues at coordinate 249,061,338 of NC_041392.1, read as the reverse complement.
TGTTTAAGCTTGGGGGAGTTGATACGTCTCCGTCGTATCTACTTTTCCAAACACTTTTGCCCTTGTTTTGGACTCTAACTTGCATGATTTGAATGGAACTAACCCAGACTGACGCTGTTTTCAGCAGAATTACCATGGTATTATTTATGTGCAGAAACAAAAGTTCTCGGAATGACCTGAAACTTGACGGAACAACTTTTCGGAAATAATAAAAATCCTTGCAAAAGATGAAGGCCAGGGGGTCCACCACCTGTCCACGAGGGTGGGGGGCGCGCCCCTACCTCGTGGGCCCCTTGGAGCTCCTCCGACCTCAACTCCAACTCTATATATTTAGCCCATGTCTTGTTGAAGAACATATTGTGCGATTACAGAAGTCCTATGGCAGGGTGAGATTGAACAGCTCGGTCGTTTGGCCGAGGCCATACAGACCTCTTGTGTCCTGGCACTTTGGGCACTACGAATGAAAACCCTCGAAGCATACTTAAGAGAAATGCATGCATGACGATTGGCTTCAGGGGATTACCAGTGAAAGGTGGGCTACAAACTATAAGAGATTGATGAGGATTTCACTTACCTAGTTCTCCATGAGAAAACCTAATAGGGAAGAGGTGGGTCAACAACAAGCAATGTTAGTGATAGTCGGTGCCGATAGGATACAACGAGGGGCAGAAACGAAAGGCAGTGGCGTTTGTCGGCGACTGCAGCCTGCGGCGACAATGGACTATGAGGGGCATCGAGCTGAGGGATCTGGGCGGAGTTGTGAATGAGGAGGTGCGTCTAGCAAGGTGCAGTGCGAGTAAGGAAGAAGGGGAGTGGGGTTTTCCGAAGGTGGTGGGACTTTACATATGTTGTGGGCCCACATGTCAGCCAACGTATGGCGTGTACTTGTAGGACTCAATTGTGTAACATAATTTCACCTTCTTCCTTCTTGCGCCATGGTGGGGTTTTAAAGTTGCACGAACTCCCACACATAAGAGACTCGCCCTTTGGCTGACTCTAGCTGGCCGCTTGTCACCTTTGAAACCACCTCCTTAATTGTGCGTGTGTTGGGCTGGTGGCCTATAAATGGAGCACTTGGTGGAGCACTTAGTCGATCCACCGCCATATGCCTCTCCAATGCAATATTCACTTCTATACCGATGGCACACCCAATTGAACACCCCCTCATCTTCAATTTTGGGGATGACGATTAGGACAAACAACCAGTGGATGATTCCACTAACTTGTGGGAAAAGATGGACCAAGCCATGGAGGAGGCTGCACAGATGGACCTGGCCATGGAGGAGCTTGACCATATATTAGCAGAGGTGGAGGAGTAGATTTTGGTTCCCGTGCCCGGGGCTGTCAATGAAGAGGGATGGTTGGCCTGGCACGACAACATCGATGAGTATTTCCACGCCATGCATGACAACCACACTGCATTACACACATTCTGCCACGGTGTTAGATATGGTCATGTAGTTGACCATGAGCAAGGCCTTGGCGGTGGCCCTGTAGTTGGCCTTCGCGATGGCCATGGTCATGCCGTCTCTCGTGGCCATGGACATGATAGGTCCAAGAGTCGTGTCACCGCAGCCATACCTTTAGTTATAGTTAGTTTGAGCCATTCTATGAATGTGTGTCAACGCGCGATGTTCATCTGATTTTTTTTATTTTGTCATGGAAGCTCCATATGGACAAGGGGACTGGTGATAGCGTGAATCTACTATGGTTGTATAAGTTTCTCAGTTCAACACTTTCATCTGACATATTAGTTTGATAGGAGAGACTTGAATGTCTGAATCTCAGCATTTCTCTCACCCTCAACGACGATCGGCTGATAGCATCCGACACAAGGGTCTGCTCAAACAGACGAGCACGCCATGGTGAGCCGGCGGACTATACACACACCGGGTGCCAGGGCACATGGACGTTGTTGCAATAGGAAGTCACGGCCCCGCCCAACCTCTTTCTTATTTTGACAATTTCAAAATAAATAAGGCTAGTAAGGAAAAAAGTGAGAGTTCACCACCCAAGGAAAGGGCTTATTTGTGGACAAAGAAGCTATCATATAAAACTTTGTTTCATATTGTTTGCTTAACTTATTTGTTGTATTTGGCATATAACTTGCTTAACTTTTTGGTTGTAGTTGGCTTTTGTGTAAAGGGCGCAACAAGTCATCTAATGTTGTTAAAAGTGGGCTTGGAGAGGACCAAACTTTAGGTAGTGTGTCTCTGAGTATTTTGGATGGAAATTGTTTTTATGATTATCGCACTCCTATTGAAGTCATTAAGCTTTTGCAAACGATAGTTGATTCTCCTAATGTTATTGAGCAAAACAAAGTCTTTATACTGTTGAAACTATTCTAAAAGCTAGAGAAGAAAAACATGAGCAAGAAAGTGTCTATCCCAAGAAAATTAGAGGATGGATGGGAACCAACTATTAAGATCACAATTAATAACTTTGAATGTACTCCCTCCGTTTTGAATTACTTGTCGCAGGTATGGATGTATCCAGATGTATTATACGTCTCCGTCGTATCTACTTTTCCAAACACTTTTGCCCTTGTTTTGGACTCTAACTTTCATGATTTGAATGGAACTAACTCGGACTGACGCTGTTTTCAGTAGAATTACCATGGTGTTATTTATGTGCAGAAACAAAAGTTCTCGGAATGACCTGAAACTTCACGGAACAACTTTTTGGAAATAATAAAAAATCCTTGCAAAAGATGAATGTCGTGGTTCCAAGTCTGACAGTAGTGTAGGGAGGTAAGTATGGAGAGGCAAGATCTTGGCTATGGAGAAGTTGTAAGAACGCAAGGTTTACGAGTTCAGGCCCTTCTCGGAGGAAGTAATAGCCCTACGTCTCGGAGCCCGGAGGCGGTCGACTGGATTATGAGAGTATGAATTACAGGGGTGCGAACCCTTTACACTGAGGAGGGGGGTGGCTTATATAGAGTCCGCCAGACCCCTCCGGCCCTCAGTTATGCAGGGTTTTAAGTACATTAAGGTCGGGCGTTACTGGTAATGCCCCTAATAAAGTGCTATGATGACCATAAAAGCTACTTAATGACCGACCGTTAGCGTGCGGAGTGACTTTAGGTCTCCTGGCCATCGGGTGGTTGGATCTTGGTCGAGTGGTTGCTTCTTGATCGAGTGTCTTCGAGTCCGTCGAGTGAAACACCGCCAAGTCGATTGAAATGTGATTTCTTCTGGAGGTGTCCTTGGGTAGGTCAGTTTGGACAGGTCCATGACCCTACCCTAGGTACATAGCTTCATCATTAGCCCCCGAATGGATCGAGGTTTGAGTGGGAAAGGGTTTGAGCACATCTCCGACTCATTTTTCATGTCGTGAGCATACCTTTTTTCGGATCAATGGACCAGAGTGATGACAACAACTTTCTTTCCAGTCGCCTTGATCCATTCTTAGGTTTTGTCGAGTGAGTTCTTATACTTGAAGAGTTCCGAGTGACGGTGCGGAGGAGATCTTTGGTCCGACGAGTTGTTCTGCTGCCCGCGGATTTTGTGGGATCCAAATTTCGGGAAGCGCGTGGGACGGGAGAGGCTGCAGTAAACGGATGGGATAGCGCGGAGCTGCCTCGATCCCTGCGCCACCTTTTTCACCATGTATCGCGCGCGCGATCGCCACGGGATTTGGCAGGGCCGTCCGGGCCTACCAGTCAGCCACTCGGAAGCATCCTCATATAAGGCGTTGGGCCGGGGCTCTGTTCCGCATGCCACCATTCTCTCTCTGTTTTCTCCCGATTTCTCCGCCACCCTTGCTCCCGTCTCGTCACCGGATCTCCGCTCGAGCTCGAACTGCCACCATGGGGAAGGACAGGACGGTAGCACTGGAACACGCGAAGAAGGCAACCGCGAAGGCGAAGGGCAAGCGGACCAACCGGGGCGGATCCTCGTCGAGGTCCGGCCTGCCAGCGGGCTAGATCCAGGGCGACTGGATCCGCTCGGCAATCACACAGGATGACCTCGACGACCTGGTGGAAGGGGGATTTATCCCCCACAAGTCGGCTTGGCTCTCGGGAGACAAAACTGAGCTGCAGCCCAGAGAGGGTGAGTGCATCCTCTTAGCAACTCACATAGATCGTGGGTTCTTGCTGCCTCCCCACCCTTTCTTCCGGGGTTTTTTGAAATTCTTTGGGGCTCAGCTCCACCATTTTACTCCGAATACCATAGTCTATCTAGCCGCTTTCGTGTCTATGTGCGAAAGCTTCTTGGGCTGTCGACCGCACTGGGGGCTCTTCAAACATATCTTCACTTGCCGTTCCTAGTCGGTCAAAAAGACCAAGTCGAGTGACGAGAGGACTCGGGTGATCCAGATGTGCGGTGGTCTGGGGATCCAGATGAGGAGCAAAAGTACTTTCCCAACGATGATCCTTCCTAACTCGGTCAGTGGCTGGCAGTCGACTTGGTTTTACTGCAATGATCAGCCGACCCCTGGCCAGTCGACTGGGCTTCCTCCTTTCTCCTTGGATCGAGTGGAGAAGCCTGCTCCCCTAAAGATAGTTCCAGAAGAGAAGGCGCAGGTCAAGGAGCTGGTCGAACGGGTCGTCCAGCTCGTCCGCGACGGAGTGACCGGGATGGATCTGGTGGAGGTCTTTCTCGGTCGACGCATCCAACCCCTTCAGGCGCGTGATCATCCAATGTGGATGTATTCTGGGCTCGAAGATACCACTCGGATCCACCCGGAGGAGGTCAGTGAGGATACCTTGGAGAGCTGGTTGAGAGGAATCACTGGCAACAAAGACAACCCTCGGGGATCCAGGAGGGTGACTCCATTCGACAACTCGCGTCAGCCGGAGCAGGTATGTTTCTATAAGTAACTTTCCGACTCTCCATGTGATGTCTCGTTTGTGGTCGACTGAATGTCTTTTGATTGTTATTTTTTCAGGCCCTCATTGAAATGTACTCGATGCCCAATGGAGAGCAAGGGCAAGACTTGGAAAGCGAGGCGAGCGGCAGCGACAGTGGCGAGTGGACTTCTGATGGTGAAGAGGATGGAGAAAGCGAAGACTCAAGCGACGAAGAAGAAGTCGAGTCGCCTCCTCGCAGGGAGAGGCGATCCAAACTTGCCCAAGAACGACCGAGCGTCCGTGAAAAGGCGACTGCTCAAGCTGGTCAATCTTCAAAGCGTCCTTGGATCTCTTCACCAACCCCGACCGAGAAAGCGCCCAAGCACCCCAAAGTTGCGGAGCCGAAAATCCAGAAGGCGTTGCCGAAGATTAAGATTGAAATCCCCGTCGCTTCTGCGTAAGTGTCTTCCTATGTATACACTCGACGCTCAGCGCCGTTTGTTTTTCTTGTTTTAACCGGACGAACTTTGGAACTGCCAGCGCTGCCACTTCTAGGACCTCAGCTTACAGGGATGATGATGAGGTGATGGAGGATGCGGTCACATCAAAACTGGGTATGACTCCTGCCATACTGTCTTTATTTTGGTCGATTCAACTCCAACGTGTACCATTGGGTGATGTGATTTTGACGATTGAACTTTGCATAGCTCCCAACGTTATTGGCTTCCCTGATGATGATGAAGAGCCCGAGAGGCCTTTGACGAGGAAAAATAGGCAGGCTCCTACAAGCGAGGCGCCACAGTCGACGCCAAGGACGGAACCAGTCGTTCAGGACACTGGCGACGCCAATCGGGGTTTTGTTACCTTTGCTATGCCACTGTCGAGTGCCTTGCCCTCTTCGTCGACTGCTCAGGCTCTCGTCAACCCACCTTCAGTTTTTGCGACCCATCATGTCTCGGAGGACGAAGCGAATGCTGCCAAGGAAGCCATACGTCAGGCGGGCATCATGATGGAGAAGATGAGGATGGTGCGGGATGCCAGTCAGGCTGCCTACGACGCTAGCTCGGCCCTCCAAAGCAATGTTCAGGTTAATTGGTCACTGCTTGTTTTGTTAGGATATGTTATCTGAAGACTCTTTTCTGAAAATCTTTGCATCTGTACACCCACTGGGTGCATCGATTGAAATTTTTGAACCGATGGGGGCACGCTGAGTGCACCCACTGGGTGTAGTCCCCGAGACTACGGTGGGCTGCTGGCAGTCGACTGTAGTCGTTGTATTTTTCGAGTGTATAAACCAAACTAGTAGTTTGTCTCTTCCACTCGGTCTGGTTGAGTGGGATCAGAATCGGTGGGGGCACGCAAAGTGCACCCACTGGGTGTAGTCCCCGAGACTACGGTGGACTGCTGGTAGTCGACTGTAGTATGAGTTCTACTTTCTCTCTTTCTGCCTTTTTTTTACTTCCTGGACTCGACTTCGGCGGGCCGGTCGAGTGGGATCAGAACCGATGGGGGCACGCAAAGTGCACCCACTGGGTGTAGTCCCCGAGACTATGGTGGACTGCGGGCAGTCGACCGTAGTCTTAGTATTTATTGCCTTTGTTGTTTTTCGCTGTAAAATAACTTCTCCTCTTTGATTACAGAAATTTTGTGATCTGGGAGCTCGCTTTGCTGATTTGGAGAAATAGCAGATCCAACTGAACCTTGACTTGGAGCTGGCCAAGACAGAGCTGCAAAAGGCTAAGGATGGTGCCAATGGTAAGACGAGTTTGTCGACTGGTTTGCCTTGGGCTTGAGTACCCTTCTGCTCTTTCTGAATCAAGCACCATTTCTTTGCAGAAAAGCTAAGAGAAGCTCTGGCAAAGAAGGACCAAGATCTTGCTGCTGCCCGAAAGGAAGCTGACGACAGAGTCGCTCTGGCCGAACAGAAGCTGGCTTCGGTCGGCCAGTTGGAAGAAGAGAATACCAGGCTGAAGTCTGCTCTGAATGACTCCAACAAGGAGTGCTCGCGCTGGAAGAAGGCGAATCTCGTCCAGGGCGAGAAAATGTAAAGCATTGCTCGCAGGAGGGATGATCTGGAGAGCTATCTGAGAAGTCTTGCCAAGAAGTTGTTCATCAAGCTTGAAGGTGCACATTCTATTCCGACTGATTTTTTTTGTGTCGACTCAGTGTACAAAAATTGACTTATCCTTGGATCGTGAATGGAGAGTTTTGCCAGAACTTTGAAGAGGAGACTGGGCGGATCGAATCAGGTTTGGATCCAATCAACTCTCCCATGAAAGATGAAACTGCCATGAATTTGTTCCGACTGGAATCTCGCATCGACGGTGCCGTGGACTACTTGGCTCGACTGGAGGTCGCCATGTCACGGATCGACCCGGCACTTTGGCCAGAGGCCACACTCCAAAACGATCTTGAGTCTCTGATGACTCGACTTAACGGAATCCCTGACCGAGTGCAGGAGTGGAAGAAGTCTTCTGCTTGGTGTGGCGCTGATGTGGCTCTGTCTTTGGTTCGTGTCCACTGCAAGGAGGTGCGACAAGATAAGCTGGCCGCAATCAAGGTCGCCAACACCCAGAAGCACGACTTCCGAACTTTTATGGAGACTTTCATTGCTGCCGCCACTCGGATTGCCGATGGCGTCGACCTGGACGAGTTCGTCGAGCCTGCCAGCCCTCCTCCTGTGGAGTGAACAAACTTTTATGCCCCACCTTAAATTTGCCTCGGAATGCCGAGTGGTTTTTGTAACCGTTAAACTCTTTCGGGCTGAATGCCTGAGCACTTTGAGCTGTGGTCCGGACCCTTTAGGATTTATCTAAACTCGGTTTATCATTGAATATCTTTATGAATCCCTCGTCGAGTGGAAATAGTTCTTCTTTCGAGACAACTTTTTTGTACTTGTGGCGCGGCTCCGAAGGGGAAGGTAGCAGTCGACCTGCACCTCGTTACTGCAGAGCAGGATGGAGTGCATGTTGTATTTGTGGCGAAGCTCTCCAAGGAGGAGGTGGCCGTCGATCTGCATCTTGTTACTGCAGAGCGGGATGTGTTTCGTACTTAGGCGAGTACCTGACCGCAGCTAAGTCTTCAAACGAGAAAACTTAGGCAAGTACCGGACTTCAGCTAAGCCCCCGAGTGGGAGGACTGCTCTCCACTCGGTAGGATTTTTCAAACTTAGGCGAGTGCCTGACTGCAGCTAAGTCCTCAAGCGAGAGAACTTAGGCGAGTACTGGACTGCAGCTAAGCCTCCGAGTGGGAGGGCTGCTCTCCACTCGGTAGGAATTTTTCGAACTTAGGCGAGTGCCTGACTGCAGCTAAGTCCTCAAGCGAGAGAACTTAGGCGAGTACTGGACTGCAGCTAAGCCCCCGGGTGGGAGGGCTTCTCTCCACCCGGTAGGATTTTTTTTTCAAACTTAGGCGAAACGGATTCGCGGCTAAGACTCCGAGTGGGAGGCTAGCTCGCCACTCGGTAGGAAATCGTTTTTATAAACTTAGGCGAAGCGGATTCGCAGCTAAGCCACCCACTGGGGGATTTCTTACGTAAACAAAAACAATAATAATCACTGGGAAAATTATAATGCTCTTGTCTTTGATAAATAAACTACAGGAGTTTTTTCTTATTACATCTTATCTGAATGATAACTCAAGTATAAAAGGGGCGGAGTAGCTCCGCATTCCAGGCTCGTGGCTCATCAATCTGGCGATCGACATTGTAGAGGTGGTATGCTCCATTGTGGAGGACTCTGGTGACTATGAAGGGGCCTTCCCAAGTAGGAGCGAGCTTGTGTGGTTTCTGCTGATCCACTCGGAGGACTAAGTCTCCTTCTTGGAAGGCTCGGCTCTTCATGTTTCTGGCATGGAATCGACGCAAGTCTTGCTGATAGATGGTCGATCGAATCAAGGCCATTTCTCTTTCTTCTTCTAGGAGTTCGACTGCATCCTGCCGGGCTTGTTCTGCTTCATCTTCAGAGTAGAGCTCGACTCGGGGAGTGTTGTGAAGCAGGTCACTCGGTAAGACTGCCTCGGCTCCGTAGACCAGAAAGAATGGGGTTCTTCCGGTCGATCGATTCGGGGTTGTTCTTAATCCCCAAAGGACTGATGGAAGCTCGTCGACCCATGCACCTACTGCGTGCTTGAGATCGCGCATCAATCGGGGTTTCAGTCCTTTGAGAATCAGGCCGTTCGCCCTTTCTGCTTGCCCATTCAAATAGGGGTGAGCGACCGAAGCATAGTCGACTCGAGTGCCCTGAGAGGCGCAAAAGGCCCTGAATTTGTCGGAATCGAAGTTTGACCCGTTGTCGGTGATGATGCTGTGTGGAACTCCATATCTGAATATCAACTCTCTGATGAAACTGATAGCAGTGCAAGCATCAAGATTCTTGATAGGCTTGGCTTCAATCCATTTGGTGAACTTGTCGACTGCTACCAGCACATGAGTGAAGCCGCTCCTGCCTGTTCTCAGTGGTCCAACCATGTCCAGCCCCCAAACAGCGAAGGGCTAGACGAGTGGAATGGTTTTCAGGGCTAACGCGGGCTTGTGCGGCATATTGGAGTAATACTGACATCCTTCACATTTGTCGACTATCTCTTTTGCCACCTCATTGGCTCTTGGCCAGTAGAACCCCACTCGGTATGCTTTAGCCACAATGGTTTGAGAGGATGCATGATGACCACAGGTCCCCGAGTGGATATGTTAAGGATCATCTGACCTTCTTCTGGTGTAATACACTTCTGGCCGACCCCAGTCGCGCTTTCTCTATATAACTGTCCCTTTATGACTGTAAAGGCCTTGGATCGACGGACGAACTGTCGAGCCTCTTCTTCGTCTTCTGGGAGTTCTTTCCTTAGGATGTACGCGATGTACGGTTCTGTCCAGACGGGAGAAATAACCAAGACTTCCATGATCAGGTCGACCACAGCTGGAACTTCAACTTCAGTCGGATCCGTGGCGCTTTTTGGCTGCGGGGCCTCTTCAGTGAAGGGATCCTCCTGGACTGATGGTGTGTGGATGTGTTCCAAAAACACATTGCTGGGAATGGCTTCTCTTTTGGAACCTATTTTTGCTAGATCATCAGCTGCTTGATTTTTCAGCCGGGGTATGTGATGAAGCTCTAACCCCTCGAATTTCTTCTCCAGCTTTCTCACTGCATTGCAATAACCAGTCATGGCTGGACTTCTGACGTCCCATTCCTTCATCACTTGATTAACCACCAAATCTGAGTCGCCATAGACCATGAGGCGACGGACGCCGAGTGAAATGGCCATGCGCAACCCATATAAAAGTGCTTCGTATTCTGCCTCGTTGTTAGAGGAATCAAAGTGGATTTGAAGAACATATCTGAGTTTATCTCCTCTAGGGAGACCAACACCACTCCAGCGCCGGAACCATTTAGCATCTTGGAACCGTCGAAGAACATGGTCCAATGCTCCGAGTGAACCTGAGTCGGCAGTTGCTGTTCAATCCACTCGGCGACGAAATCCGTGATTGCCTGGGACTTGATAGCTTTCTTTGCCTCAAAATTGATATCTAGAGGAAGGAGTTCAATCGCCCATTTTGCCACTCAACCAGTTGCGTCTTTGTTATGCAAGATCTCTGACAACGGAGCGTCGCTGATGACTGTAATGGAATGATCAGAGAAGTAGTGGGCAACTTTCTTTGTGGTCATATAAATCCCATATACGAGCTTCTGATAATGAGGATATCTTTGCTTCGATGGGGTCAAGACTTCAGAAATATAATACACTGGGCGCTGAACTTTGAAGGTTTTCCCTTCTTCTTCCCGCTCGACCGTAAGTACCGTACTGACGACTTGTCCTGTGGCTGCAATGTAAAGCAGCAAAGGCTCCTTGCTGATTGGGGCAGCAAGCACCGGCTGGGTGGAGAGCAGAGCTTTGAGCTCTGCGAACGCTGCATCAGCTTCAGGAGTCCACTCGAACTTGTCTGACTTCTTCATCAATCGGTAAAGAGGCAATGCCTTTTCACCGAGACGAGATATGAATCGACTTAGGGCGGCCAAGCAACCAGTAAGCTTCTGAACATCATGCACTTGCACAGGACTTTTCATTCGGAGTATAGTACCGACTTTTTCTGGATTGGCGTCGATTCCCCGTTCGGAAACGAGAAAACCGAGTAACTTTCCGCCAGGAACCCCGAATGTGCATTTTGATGGATTAAGCTTGATATCAGACCTTCTGAGGTTGGCAAAGGTTTCAGCAAGGTCAGTCAGCAGGTCGGAACCCTTCCGTGACTTGACCACAATATCATCCATGTACGCCTCCACATTCCGACTGATTTGGGTGAGCAAACACTTCTGAATCATCCTCATGAATGTGGCTCCGGCATTCTTGAGGTCGAATGGCATGGTAACATAACAGAAGCACCCGAATGGAGTGATGAAAGCTGTTTTGATCTTGTCAGGCCCATACAGACGGATCTGATGGTACCTGGAATAGGCGTCTAAAAAAGATAGTCGCTCACATCCCGCAGTCGAGTCGACTATCTGGTCGATGTGGGGGAGAGGAAAATGATCTGTCGGGCAGGTCTGATTGATATGTTTAAAGTTAATGCACATGCGAAGTGACTTGTCCTTCTTGGGGACCATGACAACATTGGCGAGCCACTCGGAGTGGTAGATTTCTCGGATGAACTCCGCCGCTAAGAGCCGAGCCACCTCTTCGCCAATGGCCTTTCTCTTCTGGACGGTGGACCGTCGGAGATGTTCCTTGACAGGTTTTACTTTTGAGTCGGCTCTTAGGCGGTGCTCAGCCATCTCCCTGGGAACACCCGACATGTCAGAGGGCTTCCATGCGAAAATGTCCCAGTTCTCACGGAGGAACTGGATGAGCGCTTCTTCCTATTTGGAGTCGAATGTTGTCGAGATATGAGTTGGAGCAGCGCTGGGGTCGGTCGGGTGGATGTGAGCTGTCTTCGTATCGCCAGTCGACTGAAAAGCTGACTCTGTAGCAGGCTTCTTGGCTCGCAACAAATCACTCGGGTCTGCAGTCTTTTGGTATTCCTGCAACTCCACCACTGCCATCTGAGCATCAGCGATCTTCGAACCTTTCTGAAAACATTCTTCCGCTTTCTTTCGATTGCCCGTAATAGCGATCACACCTTCGGGGCCAGGCATCTTCAATTTGAGGTACACGTAACATGGTCGGGCCATGAAGCGTGCATAAGCCGGCCTCCCCAAAATAGCGTGGTAGGCACTCTGGAAGTCTACAACTTCGAATGTCAACTTTTCTTTGCGGTAATTTTTGGAATCACCGAAAACCACATCAAGAGCAATCTGGCCGAGTGATTCAGCCTTCTTCCCAAGAATGACTCCATGGAAACTCATGTTGCTGGCACTGAGTCTGGACATCGAATGCCCATCCCTTTCAACGTCTCAGCATACAATATGTTCAAACCACTGTCACCATCCATCAGGACTTTGGTCAGTCGAGTGCCTTCAACAACTGGGTCAACCACCAAAGCTTGCCTCCCAGGGGTGGCGATGTGCGTTGGGTGGTCGGACTGGTTGAATGTTATGGCAGTCTGAGACCATTTTAGGTAACTAGGTGTCGTCGGAGCGACCATATTCACCTCTCGGTTAATAACTTTCAGTTGACTTTTGCTTTCAACATCGGCAAAAATCATCAGAGTTGAATTGACCTGAGGGTATCCGTCTTCACTGTCTTCTTTGTCCTCGACCTTGTCCGACTCCTTTTCCTTACCTTTGGGCTGCTTGCCCTAGAACTGCTGGATCAAGAGTCGACACTGTTGAGTGGTATGTTTCGGGTAAATGAAATTACCCTCTTCATCTTTCTTTGTGTGGACAAGACATGGTAAGTCCAACACATCATTTCCATCCTGGTCTTTAACCTTTTTGGGGTTCCAAGGTCCTTTAGGTTTCCCTTTAAACTTTCCTTGGGTTAAAGCCAAGGCTTCCCCGGGAGCCGCTGGCTCGGCTTTCCGCTTCTGTTTCCGATTGGAATTTCCTCCGGTTTCTTGGGCGACTGACTTGAGCTTGCCACTCCTGAGTCAATCCTCATCTTCACCATTAGTGTACTTGGTGGCAATCTCCATCATCCGATTCAGGGACATATCTCCGGTTCGACCGAATTTCAAATTCAGTTCTCTGTACTTGACGCCTTCCTTGAAGGCACAAACTGCTTGGTGGTCAGGCACATTCTCCACCGAGTGATATAACGTGATCCACCTCTGGATGTAATCCCTCAAAGTTTCATTCGGCTTCTACACGCAAGACCGCAGTTCCGTCAGCCCTGCCGGTCGCTTGCATGTGCCTTCAAATGTGGTGACGAACACTCGGGAGAGATCTTCCCAAGTGTAAATGCTGCTAGGCGCTAACTGGTTCAGCCATGCTCTGGCCAAGCCCTCCAACATGAGAGGCAGGTGCTTCATGGCCACTTCATCATTGCCGCCGCCAACCTGGACGGCCACTCGGTAGTCCTCAAGCCAAGTATTGGGCTTGGACTCGCCAGTGAACTTACTGACTCCAGTCGCCAACCTGAAGTTGGGAGGAATCACAGCGGCCCTGATGGCTCTACTAAGGCACTCTAGCCCCGAAACATGTACTCTGCTGCTGGTAGGTGCATCTCTGTCATGACCTTCTCGGTGAGCCCTGTTCCTATCGACCAAACCTTGGACGAGAATGGATCTCGTACCAAAGCCTGGCCCTCCGGGGTCGACTGGAATCCTTCGCCCACCACTATGAGGGCGCCTGTCATCCTGCTGGCGAGGCACATGCGACCCGCTCCTCGGGGGAGGCGTGGGCACTCGACGTCGACCGTCACGATCGACTCGGTGATCATACTGCTCATGGTTCCCATACTGGTCACGCCGGTCTCCACGTCCCTCACGCCTCGGGGGCGATCTCGGGCTGTGAGCCGACTGGACTGTGTCCTCGGCAACGGATCTGCTGTGAATCCTGTTCCGCGACTGAGAAACAGCGGAATTCTGGTCTCCTGCTGCCCGGAGTAACGCTCTGATCTGCAGCAAGCCTCTGCCAGCCTCTGATTGGGAACGCTGAATCGACTCCGCTATATGGGCTGCAGCTGCTAAATTCTGAATCGGAGTTCGATATACCTGCGGGGGCGGGAAGAGCTAACGTCGACTGGATTCGGGAACCCGTTGTCGCGCATGCTCATCGAGTGCTCGCTGGAGGTTCTCCAGTCGAGTGCGCTCGGCCAAGTTTGCCAGGCACGCGTCTTCCAAGGCGCGAGCCTCGGGGGTTTCTCCAACGATAGGAGTGTGCAATGCATCCACGTTCAGGCGGCGAAGTTCTTCTCTCTGCAGCGACGTGAGAGGCTCGGGAAGATACTCCTCATGGGGACGCGACGGGTCGCCTCCACCCGCGCCTCCGTCGATGCGGGGAAAACCGGGAGGACTGGGCGGTCCATCGACCATCAGAACCTCCACCGCCGGATCGCTGCTGTCACACTCGGATGCGGTCTCTGGGGAACCAGTCGACAGGTCGAACAGGCCGTAGAGGGATTCGTCGGGCTCGATCACCGTGACTTGAGGGGTGGCTGACTGACGTGCCACCGCGTGTCTCACCCACCGCTGAAGTCTCGACCGACCGGAGCGCTTGCGCCGGCGGGAGACGGGGAGGGAAGACAACACAGGAGCCGACCGGTAGGGGGTTGATGGTTGCCGCAGGAGAACGCCGCGGATGCACGCGCTAAAGTGCGTTGCCCCGCGAACAGGGAGTGCATCCACGTCAAGCGGAGCCTCCTGGAGCCAAGCAGAGTCATCGACGATGAACGTGAGCGCACCGAGACGGATCTCGCGGCCCTCCACCAAAACTCCGCTGAAAACCATGATGATTCGGGTCGGAAAAGGTCGCAACTCCTCCAACAAACGCTAAAACATCAGCCCCATGGTGGGCGCCAACTGTCGTGGTTCCAAGTCTGACAATAGTGTAGGGGGGTAAGTATGGAGAGGCAAGATCTTAGCTATGGAGAAGTTGTAAGAACGCAAGGTTTACGAGTTCAGGCCCTTCTCGGAGGAAGTAATAGCCCTATGTCTTGGAGCCCAGAGGCGGTCGACTGGATTATGAGAGTATGGATTACAGGGGTGCGAACCCTTTACACTGAGGAGGGGGTGGCTTATATAGAGTCCGCCAGACCCCTCCGGCCCTCAGTTATGCAGGGTTTTAAGTACATTAAGGTCGGGTGTTACTGGTAACGCCCCTAATAAAGTGCTATGATGACCATAAAAGCTACTTAATGACTGACCGTTAGCGTGCGGAGTAACTTTAGGTCTCCTGGCCGTCGGGTGTTTGGATCTTGGTCGAGTGGTTGCTTCTTGATCGAGTGTCTTCGAGTCCGTCGAGTGAAACACCGCCAAGTCGATTGAAATGTGATTTCTTCTGGAGGTGTCCTTGGGTAGGTCAGTTTGGACAGGTCCATGACCCTACCCTAGGTACATAGCTTCATCAATGAAGGCCATGGGGCCCACCACCTATCCACGAGGGTGGGGGGCGCGCCCCCTACCTCGTGGGCCCCTGGAGCTCCTCCGACCTCAACTCCAACTCTATATGTTTGGTTTCGGGGAGAAAAAAATCAGAGAGAAGAATTCATCGCGTTTTACGATACGGAGCCGCCGCCAAGCCCTAAAACCTCTCGGGAGGGCTGAGCTGGAGTCCGTTCGGGGCTCCGGAGAGGGGAATCCGTCGCCATCGTCATCATCAACCATCCTCCATCACCAATTTCATGATGCTCACCGCCGTGCGTGAGTAATTCCATCGTAGGCTTGCTGGATGGTGATGGGTTGGATGAGATTTATCGTGTAATCGAGTTAGTTTTGTTAGGGTTTGATCCCTAGTATCCACTATGTTCTGAGATTGATGTTGCTATGACTTTGCTATGTTTAATGCTTGTCACTAGGGCCCGAGTGCCATGATTTCATATCTGAACCTATTATGTTTGCATCAATATATGAGAGTTCTTGATCCTATCTTGCAAGTCTATAGTCACCTATTATGTGTTATGATCCGTTAACCCCGAAGTGACAATAATCGGGATACTTACCAGTGATGACCATAGTTTGAGGAGTTCATGTATTCACTATGTGCTAATGCTTTGTTCTGGTACTCTATTAAAAGGAGGCCTTAATATCCCTTAGTTTCCGTTAGGACCCCGCTGCCACGGGATGGTAGGACAAAAAGATGTCATGCAAGTTCTTTTCCATTAGCACGTATGACTATATTCGGAATAGATGCCTACATTACATTGATGAACTGGAGCTAGTTCTGTGTCACCCTAGGTTATGGTTGTTACATGATGAACCGCATCCGGCATAATTCTCCATCACTGATCCATTGCCTACGAGCTTTCCATATACTGTTCTTCGCTTATTTACTTTTCCGTTGCTATTGTTATCATCACTACAAAATACCAAAAACATTACTTTTGCTATCATTACATTTTGCTACCATTACCACTACTATCATATTACTTTGCTACTAAATACTTTGCTGCAGATATTAAGTTTCCAGGTGTGGTTGAATTGACAACTCAACTGCTAATACTTGAGAATATTCTTGGGCTCCCCTTGTGTCGAATCAATAAATTTGGGTTGAATACTCTACCCTCGAAAACTGTTGCGACCCCCTATACTTGTGGGTTATCAATGTATTTTAGTTTTAGATACATCCATTTCCGCGACGAGTAATTTGGAACGGAGGGAGTAATACTTTATGTAATCTAGGTGCTAGTGTCTCCACCATGCCTAAAGCATGTAGTTGGTTAAAAAGCCTATGCTTGAACGTTCTCTACATTTACATCTAGTAGAGTCTACTGTTAAGAAACCATTGGTGAGAATAGATGATGTCCCTATTATTGCTAAGATGAATTATGTCGCTATTGATTCCATAATTATGTATATAGAATGCAATCCTCCATGTCCTATCGAACTAGGTAGATCGTTCTTAAGAACGAGAGAGACTGTTATTGACATGTAGGAAGAGAATATAAAATTTCAATTCCTTATACGAAAGGGTTGGAACTCTATCCAGGAAAGAAAATCAAATTAACTGATGAATCCATCATGAGAGCAACATATTCCTTAGAAATTATTGATGAAAAACCTGAAAACTACCCAAAAAACACTTTGCCTTGCTAAAAAGCATTAAAGAAAAGTATTTACCTGATCAATTTATCATCAAGTTTTCATATCTCTTTTGAGAATCAGTTTCATATATTCGTTAGTTACTATGGACTTCCTTTCTTAACCGTGTGTGAGTGCTTGATTAATTTGGCAGTGCTAGAGATACAATCCGTGGATGTGGAGTCCCCTGAGAGTTCTTTCTCGGAGGAGGCCATTTGGAACGTCATTCACGCCCTTCTACAGACAAAGCGCCAGGTCCTAATTGGTTCTCCGCCAAGTTCTGTTAATCTCCTTGGCCAACTGAAAGTGCATGTGGCAATTAAATTATATTTTGGTTTGATAGACGGTATGGTTAGTGTAACTAATATTGGTTGTGAAAGTTTCTCTCAGGTTATTGGTTCCAGAAGATCATGTTGGAGTTGTGTGATCGCCCCCCCCCCCAAATTTAAAAAAGGATCAAAGGCATGGTTTACCGATGACTCGAAGATCTTCGTTTTGGTTTGATTTGATTCGTAGGAAAAACATCACTATCAAGAGGGGTCATCGTGGATGAATGTGTGTGGGCATACCGCATACATCAAACATAAACACCAGCCCTCCTACACCTACCACATACTTTTCATGTAGCATGATTTGTTGAGGTGTCCTTAGAGTTTTAACAGAAACTTACTGGACACCCCGTGTGCACCTTTAACCCCTGTGCACATGGGGTGCCACAAAACTCTCTAGACACCCCATGTGCACGTGGTGGTAGTTCAGTCTCTGGATACCCCGTGCGCATGGGACTGACTTGATTAGCTTGTGCACATGGGGTCCAACGGGCAAAAATGGTCACCCGGGGAAGAACACTATATAAAGGCTCTTCTTCCACCTCCAACCCCGAACCCCAATGTCCTGTTGAGGTCCACCATTTCTAAACCTCATTTTGCTCAATACTCTCAATCCCTCCACCCAAACTTGTTGAAACTTTGGGGATTGGGAGAGGAAGACCCAATCTACACTTTGACCAAACCAAATTTGTGTTTCCCGCAATATTTATCCACCATTGAATTGTTACTCATGGATCTTGGGCTCCTAGACGGTTAAAGGTTCCTCCGAAAGCTTCCTTGCTTATGGTGTGCTCCGGAGAAGTTTGTAAAGGTGTGGTGGCCGCCTTCAAGACCAACCCCGAGTGATTCAAGGCTCATCCGCTCGGTGGAGTTCCGGAAGCTTTGGCTCCTGCATCACTCTAATGGAGATTAGCTCTTCCCTAAGGAAGAGTAAACTTCAGGATAAAATATGCATCACCGTCTCACTTGTGGTTAATCCTTTCCCGCACTTTCTTTGCTTTGTATGCTTGTGGGCTTGCTAATTAGTATGTGAAGGAAATATTGCCTAGAGGAAATAATAAAGTTATTATTTTATATTCCCTTATATCATGATAAATTTTTATTATTCATGCTAGAATTGTATTAACCAGAAACTCGATACATGTGTGAATACATATACAAAACATCATGTCCCTAGTATGCCTCTACTTGACTAGCTCGTTAGTCAAAGATGGTTAAGTTTCCTAATCATGGACATGAGTTTTCATTTGATAAACGAGATCACATCATTAGGAGAATGATATGATGGACTAGACCCATCCGTTAGCTTAGCATATTGATCTTTCAGTTTTATTGCTATTGCTTTCTTCATGTCAAATACATATTCCTTCAACTATGAGATTATGCAACTCTCGGATACCGGAGGAATACCCACTACTGCAGGATGCTGCTAACGCGACACTACGATCAGAGACCCTTCAGCGAAACTGTGTGCGATGCCATAATCGCAAACGATGGTGTGAAAAAACTGTAAAAAAGGTGCAAAACGTTTGCGATGGAGGGTGCATCAAACACGGTTCAGATTTTAGTTACATGTGCGATGCAGGGCATACGATTCAGCTCAATTAACTGTTTGCGATGAGGAGGAACAAAAGAAACGGGCAGCCAGATGAAGGTGTGTGCGATATACAACATACCGTTCACTCAGGTGAACTGTGTGTGATTAGGCAACACAAAAAAACGGTCAGCCAGATTAAAGGTGTGTGTGATATACGACATGCGGTTCACTCGGATGAACTGTTTGTGTTGAGACATGGGAACAGAAATGGTTCAACTTAACAAGATGTGTGTGATACGCGTAAAACAGGTCTGTAATCAGAAACGTGTGCGAAGACCGATAACAACACAAACGATTACTGCTAATAAGTCGTGTGTGTTGTGAGAAAATGATTGTTGGCATACAATTGTGAGTGATTGATGAAAACATCACCGATGGGTTCCATTGTTTTGTCCGTGTGCGATGTGATTTTCTTTGTCCGCACAACATATACGCTCTGTCTACAGAGCATCAACATATATACTTTAAAAGACAGCATTGCATAACCAAATTAAGCATACAATTACACAAGTGACTACACTCATAACATTTCCACACACCAAAGTAAGTAATTACATGCATACTAAAGTAGGGGAAACGGGGATCTAATCATCTACTTATTGTTGCGATGACGCTTGCCATTACTCTGCTTCCGGCAGTGTGACGCCCCCGATTCAATCGTACACTAATCATGCACGCAAATGTGTACGATCAAGATCAGGGACTCACGGGAAGATATCACAACACAACTCTAAAACATAAATAAGTCATACAAGCATCATAATACAAGCCAGGGGCCTCGAGGGCTCGAATACAAGTGCTCGATCATAGACGAGTCAGCGGAAGCAACAATATCTGAGTACAGACATAAGTTAAACAAGTTTGCCTTAAGAAGGCTAGCACAAACTGGGATACATATCGAAAGAGGCGCAGGCCTCCTGCCTGGGATCCTCCTAAACTACTCCTGGTCGTCGTCAGCGGGCTGCACGTAGTAGTAGGCACCTCCGGGGTAGTAGTCGTCGTCGACGGTGGCGTCTGGCTCTAGGGCTCCAGCATCTGGTTGCGACAACCAGGTAGAAGGGAAAGGGGGAAAAGAGGGAGAAAAGCAACCGTGAGTACTCATCCAAAGTACTTGCAAGCAAGGAGCTACACTACATATGCATGGGGATATGTGTAAAGGGCCATATCGGTGGACTGAACTGCAGAATGCCAGAATAAAAGGGGGATAGCTAATCCTGTCGAAGACTACGCTTCTGGCAGCCTCCGTCTTGCAGCATGTAGAAGAGAATAGATTGAAGTCCTCCAAGTAGCATCTCCAAGTAGCATCTCCAGGTAGCATCTCCAAGTAGCATCGCATAGCATAATCCTACCCGGCGATCCTCCCCTCGCCGCCCTGTGGAAAAGCGATCACCGGGTTGTCTGTGGAACTTGGAAGGGTGTGTTTTATTAAGTATCCGGTTCTAGTTGTCATAAGGTCAAGGTACAACTCCAAGTCGTCCTGTTACCGAAGATCACGGCTATTCGAATAGATTAACTTCCCTGCAGGGGTGCACCAACTTACCCAGCACGCTTGATCCCATTTGGCCGGACACACTTTCCTGGGTCATGCCCGGCCGCGGAAGATCAACACGTCGCAGCCCCACCTAGGCACAACAGAGAGGTCAGCACGCCGGTCTAAACCTAAGCGCACAGGGGTCTGGGCCCATCGCCCTTAGCACACCTGCACGTTGCGTACGCGGCCGGTGAGCAGACCTAGCAACCTCCATTACAAAGGAAGTTGCGTTAACGCAGTCCAACCCGGCGCGCGCCACTCAGTCGCTGACGTCAAGAAGGCTTCGGCTGATACCACGACGCCGGGATACCCATAACTACTCCCACGTAGATGGTTAGTGCGTATAGGCTCGTAGCCAACTCAGATCAAATACCAAGATCTCGTTAAGCGTGTTAAATATCCGCGAACGCCGACTAGGGCCAGGCCCACCTGTCTCCTAGGTGGTCTCAACCTGCCCTGCCGCTCCGCCACAAAGTAATAGTCGGGGGCCGTCGGGAACCCAGGCCCACCTCTACCGGGATGGAGCCACCTGCCCCTTCAGCCCCCATCTCCGAACAGTATCACAGGTAATGTAACTGTGTAAAGTATATCGTATATGCCCGTGATCACCTCCCGAAGTGATCACGGCCCAGTAGTATGGCATGGCAGACGGACAAGAGTGTAGGGCCACTGATGGAACACTAGCATCCTATACTAAGCAGTAGGATAGCAGGTAATGGTAACAACAGTAGTAGCAAGGACAGGCTATGCATCAAGATAGGAATAACGGAAAGCAGTAACATGCTACACTACTCTAATGCAAGCAGTATAGAGAAAAGAGTAGGCGATATCTGGTGATCAAAGGGGGGGCTTGCCTGGTTGCTCAGACAAGGAGGGGTCGTCGGTGACGTAGTCGTACTCGGTGGCATCAGCGTCGGTCTCGTAGTCTACCGGAGATAAGAGGGGGAAGAAACAATGAATACAATGCAAACATAAACACGACGATGCGTGACGTGACAATGAGTGGTGCTAGGTGTGCCCTAACGTGGTATGAGGTGGTACCGGTTAAGGGGGGAAACATCCGGGAAAGTATTCCCGGTGTTTCGCGTTTTCGGGCAAAGGAGCCGGAGGGGGAAAGTTGCGAGTTCGATAGGTTAGGGGTGTGTGGCGAACGAACGGACTGCGTATCCGGATTCGTCTCGTCGTTCTGAGCAACTTTCATGTTGAAAATATTTTAATCCGAGTTACGGATTAAAAGATATGATTTTCTAAAGATTTCATTAATTTCTGGAATTTAATTAATTATTTAATTAATTCGAAAAACAGATTAATGACATCAGCATGATGTCATGCTGACATCAGCAGTCAACAGAGTTGACTTGGTCAACCTGACATGTGGGTCCAGGGGGACCCACCTGTCATCCTCTATTTAGGTTAATTAGGGTTTAGGTTAATTAGTTAGCTTAATTAACTGTTTAGTTTAATTAGTGATTAGGTTAATCTAATCAGGATTAATTAACTTAATTAATTACTTGATTAATTAATTAATATTTTAATTATTTTAGTTATTATTCATTTATTTATTTAATATATTTTTTTGATGTTCCAGGGGTTGGGCCCCACTTGTCATACTCCAAGGGGCCCGAGTTGCCAGTGGCACATAGGCCACTGGAGCGGGCTTAACAGGCGCGGTCGGGGGCGCTCGCCCGAACCGGCACGGGCGAGGGGAAACACCGGGGCACCGGCGCCGGAGGTGGCCGCAGGCGGGGGTGCGCGGGCGGGAGCGCTGGGGGCCAGCGCCGCTTGGTAGGGGCGGCACAAGCGGCCGGTGCAGGACGTGGGGCGCGCGCGGCCAACGGCCAGCGGCGACGCCAGGAGAGGGGCGAGGCCATGGCCGAGGCGGCCGGAGCAGGGGAGTTAGTGGCGCAAGGCGGGGCCGGAGGCCACGGCGCCGGCCAGGCGGCCGGGGCGGCAAGCTGCGGTG
>NC_041392.1:249030529-249037960 GCF_002162155.2 Triticum dicoccoides | reverse complement strand
GTGGGGGGTGTGGTGGTGGATCGGGCTAGGGTTCGAGGGTGGTGGGGGTTATGCGGGGAGAGGTGGGCCGGCCGGGGTGGGCTGGCCGACTGGGCCGGCCGGTTGGCTAGCTGGGTCGGTTGGCCCGGGGGTTTGGGAGGTTTCTTTTTCTTTTTTTTGTTAGTTTGTTTTTCTATTTTATTTCTTTTCTTCTTTTCTGTTTTATAAAATTTTGGTGTTTATGAAAAACCCAAGTTGCACCTAAAATATTTTTAATACTTATGCCACTACCGCAATTAACTTGGCACCTAATATAAAATCTTTGTAATTGTTTATTATTTTATAATCATTTAACTAATTGTTTTGCTACTATTATATTCATTTTGAGTATTTACATATTTTATACAAGTGTGGTTTCTCCACCATAATTACCTACGCATTATTTGGCACAACCAGAACATTTTAGTTTTATTATTTGAAAACTTTTGTTGTTTGCCTATATTTTAAATTTGAATTTGAATCGTTTTGAACTAACACGAGTTTACCAACAGTAAACGAGGTGACGTGGCATCATTAGCAGAGGTTCACTGTAGCTTAAATACCCGGGTGTCACAATTCTCCTCCACTACAAGAAATCTCGTCCCGAGATTTAGGAGCGGGAGTAAGGGGGAATGGATTTGGTTACGAAATTTTAACGAATCTTCTCATTGTGGCTTGCTCTTCTCGAAGAGACCGGTCGAATACATTGATGTCTTCATTCCTTTGCTTCCGGTCATCATGATGAAGTCGACGTCCTTCCTTCGGGATCTTCATCGTACTTACGAATAGGTTTCCGGAAGAACAGACCTCTGCAAGGTCGATTATCTGGTCGATAACATCGAGGAAGGTGGCGGAAGTACTCTTGAATTCAAACTTAAGAAAATATCGAGAGCAAAGTAAGGAGGTACCATGAGAAGTTTCAAATGGATAGGCAAGCGCTTGATGCCTAATTAGAAGGTGAAAGGGGTTCAGAGCAACGAGAATAAGTATTGCGTCTGATACCAGAATTGATGATCTCATCGGTAGGTGGCTCATGAATTTCATACGAGTCCACGCGCGAGGAATAACTTTGGAAACATGAGGGTGTACAGGAGAGTCAGGTTTCGATCCTGGTGGAACTGTGGGTTATGGGCCCACCATGTGGGTTAAAAGTAGGAAGGGCGGAGACGTCTTGCGCGATCATGCAAGCAAGGCATGTCAGAGGGTAGCCTGTCGATTAAGTCGGCAACAACGTCGATACCAAGGGCGAGGGACAAAGAGAACCATTTTCCTGCTCGTTGGACGAGGCGGACCAATAGGCAAAGTTCCCGTCCGTCGGTGGTTACCGAAATGTCATCAACACTAGAAACAGGGTCTTACTGACAAAGTTGTACATCGAGGTGTTTGCACAAGTAGTGGATTATTACTGCTTATATCATATAGATCATAGAAAAGGTTTAAACAAACCAATGGAAGGAAAATATGATCATCAGATTAAACAGAACAATGGAAAGGAAAATATGTTTAAACACATATTTCAAGGGTATATCCTTCCCAAGGACAAGCAGAGCAAGATATCCATGACAGGATATAAAGTAGAAAACCATTTAGTTAAGGGGGGGAAGAATCTCATGATATTACCCATACAACGGTGTTAGGATAAATGATAAATAAAATCTAGCATCGTGCTTCAAATGTTCCTGTTGCAAATCGGAGTACCATTGGCATGCTTCGAGATAGCATTGACATGGTCTTCAGGTGAAGATCAGACTTTGGAAACATGAAGGATCCATCAGGAATAACTTGTAGAATAAGTCTTACAATTTCCTCATGGATGAATGGATAACCTTGCTGAAAAAGAATCTATAATGATAGGTCCTCCAGCCAGGGGGGGTGCTAGGCATGACATCATGTTACCGGGTCATCAAAGGACAAACAACATAACTCCTGGAAAGTTGTCCCAACCATCATATCTGACCGAGATTCAGATCCAATTGGTGTCATGATGCCTCAGACTCAGGATGTCCGAGAAGAAAAGGCGCAACACAAATCATTGAAATGGCATTGCAAGATTCTCGGGAAATGAACTATGGGAGCGGGTTCCTGAAACAATAGTTCATCATTAAACCAAGGAGAGGTGAGGAGGTGGCTGATTGACTCAGCGACAATTCATTGAGATTTTCAAAAGATGGATTTCCATAATAATGTGAACAAGAAGATGACATTTGTCAGATCAAATGGTATAATGATGTATGCTCGAGGAAAACATACACAATTAAACATTGGTTGAAAGGTGCACCCGAAATCAGGGTTGGGTTGCACGACCAATGTCAGAATGGTGATTCAATAGTCAATAGCCTAAGAATGAACTTTCGACCATTAACTTCAAAAAAAAATAGGGTTGCTAGAAGGAAAGAATCCAAACAACACCGTTCACTTGTTGGAATTAACACGGGGACCAAGAAAGAATGGTGATGGTGAGAAGTATTTCTATGTCAAGAATTCTCAAGAGGTGGAACAAATCTCAGAACATTCTTGACATAAAGGATGGTAATACTCCAAGGTAAAGAAGAACAATTGCTGGATAGCAAGGAACTCAAGGTATAACACCAAACATGAACAAGCTTGTGTTGGTGGGAGGGCAATAAAGTGGTCAACGATAATACAATTCATCGAGGGCAAGGATGGTATTTCTCATCATGAATTCAATTGATATCCTGGATGAGCTCAGAATGTTGATGATCACAACACCTTTGTCGCGAGAGTTCATGAAGATGTAATCGATCGGTAACGACATCAAGTCAAGTAATGATGAACTGAAAGGTTATTGGAACCAAGGGTACGACACAAACTCGAAACCAAGCTTGTTGTTCAAGGCGAAGTGATATGACGATGAGGATCGACGTAAGGTTAGTTCATCGTCGAAAATTGGTGCTCCGAGAATAAGGACCAGGTAGCACAGTTAGAATCGTCACGTCAATGATATAGCCAAACAGGCTAGGAATGGCGTGATCGGGTACAAACTCGTACTTATAGAAGCTTACTGAAGAGTTGCTGAACCGTAGAGCGGACTCGGTTCAGTTATCGGTGTCCTTGAGTGTTCAATAACTCAGAGCCCGTGAAAAATTGGAATCAGTGGGAAGGTAGCACTTGATGAAGAACTCATAAGAAGTTATGCAGTTCCATGATAATCTCGAGATACCAGGGGGGGGGTAATACTCGACACAAGATCAAAGTAAAGGTTGGATTGGTGTATTGATCCATAGGAGACAATTGTTTTAACTTATCCAAGAAATGGAATCAAAGAAGAACAATCATGGTTGGAACCACGGTTGCAAGGGATCAATTCACAGATACCATATGTTAGCTATCAAGGAATTAGTTATTATTACAAGAAGTTTCCATGATAGGATCTACATCGTGTCCATGGGCATGAACACAAAGTTCAAGGTCGACTCCCACTTCTTCAATGTATAACCTTCCATTCACTTCTCGCTTGATAAAGGCATTAGTGTTGAAAGTTTTACCTGGTGAAATACCAGATGAGTATGACTCGTGAAAACTTCCGAGTTCACACATATAAAGGAAGGCATAGGTTCAACCCGTCAGGGTATCATGGAAACATATACCACAAGCTTCAATAGTAAATTCCACCAGCTCGAAAGCAGAGCATGGTTGGTCAAGCAGAGGATACAAGGTACCAAAGGCATTATGTATCAGGGGAAAAAACTCATAAGGTGATTAATTATGAAGGACACTGTCGGATAATAATCCAACGGTGGATATGGCGATCCACAATGGAGCTGATGTGAGTATCGATACCCAATCAGAGAAAGAAGGAATGCAAATGCATCGGTTTATAGAACATCCGAATAATTCAATGTTTATATAACAAAGGGACTGTGATTTTCAAATCAAGGGATCAGAAGCAAACGCCCTGATTTAAGGATGGATAAGTTGAGTAGACTTAGGGATACCATCGATGGTAATTTGATTGGTCGAGATCCAGCTCATGTTCAAAATGACATCTGAGCCGGAAGGGTAATTTGAAAGGATCAACTGATGATTGTGAACATCCACAACGTATTGAATCAACGGACTCAAAAATGATGGTGACAAAGGATGCCAATATGACTATTATACTTATGGAATTAATCATAATGAAAGCAAACAAGAAATTCCAGAGCAAAAGGTTGCTGAGGATTTTTGGAATACCGAATGGTATTTCGAAGACTTTTGTGTAACACATGATCAACTAGGGGATGAGCGGATACTCAATAAGTGCAATAATTAACCATAGGGGTATTTAGGTGACCAAGAACAGCAAGGCAGTAAGCTCAAAGGATTATCGAAACAACGACGAGTTTTTCAGGTTATCTTGTAATAACAAGACCAACTGGGGATGAATGTAAGAATAACAACTGCAAGTAGTTATCCATAAGGGTTTGCGGTGGAAGGGGAATTGCAAATGCGATGAACACAAGTTCTCGGGTTAACAGCGGAGAGTATCTTCAGGGTCTTTTGGTGCAGCAGACGATCATCAATAATAAGGGGCTCTCCGGGTGAAAGTGATAACGAGATCCTAAAGTTAGATTTAGCAAAATTCATTTACCCGAATTGAACAGAGATTAGAGTCCCAGAGTAAAGGTCGAGGAGTAAAAGATCCTAGTACCACCCAATGGCGACGTGTGCCCGTAAGACACACAGCCATGTTAGTAAAAGTTTTGTAAAGTCTAGACTCAACTTCGGCCAAGGAGTTGGAAAGGGGGATTCCTAGAGGCAGTCGGCTCTGATACCAACTTGTGACGCCCCCGATTCAATCGTACACTAATCATGCACGCAAATGTGTACGATCAAGATCAGGGACTCACGGGAAGATATCACAACACAACTCTAAAACATAAATAAGTCATACAAGCATCATAATACAAGCCAGGGGCCTCGAGGGCTCGAATACAAGTGCTCGATCATAGACGAGTCAGCGGAAGCAACAATATCTGAGTACAGACATAAGTTAAACAAGTTTGCCTTAAGAAGGCTAGCACAAACTGGGATACATATCGAAAGAGGCGCAGGCCTCCTGCCTGGGATCCTCCTAAACTACTCCTGGTCGTCGTCAGCGGGCTGCACGTAGTAGTAGGCACCTCCGGGGTAGTAGTCGTCGTCGACGGTGGCGTCTGGCTCTAGGGCTCCAGCATCTGGTTGCGACAACCAGGTAGAAGGGAAAGGGGGAAAAGAGGGAGAAAAGCAACCGTGAGTACTCATCCAAAGTACTTGCAAGCAAGGAGCTACACTACATATGCATGGGGATATGTGTAAAGGGCCATATCGGTGGACTGAACTGCAGAATGCCAGAATAAAAGGGGGATAGCTAATCCTGTCGAAGACTACGCTTCTGGCAGCCTCCGTCTTGCAGCATGTAGAAGAGAATAGATTGAAGTCCTCCAAGTAGCATCTCCAAGTAGCATCTCCAGGTAGCATCTCCAAGTAGCATCGCATAGCATAATCCTACCCGGCGATCCTCCCCTCGCCGCCCTGTGGAAAAGCGATCACCGGGTTGTCTGTGGAACTTGGAAGGGTGTGTTTTATTAAGTATCCGGTTCTAGTTGTCATAAGGTCAAGGTACAACTCCAAGTCGTCCTGTTACCGAAGATCACGGCTATTCGAATAGATTAACTTCCCTGCAGGGGTGCACCAACTTACCCAGCACGCTTGATCCCATTTGGCCGGACACACTTTCCTGGGTCATGCCCGGCCGCGGAAGATCAACACGTCGCAGCCCCACCTAGGCACAACAGAGAGGTCAGCACGCCGGTCTAAACCTAAGCGCACAGGGGTCTGGGCCCATCGCCCTTAGCACACCTGCACGTTGCGTACGCGGCCGGTGAGCAGACCTAGCAACCTCCATTACAAAGGAAGTTGCGTTAACGCAGTCCAAACCGGCGCGCGCCACTAAGTCGCTGACGTCAAGAAGGCTTCGGCTGATACCACGATGTCGGGATACCCAAAACTACTCCCGCGTAGATGGTTAGTGCGTATAGGCTCGTAGCCAACTCAGATCAAATACCAAGATCTCGTTAAGCGTGTTAAATATCCGTGAACGCCGACCAGGGCCAGGCCCACCTGTCTCCTAGGTGGTCTCAACCTGCCCTGCCGCTCCGCCACAAAGTAATAGTCGGGGGCCGTCGGGAACCCAGGCCCACCTCTACCGGGATGGAGCCACCTGCCCCTTCAGCCCCCATCTCCGAACAGTATCACAGGTAATGTAACTGTGTAAAGTATATCGTATATGCCCGTGATCACCTCCCGAAGTGATCACGGCCCAGTAGTATAGCATGGCACACGGACAAGAGTGTAGGGCCACTGATGGAACACTAGCATCCTATACTAAGCAGTAGGATAGCAGGTAATGGTAACAACAGTAGTAGCAAGGACAGGCTATGCATCAAGATAGGAATAACGGAAAGCAGTAACATGCTACACTACTCTAATGCAAGCAGTATAGAGAAAAGAGTAGGCAATATCTGGTGATCAAAGGGGGGGCTTGCCTGGTTGCTCAGACAAGGAGGGGTCGTCGGTGACGTAGTCGTACTCGGTGGCATCAGCGTCGGTCTCGTAGTCTATCGGAGATAAGAGGGGGAAGAAACAATGAATACAATGCAAACATAAACACGACGATGCGTGACGTGACAATGAGCGGTGCTAGGTGTGCCCTAACGTGGTATGAGGTGGTACCGGTTAAGGGGGGAAACATCCGGGAAAGTATTCCCGGTGTTTCGCGTTTTCGGGCAAAGGAGCCGGAGGGGGAAAGTTGCAAGTTCTATAGGTTAGGGGTGTGTGGCGAACGAACGGACTGCGTATCCGGATTCGTCTCGTCGTTCTGAGCAACTTTCATGTTGAAAATATTTTAATCCGAGTTATGGATCAAAAGATATGATTTTCTAAAGATTTCATTAATTTCTGGAATTTAATTAATTATTTAATTAATTCGAAAAACAGATTAATGACATCAACATGATGTCATGCTGACATCAGCAGTCAACAGAGTTGACTTGGTCAACCTGACATGTGGGTCCAGGGGGACCCACCTGTCATCCTCTATTTAGGTTAATTAGGGTTTAGGTTAATTAGTTAGCTTAATTAACTGTTTAGTTTAATTAGTGATTAGGTTAATCTAATCAGGATTAATTAACTTAATTAATTACTTGATTAATTAATTAATATTTTAATTATTTTAGTTATTATTCATTTATTTATTTAATATATTTTTTTGATGTTCCAGGGGCTGGGCCCCACTTGTCATACTCCAAGGGGCCCCAGTTGCCAGTGGCACATAGGCCACTGGAGCGGGCTTAATAGGCGCGGTCGGGGGCGCTCGCCCGAACCGGCACGGGCGAGGGGAAACACCGGGGCACCGGCGCCGGAGGTGGCCTC
>NC_041392.1:249011487-249029701 GCF_002162155.2 Triticum dicoccoides | reverse complement strand
GATTCGGTGGCGGGGTCGACGCGCGGGGAGACACGGTCACCAGGGTCGGGGGGGTGGCGAGCGCCCCCGATCCAGATCGGGTCGTGGGGTGGGGGAGAGGAGCGAGGGGTCGTGGGGGAAGTGGGGGGTGTGGTGGTGGATCGGGCTAGGGTTCGAGGGTGGTGGGGGGTTATGCGGGGAGAGGTGGGCCGGCCGGGGTGGGCTGGCCGACTGGGCTGGCCGGTTGGCTAGCTGGGTCGGTTGGCCCGGGGGTTTGGGGGGTTTCTTTTTCTTTTTTTTGTTAGTTTGTTTTTCTATTTTATTTCTTTTCTTCTTTTCTGTTTTATTAAATTTCGGTGTTTATGAAAAACCCAAGTTGCACCTAAAATATTTTTAATACTTATGCCACTACCGCAATTAACTTGGCACCTAATATAAAATCTTTGTAATTGTTTATTATTTTATAATCATTTAACTAATTGTTTTGCTACTATTATATTCATTTTGAGTATTTACATATTTTATACAAGTGTGGTTTCTCCACCATAATTACCTATGCATTATTTGGCACAACCAGAACATTTTAGTTTTATTATTTGAAAACTTTTGTTGTTTGCCTATATTTTAAATTTGAATTTGAGTCGTTTTGAACCAACACGAGTTTACCAACAGTAAACGAGGTGACGTGGCATCATTAGCAGAGGTTCACTGTAGCTTAAATACCCGGGCGTCACAGGCAGGATCCCTGGCTGTTTTGGGGAAGGAGGCACTTCCTCATGTCAACGATCCTCCTGTGAGCTTTGTCGAGTTTCTCCATCTAGGCCGAGTGCCAGGCACGCTTGTCCTTATTGCATGAATCCTTCATGTCTCTGTAGTAGGGGTTGATGATGGCCTCGGCGAGGTGAACCAGTGAGTCCTTCTCATGCTCCTTGCTGCCCCAGATCTTGTATTGGCCTCGGATGTCGACACAATTCTGGCAGGTGATGCCCGAATTCTCGAGCGCCTTTACATCGTTGGTGATGTCCACCATACCGAACATGTAGTGGGGGCTGTTGACAAACCTAGCAAAACGCTCGCAAGGCCTTGTGGCAAGGCAGTAGTGGTAGACAAGGACATGGTGGCGCACATGAAGGAAATATGCCCTAGAGGCAATAATAAAGTTATTATTTATTTCCTTATATCATGATAAATGTTTATTATGCATGCTAGAATTGTATTAACCGGAAACATAATACATGTGTGGATACATAGACAAACAGAGTGTCACTAGTATGCCTCTACTTGACTAGCTCGTTAATCAAAGATGGTTATGTTTCCTAACCATAGACACGAGTTGTCATTTGATTAACGGGATCACATCATTAGGAGAATGATGTGATTGACTTGACCCATTCCGTTAGCTTAGCACTTGATCGTTTAGTTTGTTGATATTGCTTTCTTCATGTCTTATACATGTTCCTATGACTATGAGATTATGCAACTCCCGTTTACCGGAGGAACACTTTGTGTGCTACCAAACATCACAACGTAACTGGGTGATTATAAAGGTGCTCTATAGGTGTCTCCGAAGGTACTTGTTGGGTTGGCGTATTTCGAGATTAGGATTTGTCACTCTGATTGTCGGAGAGGTATCTCTAGGCCCTCTCGGTAATGCACATCACTTAAGCCTTGCAAGCATTGCAACTAATGAGTTAGTTGCAGAGTGATGTATTATAGAACGAGTAAAGAGACTTGCTGGTAACGAGATTGAACTAGGTATTGAGATACCGACGATCGAATCTCGGGCAAGTAACATACTGATGACAAAGGGAACAACGTATGTAGTTATGCGGTCTGACCAATAAAGAACTTCATAGAATATGTGGGAGCCAATATGAGCATCCAGGTTCCTCTATTGGTTATTGACCAGAGACGTGTCTCGGTCATGTCTACATAGTTCTCGAACCCGTAGGGTTCGCACGCTTAACGTTTCGATGACAGTTATATTATGAGTTTATATGTTTTGATGTACCAAAGGTTGTTCAAAGTCCCGGATATGATCACGGACATGACGAGGAGTCTCGAAATGGTCAAGACATGAAGATTGATATATTGGAAGCCTATGTTTGGATATCGGAAGTGTTCTGGGTGAAATCGGGATTTTACCGGAGTACCGGGAGGTTACCAGAACCCCCCGGGAGGTTAATGGGCCTTAGTGGGCCTTTACGGAGAAGAGGAGAGGCGGCCAGCAGGGCTGGGCCGCGCGCCCCTCCCCCCTAGTCCGAATAGGACAAGGAGAGGGGGGCGGCGCCCCCCTTCCTTCCTCTCTCCCTCCTCTTTCCCCCTCCCAAGTCCTAATCCAACTAGGAAAGGGGGGAGTCCTACTCCCGGTGGGAGTAGGACTCCTCCTGGAGCGCCCACTCTCCTGGCCGGCCACACCCCCCTTGCTCCTTTATATACGGGGGCAGGGGGGCACCCTAGAGACATAACAATTGATCAGTTGATCTTTTAGCCGTGTGCGGTGCCCCCCTCCACCATAGTCCACCTTGATAATACTGTAGCGGTGCTTAGGCGAAGCCCTGCGTCGGTAGAACATCATCATCGTCACCATGCCATCGTGCTGACAAAACTCTCCCTCAGAACTCGCTTGGACCGGAGTTCGAGGGACGTCATCGGGCTGAACGTGTGCTGAACTCGGAGGTGCCGTGCGTTCTGTACTTGATCGGTCGGAGCGTGAAGACGTACGACTACATCAACTGCGTTGTGCTAACGCTTCCGCTTTCAGTCTACGAAGGTCCGTGGACAACACTCTCCCCTCTCGTTGCTATGCATCACCATGATCTTGCGTGTGCGTAGGATTTTTTTTGAAATTACTACGTTCTCCAACAGTAGCATCCGAGCCAGGTTTTATGCGTAGATGTCATATGCATGAGTAGAACACAAGTGCGTTGTGGGCGATATAAGTCATACTGCTTACCAGCATGTCATACTTTGGTTCGCCGGTATTGTTGGATGAAGCGGCCCGGACCGACATTACGCGTATGCTTACGCGAGACTGGTTCTACCGACGTGCTTTGCACACAGGTGGCTGGCGGGTGTCAGTTTCTCCAACTTTAGTTGAACTGAGTGTGGCTACGCCCGGTCCTTGCGAAGGTTAAAACAACACCAACTTGACAAACTATCATTGTGGTTTTGATGCGTAGGTAAGAACGGTTCTTGCTAAGCCCGTAGCAGCCACGTAAAATTTGCAACAAACAAAGTAGAAGACGTCTAACTTGTTTTTGCAGGGCATGTTGTGATGTGATATGGTCAAGACATGATGCTAAATTTTATTGTATGAGATGATCATGTTTTGTAACCGATTTATCGGCAACTGGCAGGAGCCATATGGTTGTCGCTTTATTGTATGCAATGCAATCACCCTGTAATGCTTTACTTTATCACTAAGCGGTAGCGATAGTCATAGAAGCATAAGATTGGCGAGACGACAACGATGCTACAATGGAGATCAAGGTGTCGTGTCGGTGACGATGGTGATCATGACGGTGCTTCGGAGATGGAGATCACAAGCACAAGATGATGATGGCCATATCATATCACTTATATTGATTGCATGTGATGTTTGTCTTTTATGCATCTTATCTTGCTTTGATTGACAGTAGCATTATAAGATGACCCCTCACTAAATTATCAAAGTATAAGTGTTCTCCCTGAGTATGCACCGTTGCGAAAGTTCTTCGTGCTGAGACACCACGTGATGATCGGGTGTGATAGGCTCTATGTTCAAATACAACGGGTGCAAAACAGTTGCACACGCGGAATACTCAGGTTAAACTTGACGAGCCTAGCATATAACAGATATGGCCTCGGAACACTGAGACCGAAAGGTCGAGCGTGAATCATATAGTAGATATGATCAACATAATGATGTTCACCATTGAAACTACTCCATCTCACGTGATGATTGGACATGGTTTAGTTGATATGGATCACGTGATCACTTAGAGGATTAGAGGGATGTCTATCTAAGTTGGAGTTCTTAAGTAATATGATTAATTGAACTTAAATTTATCATGAATTTAGTCCTGGTAGTATTAGCATATCTATGTTGTAGATCAATAGCTCGCGTTTAGCTCCCCTGTTTTATTTTTGATATGTTCCTAGAGAAAACTAAGTTGAAAGATGTTAGTAGCAATGATGCGGATTGGATCCGTGATATGAGGTTTATCCTCATTGCTGCACAGAAGAATTATGTCCTTGATGCACCACTAGGTGACAAACCTATTGCAGGAGCAGATGCAGATGTTATGAACGTTTGGTTAGCTCAATATGATGACTACTTGATAGTTTAGTGCACCATGCTTAAACGGCTTAGAATCGGGACTTCAAAGATGTTTTAAACGTCATGGACCATATGAGATGTTCCAGGAGTTGAAGTTAATATTTTAAGCAAATCCCAAGTTGAGAGATATGAAGTCTCCAACAAGTTCTATAGCTAAAAGATGGAGGAGAATAGCTCAAGCAGTGAGCATGTGCTCAGATTGTCTAGGTACTACAATCGCTTGAATCAAGTGGGAGTTAATCTTCCAGATAAAATAGCGATTGACAGAATTCTCTAGTCGCCATCACCAAGTTAGTAGAACTTCGTGATGAACTATAATGTGCAAGGGATAACAGAAACGATTCCCAAGCTCTTCGTGATGCTGAAATCGACGAAGGTAGAAATCAAGAAAAGCATCAAGTGTTGATGGTAAACAAAACCAGTAGTTTCAAGTAAAGGGACAAAGGGAAGAAAGGGGAACTTCAAGAAGAATGGCAAACAAGTTGCTGCTCAAGTGAAAAAACCCAAGTCTGGACCTAAGCCTGAAACTGAGTGCTTCTACTGCAAAGGGACTGGTCACTGGAAGCGGTACTACCCCAAGTAATTGGCGGATAAGAAGGATGGCAAAGTAAACATAGGTATATTTGATATACATGTTATTGATGTGTACTTTACTAGTGTTTATAGCAACCCCTCAGTATTTGATACTAGTTCAGTTGCTAAGAATAGTAACTCGAAATGGGAGTTGCAGAATGAACAGAGACTAGTTAAGGGTGAAGTGACGATGTGTATTGGAAATGGTTCCAAGATTGATATGATCATCATCGCCCACTCTCTATACTTTCAGGATTAGTGTTAAACCTAAAATAAATGTTATTTAGTGTTTGCATTGAGCATGAATATGATTGGATCATGTTTATTGAAATACGGTTATTCATGTAAGTTAGAGAATAATTGTTGTTCTGTTTACATGAATAAAACCTTCTATGCTCATACACCCAATGAAAATGGTTTGTTGGATCTCGATCCTGGTGATACACATTTTCATAATATTGAAGCCAAAAGATGCAAAGTTAATAATTATAGTGCAACTTATTTGTGGCACTGCCGTTTAGGTCATATTGGTGTAAAGCGCATGAAGAAAATCCATGCTGATGGGCTTTTGGAATCACTTGATTATGAATCAGTTGATGCTTGCGAACCATGCCTCATGGGCAAGATGACTAAGACTCCGTTCTCCGGAACAATGGAGCGAGCAATAGATTTGTTGGAAATCATACATACTGATGTATGTGGTCCGATGAATATTGAGGCTCGCGGCAGGTATCGTTATTTTCTGACCTTCACAGATGATTTGAGCAGATATGGGTATATCTACTTGATGAAACATAAAGTCTGAAACATTTGAAAAGTTCATATAATTTCAGAGTGAAGTGGAAAATCATTGTACCAAGAAAATAAAGTTTCTACAATCTGATCGTGGAGGAGAATATTTGAGTTACGAGTTTGGTCTTCAATTAAAAAAGTGTGGAATAGCTTCACAAATTTGTGCCACTTGGAACACCACAACATAATGGTGTGTCCGAACGTCATAATCGTACTTTATTGGATATAGTGCAATCTATGATGTTTCTTACCGATTTACCACTATAGTTTTGGGGTTATGCATTAGAGACAGCTGCATTCACGTTAAAAAGGGCACCATCTAAATCCGTTGAGACGACACCGTATGAACTGTGGTTTGGCAAGAAACCAAAGTTGTCGTTTCTTAAAGTTTGGGGTTGCGATGCTCATGTGAAAAAGTTTCATCCTGATAAGCTCAAACCCAAAACGGAGAAATGTATCTTCATAGGATACCCAAAGGAGATAGTTGGGTACACCTTCTATCACAGATCCGAAGGCAAGACATTCGTTGCTAAGAATGGATCCTTTCTAGAGAAGGAGTTTCTCTCGAAAGAAGTGAGTGGGAGGAAAGTAGAACTTGATGAGGTAATTGTACATTCTCCCGAATTGGAAAGTAGTTCATCACAAAAATCAGTTCCGGTGATTCCTACACCAATTAGTGAGGAAGCAAATGATGATGATCATGAAACTTCAGATCAAGTTACTAGCGAACCTCGTAGGTCAACCAGAGTAAGATACGCACCAGAGTGGTACGGTAATCCTGTTCTGGAGGTCATGTTACTTGACCATGACGAACCTACGAACTATGAGGAAGTGATGATGAGCCCAGATTCCGCAAAATGGCTTGAGGCCATGAAATCTAAGATGGGATCCTTGTATGAGAACAAAGTATGGAC
Organism: Triticum dicoccoides; assembly: GCF_002162155.2. NCBI lineage: Eukaryota > Viridiplantae > Streptophyta > Magnoliopsida > Poales > Poaceae > Triticum > Triticum dicoccoides. The sequence goes on along the minus strand of NC_041392.1, from coordinate 249,023,122 downwards.
TTTGATTAACTTGCCCAATGATCGGCGAGCCATTGAGAATAAATGGATCTTCAAGAGGAAGACGGATGCTGATAGTAGTGTTAGTATCTACAAAGCTAGACTTGTCCGAAAAGGTTTTTGACAAAGTTCAAGGTGTTGACTATGATGAGAGTTTCTCATTCATATCTATGCTTAAGTCTGTCTGAATCAAGTTAGCAATTGCCGCATTTTATGAAATCTGGCAAATGGATAAACAAAAATGCATTCCTTAATGGATTTATTAAAGAAGAGTTGTGTATGATGCAACAAGAAGGTTTTGTCAATCCTAAAGGTGCTAACAAAATATGCAAGCTCCAGCGATCCATCTATGGACTAGGGCAAGCATCTCGGAGTTGGAATATACGCTTTGATAAATTTATCAAAGCATATAGTTTTATACAGACTTGAGGTGAAGCCTATATTTACAAGAAAGTGAGTGGGAGCACTACATCATTTCTAATAAGTATATGTGAATGACATATTGTTGATCGAAGATAATGTAGAATTATTCTACAACGCATAAAGGAGTGTTTGAAAGGAGTTTTTCAAAGAAAGACCTCGGTGAAGCTGCTTACATATTAAGCATCAAGATCTATAGAGATAGATCAAGACGCTTGATAACTTTTTTCAATGAGTACATACCTTGACAAGATTTTGAAGTAGTTCAAAATGGAACAGTCAAAGAAAGAGTTCTTGCCTGTGTTACAAGGTGTGAAATTGAGTAAGACTCAAAGCCCGACCATAGCAAAAGATAGAAAGAGAATGAAATTCATTCCCTATGCCTCAGTCATAGGTTCTATAAAATATGCCATGCATTGTACCAGATCTATTGTATACCCTACACTGTTTTTGGCAAGGGAGTACAATAGTGATCTAGGAGTAGATCATTGGACAACGGTCAAAATTATCCTTAGTGGAATAAGGATATGTTTCTCGATTATGGAGGTGACAAAAAGGTTCGTCGTAAAGGGTTACGTCGATCCAAATTTTGACACTGATCCAGATGACTCTAAATCTCAATCTGGATACATATTGAAAGTGGGAGCAATTAGCTAGAGTAGCTCCGTGTAGAGCATTGTTGACATAGAAATTTGCAAAATACTTACGGATCTGAATGTGGCAGACCCATTGACTAAACTTCTCTCACAAGCAAAACATGATCACACCATAGCACTCTTTGGGTGTTAATCACATAGCGATGTGAACTAGATTATTGACTCTAGTAAACCATTTGGTTGTTGGTCACATGTCGATGTGAACTATGGGTGTGGATCACATGGTGATGTGAACTATTGGTATTAAATCACATGGCGATGTGAACTAGATTATTGACTCTAGTGCAAGTGGGAGACTGAAGGAAATATGCCCTAGAGGCAATAATAAAGTTATTATTTATTTCCTTATATCATGATAAATGTTTATTATTCAAGCTAGAATTGTATTAACCGGAAACATAATACATGTGTGAATACATAGACAAACAGAGTGTCACTAGTATGCCTCTACTTGACTAGCTCGTTAATCAAAGATGGTTATGTTTCCTAACCATAGACATGAGTTGCCATTTGATTAACGGGATCACATCATTAGGAGAATGATGTGATTGACTTGACCCTTTCTGTTAGCTTAGCACTTGATCGTTTAGTTTGTTGCTATTGCTTTCTTCATGACTTACACATGTCCTATGACTATGAGATTATCCAACTCCCGTTTACCGGAGGAACACTTTATGTGCTAACAAACGTCACAATGTAACTGGGTGATTATAAAGGTGCTTTACAGGTGTCTCTAAAGGTACTTGTTGGGTTAGCGTATTTCGAGATTAGGATTTGTCACTCCGATTATCGGAGAGGTATCTCTGGGCCCTCTCGGTAATGCACATCACTTAAACCTTGCAAGCATTGCAACTAATGAGTTAGTTGCAGAATGATGTATTACGGAACGAGTAAAGAGACTTGCCGGTAACGAGATTGAACTAGGTATTGAGATACCGACGACCGAATCTCGGGCAAGTAACATACCGATAACAAAGGGAACAACGTATGTAGTTATGCGGTCTGACCGATAAAGATCTTCGTAGAATATGTGGGAGCCAATATGAGCATCTAGGTTCCGCTATTGGTTATTGACCGGAGACGTGTCTCGGTCAGGTCTACATAGTTCTCGAACCCGTAGGGTCCGCACGCTTAACGTTTCGATGACAGTTATATTATGAGTTTATATGTTTTGATGTACCGAAGGTTGTTCGGAGTCCCGGATGTGATCACGGACATGACGAGGAGTCTCGAAATGGCCGAGACATGAAGATTGATATATTGGAAGCCTATGTTTGGATACCGGAAGTGTTCTGGGTGAAATCGGGATTTTACCGGAGTACCGGGAGGTTACCGGAACCCCCCGGGAGGTTAATGGGCCTTAGTGGGCCTTTACATAGAAGAGGAGAGGCGGCCAGGGCTGGGCCGTGCGCCCCTCCCCCCTAGTCCGAATAGGACAAGGAGAGGGTGGCGGTGCCCCCTTCCTTCCTCTCTCCCTCCTGTTTCCCCCTCCTAAGTCCTAATCCAACTAGCAAAGGGGGGAGTCCTACTGCCGGTGGGAGTAGGACTCCTCCTGGCGCGCCCTCTCTCCTGGCCGGTTGCACCCCCTTGCTCCTTTATATACGGGGGCAGGGGGCACCCTAGAGACACAACAATTGATTAGTTGATCTTTTAGCCGTGTGCGGTGCCCCCCTCCACCATAGTCCACCTCGATAATACTGCAGCGGTGCTTAGGCGAAGCCCTGCGTCGGTAGAACATCATCATCGTCACCACGCCCTCGTGCTGACAAAACTCTCCCTCAACATTCGGCTGGATCGGAGTTCGAGGGACGTCATCGGGCTGAACGTGTGCTGAACTCGGAGGTGCCATGCGTTCGGTACTTGATCGGTCGGATCGTGAAGACGTACGACTACATCAATCACGTTGTGCTAACGCTTCCGCTTTTGGTCTACGAGGGTACGTGGACAACACTCTACCCTCTCGTTGCTATGCATCTCCATGATCTAACGTGTGCGTAGGATTTTTTTTGAAATTACTACGTTCTCCAACAGCATGCACATCTGAGCGACGGCGACCTTGGGACGAGACCCAGCACGAGCGCGGGTGTACTCGAGGTCGAACCCGACCACCTTGTACTTCTCCCCGGCAAGAAACAACTTGATGATGTGGATGGAGTGCTCCACCCAGACCGGGTCGTTGGTGTACACCACGGAGAGGTCCATGAACCTTTTGTGGGTGTCCACCACGGCACGCATGGTGAACTGCTGCTCGTCATCGGCAGCTGCTCGGAGTGCCATTGGAGCCGCGCAGGATACCCTCTAAGAATTTCTCGTGGTGGGTCTGCTTCTTGCAATGGTGGGGCGCGATCGAAAGGTTGGCCTCTATAATAACTGGGGGCCGGCCGGCCTGTAATCATCACGTCTTGTCACGACGTTCATAGCGGAGGATTCCAGTGCATGCTTGACAACACCATACCGCACGCCTGGGCTCGAAGAGGCGCCGAATGTATCATCGGTGAGCCTGTTCCTGCGCTACCGCGCAGTTTACCGCACAAGGTTCCCGCCCGGCTAGTTTGGCCACACGTCGGCTAGAAGAGGGACAAATCGTGGGCGTTTATTGGCAAAAAGCTTTGTAAAAGCGAAGTGTGTGGAATGACTTTGGTCATAAGTTTACCCATGGGTGATAAGGTCAAAGTTACCCAAAAGGGTGGTGATGGACACTCAAGTGTGATAATTAATTCTGCGCTCTACAGGGCACATGATGGAAGAAACCAACTGTGTGCAATAATGTCGGAGATCGCGGTCGAGTTAGCTATACAGATCGTGTGCTGTGAGATCGAAAAGGTAAACAGATTTGAGAATGGTTAATAAAATCTAAGACCATTGCATATTAAGGTCAAAATAGTGCTACCAATATACGAGTCTCATATGATGCCATTTCAACGGTTGTATCACAAAAGCTCGAAATAGTACAAGGTTCAAATTCTAGAGTTATATGGCTCAAATTCGAAGATTACAAGGTTCAAACTGATATTAGAAATGAAATTCAGCTCATCAGCTACAAATGCTCGCGCTGATCCGCTGAACATGGATATCAGAAAGGTTCATACTAATATTACCACTTCTAAGTCTGGTTTCGAAACCTCACAATTTTTGCAAAAGGGTCAGCCACTGAGAAGTCATGTATGGGGTTGACATGATGACTTCCGATTACTCTGTCATCTAAAGTTCCAAAATGAAATTCAGCAATTTTGGAGCTTATTCCATTCCACCGCAGGCCCAACGCTGATCAACAAACCATTCATTTTTGCAAAATAAATGTAGGGCAAACCTCATTTCCTTCAGCACCCTTGCTTTGAGAACAAAGAACCTAACGAATATAATCTCCAGTAAGGTCCCTCGGTAGGAGTTCAAAGTAATTTCTAAGAGATGATGATCTAGGCATTCGACGTGATTGTTATATTGTATCACATTATCCACCACTGGGCCCAATCTTATCTGCAAAAGAAGCGTGTTAGTGCCTACATGCAGCTTTGAACATTACTACAGGCCTATTTGGTCTGCAGGATTTGTAAAATGCACTAACATGCCATCTACGATCTAACGTGATTAACATGGGCATTTGATTACATTCTAAAAAAATGTAGCCTTCTTCACAAGAGGTTGGAGTGGATGAAAAGTTCCCTAAGAAAACTAGTATAGATGAATCCAAAGGAGAAATGCTTATTGATTGTAACCATATTGGGGGGTGGGGGTGGAACATGTATGTACTGAAATCCTCCAAAAGAATCCTTCAGAAATCGTAGTACATTGTCATTGTTAACTTGGAAAAAGTTGTCACAAATTGAACTCCCTTATGGTTAACATTTAATAGGAATGGAACGTCACCTCGATATATAGCTTCTCCAGGAACATAAAGCATCTCAGGAAACTGACAACTTGCTCCAGGTTGGGGCCGATAGATTCTAGTGCCAAGACCTTCAGTGTGCGCAGTTTCAGGGTCACGCTTGTCGGAATCATTTTCTGAATGACAGCGAACAAACATCTTCAAAATTAGAAATAATGTTAATTTGTAGAAGGAGAGGTAGAAGGCGTCTATTGTACCTGAACGGGTGTGGATCCAATAACAAGTTTGGAGTATTTGTCAGACGAGTAGCCCACCACTGTCAATTTTGGCGCAGAAATGACATTGATTCTTGTTGGACCTTCTTGATCAACTACAAGTAATCTCTCAAGTGCAGGTGTGTCCTCAGTGACCATACAGTGGTACACATCTTGTGATGTCTTCCTGCTGCACCAGCAACACACATAAATAGTCCGAAGTGTCATGGAGGTGATGTGGAAGGTACTCAACCCATTGATCGCCTGAAGACGAAGGTACTCAAGTGCAGTACAACCACGGAGCAGGTGCTCCATGTCACCGTTTGAGAGGCAGAAGGTGACGAGCTCGAGATGCTTCAGTCGTGGTAGAATAAGAGCAGGCACGTCATTAGGGGGATGGCAGTTCCTGAACTTGGTGACACGCAGCGTGGGCGTGAGGCAGAGTGCGGACGTTGGCAGCGACCGCATACGCCATCATCAAAAGTGAGCTCCTCGAGCCGATCTAGGGCGGGGGAACAGAACCAGTCGTCAAGCTTGGCTCGGTCCTTGCCATTGGAACGAAACTTGCCCATTCTAAGGCCTTTGGTTGGGCCAAGGTGACTGCCGAGGATCATGGAGAACGCGCCCAAGCTTTTGCGATAGCCATGGCAGAGCTCGTGGGTGTCGATGAGGTCGAGAGGGCTGGACTTCCATAGGGGGCGCCACCGCCGGGAAAATAACGGTTGTCCGCACCCCATATTTGATTGGGAGGAGGGAGATGATGACTGTCACATATCATCGGGGAGGCTGCTGACGAAGTCTAGGCCTGCTGGAGTCGCTTGCAGTTCTAGCTCGCCCTGCCTCCGCTTATTGGCAGCCCCATTCTTCACCTCCGGAGTCTCCTTGTCAGCGGCGCTTTCTGATAGAAATGAGAGTACATGGAATATTTAGTTAAAACAGGGCAATATAAAAATGTATTGGTAAATAGAAGTTATTAGGTAGGAATATCGTAAGAAAAGGGAATAACAGTTGGTTGCTTAAATACTACACAATTCATTTGACATTGTTGGGTAAGTCAACATGCAGATAGTTGAAAAGAAAACTTACTTCGAACAAAGTCTGGACGGATGATTTTGTTGGGGAAGTTAGCATATATCTCATGACAAGGCCCTTTTATGTGCAGTGCAATTTTAGTGCCAGCTTTCAGTACATAAAACTTAGAAATTTCTTTCCAAAAGCCAGTGCCAAAATAGGAGTCACCACGTTCATCAAGTCTTATAGTAGCAACGAATGTAAATCCATGGGTTGTGTGTAGTATGACATCCATGCAGTCTTGATCTGTGTAAAGGGAAAGATTGCGCACTACATAATATGTTGCATAGCAAGGGATGCGCCGCAAAAAATGGTAGGATTGTTAAAGAAAATATGGTAACATGCAAATATGGGCCCAAATTGAAAGAACTATACATTAGTTGAAATCGAAGAACAAAAATCTATAATTAAACAAATAGGGTAAACATGATGCCATGGAAATATGAGAGTAATCGAAAGAACAATACATCATTAATTTGCCTAATATAGAAAGAAGAGGGAAAATCCCCTTTGACATATATGGTGCATGTGGCACCTTTTATTCAAATGTAGCAATATTTAGAATATGTTTAGGAAAGTAGGCCATGCCAACCGATTTAGGGTGAGATTGAACATACCATGCGCATCCTCAAGTTATCTGGTACGGTGAGATGGAATCTCTGGCGGAGGTCGCAAAGTCCTGATGTGTCAGCGCACTATACATTCTATGAATGAAAGAAAACCCTCAAAACAGCTCGAATAAAAATGAATTCATGGTGATTTCCGACAGGTGATTAAAGGAGGCAGATGAACTGGGATAAGAGATGAGATAATATCTCATTAAATTAGTTACCTTGTCGTCCATGAGAAAGAACCCTCAGTATGATAGATTCCCCAACCGAGCGGAGCTGGGTCGACCGCGAGCAGCGTCAAGAAAGTCGATGGCGATAGGAGGCGGCAAGCGGAAGTGGCGAAATGCGGTGGGCTTAGCCAGCAGCCTGGCGGCGGCAGGTGTCAAGCTAAGTGTTTACCGCGTCGATAGGCGGTGCCATGGCATAGACGCGGAGGAGCATGTGCAGGTGTGAATGGGGATGGAGGGGGTGGCGGGCGAGGTGAGGGTTTTTGTGACGTGGGGATGGTGAGGTTTTTTTCTTTTTTGAATTGGGTGGTGAGAGTTTTCTGTCCCACAAAGAATTTTGGAGGCAACAGTTTGCTAGAGCGAACCATGTGTGATTGACGCAACAGGCAAAATGAAAGTCATTACACACGGTTCCAATTTTAGGAACCGTGTGTTCTTGACATACTACGTCCGTCCTGGTTTATTGGCCCCCCATTGTAATTTTTACCAAATTTTGACCAAATATTTAACTAAGAAATGTTTATGCATGTCACCAAAAATTATATCATTGAACACTATGCCCAAATACCCATCCAACGATATAATTTTTGCTGACCTGCACTAACATTTTGTTAGTTAAACCTTTGGTCAAAATTTAACACAAATTACAAAGAGGACCAATAAACCAAGACGAAGGTAGATTCCATCAACCGAACTGGTTGCATCCATATCCCACGGTTAGACATAAGTAAACATAGATTAAACATACTCAGACATAGATAACAAGCGTACACGTACATAAGCATAGTTCAACCATAAGTACATACTTCAATGGTCATTAAGCATACTCAAGCGTACATAGTTTGATCCATCCCACATCTCATCTCACATGCCAGCACGGTCCTGAAGCTTCTCCAGGTACTCGGCGTACGCGCCGTGCGCCACCCTGCAAGAATACTTCTGCTTGAAGGAGCCAACGACCCGTCCTCTTGCATGCGCCAGAACACTTAGATACATGTCATGAAGCTCGTGGTTGCAAAATGGGCATCGATAGCCGCCATTCCAGATCCTAATACGCCTGTTATGCATTCCCGCATAAAGCTCCCTCAGGATTTGCCTCTTGTACCTTCTCTGGACATCTTCATCCTCGCTTTCCACATCGTCAGACAACACCTATACAACTAGTAAAACAAATTTGGCATCAAATCAATGATTACATGCCGTGAAGTAGGATTAGGAATTTATGGCTATTTGTTTATACATATTCAGAGATTATGGTTCGTTTTTAAGCACAGTCGTCTATGTACAGACCAATCTTGAAGAAAATAATGGCACAAACATATGTAGGTCATTCAAAATCAATTGTCAAGTCCTGGCTAGGAATCATTAGCACGAACACTAACCCTAGTCGGATTAGTAGCAGAAATCATTTGCACAGATGAAACAACTAATCACTTATCACTTGTACCATTCAAACAATCAATACACTACACGGATCTAAAGAAACTTACTCAGATTTCATGGATTGGGAGAACATAACCATATGATTTCTATTTCAAAAAGGGGGAGGCAGGAGTAACCAGAGAAACCCTATGATCTATTTGACACATAAATGGGTATAGATGACTAACCAGTTGTCCGTCGTCGCCGGGGTTGTCACCAGAGTCGGTGTGGAACTCCGCCTCCGGCTGTGGAAGCTCGATGCTGTCGACGACATCAGGGTGCAGCGATAACTTGCCAGCGGTGACAGCAACCTCTGTCTCCATCTCCAAGCCGTGCTCCGATGCTTTAGCAGCCCCGACGTCGCCACTCCCTCCGATGGGGCGCTTCGGCGGCATCCTCATACACTGACGGCTTTGAGGACTGAGAGCGGCGTCGAGGATGCAATCGAAGAGAGAGAGGATTGTGTGTGTGTGTGGCAATGATGGGGGGGTGCGGCCGCTCGGGCGCACCATTAATATGGAGTAGTGGGAGTTGTGGGAGAGAGGCGGGAGGTGGTCAAACCGATGGCTCGCCTCCCCGGTGAGCCTGCGCACCAGACTGCTGGTATGCCTACCAAAGTTTCACACAACTACTCGCACGCCTCCCAATAACACTACGCACCGAGCACGCCTCCGTCAATTCACACACCTGCACACACGCCTCCCCGTCTGCCTGCACGGCGGACTGCTTGCATGTGCCCCTTCAACTCATGCCTGCTCGCACGGCACACTGGTCATGCGGCAACACGTATATTGTTTTTCTATTTGGATGATTAATGATGCCGCTTTATTGCTTATCCGAAGCATGGCACATATCCATTGTTGGTCTAACGCTCACGATTCAAATAAATAATCTGTTTGGGATATTGGTTCCCAATTATTAATAATCTCCTGTTTGTAATTAGATGAAGATTACATCAAAACTGGTCTCAAATTTGACAAAAATGTATGATGCCACTTTGTATTGGTGTCCATATGACAACATGATAAGTTTCATGAACTTCAAATAAGTTTTGGATGTACTAGAATTTCAAAATCAAGATTCTCAATGTTTGAAATTTGTTGCACGGGGAGTAAACATGCACCCAGTGAGACACATGTGTTTTCGCAATCCATTTAGGTGCACTGTCACGTGTGCATGTAGCTCAAAATTGATTTTTGCACATTATACCCATAGAAAATCAATCAATTAATATACTAAAACGTCTTATTGGTATCTGTGATTTTTTTAAAATTAAAACGTCCCTCCTTTGGTAACATATGTTCACCGCGGGATAATTAATTTAACATGCATTGTAGTTGCGGTGGATTCGCCATGTGTGTGTGGCTGTGTGCGTTTGGGGGTGGCAGGTGGCTCATAGTACACTATGAGTTGTGAGCCACCGTGTGGGTTGGCCGTTTTGTTAGGCAGGCCGGTGCAACATCAGAGTCGTGAAATTGTTATTTAAAACATTACACAACCCTTTCATACATACATGATTTGGCCACATGCAGTCGATGGTTGTCCTACACAACACTCTATACTCGCGTGTGACGCTTTCTATGGGCCCGCGAGGTCATCGTCCATCACTTTGATGAACAGCCGGCAATGAGGTTAATTTGACCAGCAAGGTCGAATATTTTTTGTTTGTGTTATGGTGGTATATAGTATGCGTCGAAGAGGTGGGAGGGGACTAGCATATATACTATATGTACGTGTCCGTGAACAAGTACACCGCACTTAGTGTCGGGACTTTTTGGTTTCTGAGGCACGTGCCACAACAAAATTGTGAAATTGGCTATTCAAGCATCACACAACACCTGTTTGGGCCACATGCACGCGGTGGTTATCCTAGCCAGGACACTCACGTGTGACACTTCCATCTGTGGGCCCACATGGCCATCGTCGATGCATGCATGCATCACTTTGACCTACATTGGGAGAGGTTACTTAATTTCACCATCGATGAGGATTCTTTTGGGTTGTACATATTACGACAGGAGCATATAGTATGCGGTGAAGAGGGTGGAAGGGGACCATCATATGTAATACGCTTCATGAACCTCGCTCTGTGTGGACGCATGGTTTACGGTTTTTGAGGCATGTGGCACATCAAAGTTGTGCATTTTGGGTATTCAACATATATATGTTTGGCCCACATGCAAAGCGGTGGTGGGTTGTCCTCTCGCACCCACTTAAGCGGTTATTAGTGATATCAATGCTTTCCATCTGTGGGCCCGCTTGGTCCATCACTACTTTTCCCCTAACAACAAGAGAGGTTAATTTGACTTAGGAGGGGATTATTATTTTTGCTTGTAATACGACATATATATATATATATAGGTGATGCTCTAGGATGACATGCATGATACAGTTTGAGCACACACACATGCATGTGTACGGATGAATCCCTCCCATCGAGTCGAATTGGCTAATACAACGACACGTCATGAACTGATCTCACTCTGTGTGGGGATCTAGTGTATGATTTTTGACGCACACGCCACAACAATGTTGTGAAATGGTATTCAAACATGCAGGCACGCATCACCTCCATACATATGCTTGTAGTGGTTGCCTTCCAATGGTACACTCCCTCGTGTGGTTATCGACGACAAGCCTATATATTCGTGGGCCCGTGTGGACATCCATGATCACATTGACCAAAAACAAGATAGGTTACCATGACGGATTCTTCATTTGGTTTGGGTTATCGTAGTATAGGTCATGGTGAGATTCAGACCTTAAGTTTGAGCACATATACTATGCACACATGCATGCATGAATCCCCATCGTTGGCTTGAAGTGTGGTGTAACATACATATGCATCGTCAACCTAACCCTCACACACTGTGGGTATTTCTAGTTTGAAATCATAGTGCCACATCAAAGTTGTTCCATTGTTACTCAAAAACACAAATCTCCATACATATGTTTGGGCCACACACATGCAGTGGTTGTCTTCGGGGACTAGCTACTTGCGTGATTATTGGCGAGCTAGCCCATCTCCGGGGTCGCATGGACGGCCATCACTTTGACCAACAACAAGAGAGAGGTTGTAGGACCAAGGTGGATTATTCTTGGTCCATTTTATGATCCATCTTGGTGAGACATGCCTCTCTGGCCCGCCAAC
>NC_041392.1:249009260-249010718 GCF_002162155.2 Triticum dicoccoides | reverse complement strand
GCTGACACGAGGGAGGGGGGCTGCTAGCTACTTCACACTTTGCTAGGGTGAACCTCGGTTGGGGGGCCATGCATTCATAGCTTAGGATTCCCTTCGTGCTGACACGAGAGAGGAGGGGGATGCTAGCTACTTTGCACTTTGCTAGGTGAACCTAGGTTGGGGGGAGGGGCATGCATTCATAGCTTAGGATTCCCTTCATGTCGACACGAGGGGGGCAAGCAATACCGTGCGATTTGCGAGATAGGTGCCACATTGATGTTGCATTTGGTATTTGAAAATCAAACCACCCTTTTCATACATAAATTTGCTCCACATGCAAGTGTGTTCATGTTCTGACCCTATCCCCCATCATTTTCACCAAATTTATGAACATTAGACAAGTCAGATGACGCAATAGACACGGTTCACTCAGACTAACCATGTGCCACGATGGTGCCCCTGTCACGCACACATCCGCGTAGTACATTGGGCTCCACGAGTCTCCCCCTCTCAAAAATATATGCCCGCCTCGAGGGTTTTTCTGTTTCATAACACACGGTTGTTATCTCCGGACCGTGCGTGCACCTGTTTTGGCCTGCTAGTGACGCACCTGTTTTGGCTACTAATGGCGCACTACAGGTGCGCCACTAGCATCACGCCATTAGAATTTTTTACTAATGGCGCACCACAGGCCCACGCAGTGCGCCATTACTATCCAGCTTAGTAATGGCGCACGCGATTACTAACAATTTTTTTTCAAATTTTTTTCAGAATTTTTTTTCATTTTTTTCTTAATCTTGAGTCACTATGGCTTAATCTCGGGTCAGTATGCTTAATCTCAAGTCAAATCGCACTCTGTGGTCAAACTTTCCGAAAGGTCACCCATCCTCACACTACTCCAGCCCGAGCATGCTTAACTTCGCAATTCTATCCAACCCCAGCAGCAGCTCACTTCATAGGCACTTGTTGATATATATCATATCAATCCTATTAAACCTTGTTGATGTCTAGGACTTTGTTCATGTTCATGAGTGTGATGAAATTTTGAAAAAATATTCCAAACTTCCCGGTCATATTACGTATCATATTTTGAAAAAAAATTCCAATTTTTTTTGAAACCAATTTTTTTTCTGTTACTAGTGGCGCACCTAGCAAATGGTGCGCCACTAGTAAGTTTGAATTTTTTTTTCATTCCCCCCTCTAGATCTTAAAAGCCCCGTATCTTTCGTTCTGTTAGGTTTTTGGGGTTTTTTAAGATGTTGAACAGGGTTTCCCTGATTCAATTGTATGTAACTTTTCGAGTAGATCATTTTTCATATAAAAAACTTTTTAATCCGAGTTCGTATGCAAAAGTTATGCCCATTTTACTAAATTCTAGAGAGATTTTGCAAATAAAGTCGAAATTCATATTTGTAAATTTTCCCAATAACTAGACCACATATCACATGGGAAACTTATTTTGTTTTATTTTTTTGACAT
>NC_041392.1:248895634-249008969 GCF_002162155.2 Triticum dicoccoides | reverse complement strand
GGCGCACAAGTGGACAGTGCGCCATTACTAATTTTAACTAGTAATGGCGCACTGTCCACTGATGAGCCATTACTAACAATTTTTTTTCCAAAACTACTAATGGCGCACGGTGGTGTGGTGCGCCATTACTATGCCAACTAGTAATGGCGCACTATCACATGGTGCGCCATTACTAACAATTTTTTTATTTTTTTTTTCAAAACTACTAATGGCCCACCACACACCAGGTGCGCCATTAGTAATATATTACTAATGGCGCACCTGTATCTGGTGCGCCACTGCTAAATAGCAGTGGCGCACCACATACACGGTGCGCCATTAATGTCCATATCATCTATAGCCCTTTTCCTAGTAGTGGTGATGTTTCTTGTTCCCAATCCTGCCTGCATCCCTAGAAAATATCTGCCCTCCTCGAGGGTTTTTGTGTTTCATAACACACGGTTGTTATCTCCGGACCGTGTGCGATGCACTATCATCAAAATTTTCAATAGCCCTGACATTTCAGTCCCACGTTTGACTCCCGCGTAGTAAAATTTTCAGTACCCGTGTCATTTCCTCAAACACCCCCGCCCCCTCCACACACACACACGCACACACACCAAAACCTCCTCAGGTGTGCGCACACACACACCCTCCCTTGCTCGAAACCCTAGCAAGGTACCTGCCGCCGCCGCAAGGCCGCCATTGTCAACATCTACCGGTTTGCCCATGCAGCTTACCCACCGATCTCCATACCCAGGCCACCCTGAGTTTCTCAGATGACGCCTGCCAAATGCCCCCTTTTCCACAGATCCCCACCCCCATCCCCATCCCCCACTCCATAGCATCACGGGCTAAGCCCGGGTACGCTTCCCGTGGAGCTCGAGGAGCGACTGGTCCAAAAGAGGTGTATCGTGGTCTCTTCGCCCGATGTCACCGAGGAAGCTGACGACCATTACTGGCGGCAGGCATTCAAGTAGCGGGCTAGAGTATGCGGTCATGTCTCGACCGCCGGCTATGACATCGAGGTCATCGACAACGATGACCTGAGGCGGGCTATGTCACAGGTTAAGTGGCCCACCGCCAACCCCTCGGCTTCAACTGCCGTCGAGGTCATCCATGGCCCCGCCATTGATCTCCTCTGGCTCGCTGTCAACAATTTGCCATCTTACATCACCATCGAGCCCCTTTTGTCATTTCTGAAGGACACGTTCTGCGACGTTCGCTTGGGACCCACAGCTTCCAAGTCAGACCTCATAGACGGTGACCACGAGGAGGGCACCCTCTCCGGCTCTTCCAAGGGGAAAGAGCCCATCTGCTCTTCCAAGGGGAAAGCGCCCGTTTGCGACATCAGGGAGGGCACCCTACAGCCGTGCTCTTCCAAGGGGAAGGAGCCCATCTGCGACAACATGGAGCACATCCAAGGTCCGTGCTCTTCCCACGGGAACGAATCCATCCGTGACAAGTGTGGAAACCCATGATTTGTTTTGCCATGCCTCTTCATAGGGGGAAACCCATGATTTGTTTTGTCGAGTCCCTTTTGTGGTGTAGTGAGAATATGTCCAGTTTTAATTGCTATATCTAGTTGTTTGCAGTATGCCTTGTTTATTTCAGTTGTTCACAATGTGATGCTCTATATGTGCAATTATTTACTGTGTAGTACATTTCATCAATCCAGTTTTAAACATACTGATAGGAATGCATATATTTGCTTGTTGTTAAGCATGTTATAGCTAGCATTTGCCTCTTTTATAGTTTTTTGATTGTTCAGTTGTTTGTAGTTAGCATATGTCCAGTTTCAAATGCTATCTTTGGTTGTTCGTAGTATGCCTTGTTTATTCCAGTTATTCACAACATGATGTTCTATATGTGCAAGTATGAACTATGCAGTTCAATTTCATCAGTACCAGTTTCAACAATACCACTATGAATGACTACATTTGGTTGCTGCATCTTGTAGTTAACACACCTTTCCATTTTTATTTAACAATAACCAGTGTACTTAGACCGACACAATACCGGTTTGAATGAATATGTTTGCTTGTTGTTAAATGTTAGGCATGTTGCAGTTAACACACCTTTCCACTTGTTTTGCTTTACTAGCGTGCTTAAACCTGCACACTGAAGCTATCTTTTGGAGATTATTTTGTCTGCCATGGATAATTTTGGTTGATGTTTAGCCTGTTGTGCTTAACATGCTTCTCGATGTACCTACACATGACAATTTTGGGAACGACTGTTGTTTTCCATCGAGGTTAGTTTCATCCCATGACTTATATCTGCTCACTTTTCAGGATATCGGTAGCTAGTACCATATAGGCCGGGGGCTGATAAGGGACTAATCGGTGAATCATACTTTTAACTGAATATATCTGCAATCCATTTATCGTTAGGTTAACAAGGGCCATATGTAATATATGTGAGGCTACATAGCAACATGCACTGTACTTAATGTCTAAACATGCAATCCTAGGCTACATAGCAACAAGGAAGAGTGTTACATTAATGTTCTAATGATGTCTAGATATACGTAGAAGAGCAGCAGCAGCAACAACAACAACACAGCCCTGTTTGGATACTCAACTTAGTTAGAGGGTAGAGTTAGTTTCTAGCTCATGACTAACCCTGAACTAACTCCATCCAAAGAGTTGTTTGAATGGCAGGGTTAGATTGACAATAAATGCACTAGGAGAACTAGCTCCAATTAGCACCTCTTGGGTTGGATAGTTTTTTGGGTGGGTTATAGATGCTACTAGCTCAAACTAGCCCTCGTGTTTAGATATACTTTAGGGCTATTTGAGCCCGAACTAGCTGTAACCCATGGATACAAAAGCAGTTAATCAGTCGATAATTTGTAAGAATGCACTAAACTGCTTCCGGGCCATAATATAAGATGTTAATTCATATAATATGTGCGTATATTGGATGTTATAAGATACTCCCTCCGTTCCTAAATATTTGTCTTTTTAGAGATTTCGAATGGACTACCGCATGCGGATGTATATAGACATAGTTTAGAGTGTAGATTCACTCATTTTGCACCGTATGTAGTCACTTGTTGAAATCGCTAGAAAGACAAATATTTAGGAACAGAGGGAGTATTATAAAAGAGTATTGTACTACATCATTGTGCAATTGCTGTTTAGCTTCTAATATTAACTTGGTGCTTTTAGGTACATATGTCATTGGTAAGGATCCCCGCTTGATATCAATGAACCAGCATCAAGTGAGGAAGCTGATAAAGATTGTTAGTAAAATGGGTCCAAAGATGGCAATTAAACTATTTGTTTACACTTTATCCAAGACAATAGCAAACTGCAGGATGGTAAGTAAGAACTCTGCAGCCTTCTTTTTACTGCCCATAATGAGTTGTGTTAGATGACAATGTCTGAATCTTTTTCCTTTGCAGTGGTTGCCAAAGCAGTTTACTCAAGATTACCTCTCAAGCTACATGATTGGTGGCATTGCAAAGGTTAAAGTATTTCTACTAGAACACGATGATTATCTAGATGTTTTCATGAAGATCGTGAAGGATGGGCGGTCGACCATCACAAGGGGTTGGACTAGAGTCGTGCGTGCCTTCTGCATGGAGGAGGGCACAATATAGGCATTCCGCTTCACCTTGTTCTGCAACCAGAATGTATTTCGCCTCTTTCTTTACCGTCTTTAATAGTACAAGTATACAACTGTGGTTCATTATTCTTTATTTGGTTCTTATGTAATTCTTGAACATATGTACCTATGAATCGAATAATGCATTGGTTGTTTGAACCTGATGGATATGAATAAAGCTGTAGCATACATTCAAATTCAAATCCAGTACAATTTGAAATAGCAACAATTAAATTACGGCAAAATTACACCCTCCAGGTTGTTACAGCACACACAGTTGGTAAAACACAAACGTTTGCGATATACACCATAATCTGAGATGGTTTATAGAGAGGAAACGTGTGCAAGCACGCACACAGTTGCTGTTTGCAAAGCATGTGCGATGTCAGACAATATCACAAACCGTACATGATTCGCAACCATGAACTGTTTCGGATGAAGTATGCATCGTAAATGTTGCACCATAGAATAGCGTGTGCAATAGTTGTCATGTACAATGATGTTACGACGGTCCGACGTTTCATAATCCTGTCCAACACTCGTATGGAGATTAGCTAATCTTATTATAGTGAATCATTTGTGATGTGCCACACTTCATACACGTTCTATAATAGAGAACCATTTTTGATGGGCCGCGCATCGTAAACGTAGCGCCACAGAATACCGACTTCGATGGCAATGCAAGCAAAAACGAGTAGGAGTACTGTAGGGACCCTATCCCCGACGGTTTCTGGGTCGTGTGGGAAGGACCCCCCTATCGTCGTCACTCACTAGGCGACGGTTCCAAATGCCGTTGCGAAAAGGGGTTAAACCGTCTGTATAACACCGACGCATACTAGTGACCCTGTGTGCTATCAAACGTCACAACATAACTGGGTGATTATAAAGATGCTCTACAGGTATCTCCAAAGGTGTTTGTTGGGTTGGCATAGATCGAGATTAGGATTTGTCACACTGAGTATCGGAGAGGTATCTCTGGGCCATCTCGGTAATACACATCATAAGAAACCCTGCAAGCAAAGTGACTAATGGGTTAGTTATGGGATGATGTATTATGGAACGAGTAAAGAGACTTGCCAGTAACAAATTGAACAAGGTATGAAGATACCGATGATCGCATCTCGGGCAAGTAACATACCGATGACCAAGGGAATAACATATGTTGTCATTACGGTACAATGACTAAAGATATTCGTATAATAGGTAGGAACAATATGAACATCCGGGTTCCATTGTTGGTTATTTACCGGAGAGGTGTCTCGGTCATGTCTACATAGTTCTCGAACCCGTAGGGTCCGCACGCTTAACATTCGATGATGATTTTGTATTATATGAGTTATGTGATTTGGTGACCGAATGCTGTTCAGAGTCCCAGATGAGATCACAGACATGACGAGGAGTCTCGAAATTGTCGAGGGGTAAATATTCATATATTGGACGATGATATTCGGACACCGGAAGTGTTCCAGGGGTACCGGGTACATATTGGGTCACCGGAAGGGGTTCCGAGCATCCCCCCAGCAACTACATGGGCCTAATGGGCCAAGAAGAGGACATACCAGCCCCTAAGGGGCTAATGCAGCCCATGTAGGCCGAAATAAGGGGGGAAGGAAAGAGGGGAAGAGAGAAAGGAAAGGCAGAAATTCGGCCTCCCCCTTCCTTCTCTCCTCCCTCCTCCTTCCTTCCCCCTCCGGATGAATATGGAAGGGGGAGAGGCCGAATTGGGAGGCGCCCAAGTAGGATTCCCCCTACTAGGGGCGCCCCCTTGGCTGCCTCTCCTCCCCTTGAACCTATACATATGAGGGGGGCACCGCTAGAACACACAACAACGATTGTTAGCCATGTGCGGTAGCCCCCTCCACAGTTTACGCCTCCGGTCATATTGTCGTAGTGCTTAGGCGAAGCCCTGCGCGGATCACTTCACCATCACCGTCACCATGCCATCGTGCTAATGTAACTCTCCTTCGACAGTTTGCTGGTTCAAGAGTTTGAGGGACGTCATCGAGCTGAACGTGTGCAGAACTCGGAGGTGTCGTACATTTGGTGCTTGATCGGTCGGTGTCGGTGTCAAAACCGGCGGATCTTGGGTAGGGGGTCCCGAACTGTGCGTCTAAGGTCGATGGAAACAGGAGACAAGGGACACCATGTTTATCCAGGTTTGGGCCCTCTCTATGGAGGTAATACCCTACGTCCTACCTGATTGATATTGATGAATACAAGTATTACAAGAGTTGATCTACCTCGAGATCGTAATGGCTAAACCCTAGAGGTCTAGCTGGTATGGCTATGATAATGAATATGCCCTATCGGAACTAAGTCCTCTGGTTTATATAGACACCGGAAGGATCTAGGGTTACACAAGGTCGGTTACAAAGAAGGGAATCTACACATCCGGTCGCCAAGCTTGCCTTCCACGCCAAGGAGAGTCCCATCTGGACACGGGTACAGTCTTCGGTCTTCGCATCTTCATAGCTCATCAGTCCGGCCCATGGCTAATAGGCCGGAGACCCGAGGACCCCTTAGTCCAGGACTCCCTCAGTAGCCCCTGAACCTGGCTTCAACGACAAGATATCTGGGAGTAGTTCTGCCTTCGGCATTGCAAGGCGGCTTCCTCCTCCCGAACTCCAAAATTGTCTTCGGACGAATTGATCGTGTCCGGACCTGTAACACACAGCACACACAATCGTAGAGAGAATATGACATTTTACGAATCCAATCTGCTGACAACTTTTTTACAATATGACATCACGCCTGCCCAGTCACTATATCCAACCATTTTGTCTGCCATCCCATGTTTCGAGATGCGGTTCCCATTGGCACGTCTTGCCTAAGCATAGATCGTATCCCCTTATTACAGGATTCTCATCAATACAGGCATGGGTAACCCAACCGTGCCGTTTACACAACCCTTGGGAATAGGCGAGTTTTAAGGCGAGCAGGAAGGCATTTGATATTCGCAGCTTTTATAAGGGGATAAGGATTCGTCCTTACTCACCCCTGCCTCCTCCTTCCTCTGCCCATCCATTCTAGAGCTCTAGCGCCCAAGCCCTAGATTCCCCCGCCGGAGAAAACACTCCAACCATGTCCGGATCTAGAGCTGGTGGCAAGTGGATGGCTTCTTCTGTTAGGAAGAAAGACATCAAGGAGCTCAAAGAGGCCGGATACCTGGCCAAGGAGATCGTTCACCGTCTCTCGGCCGAAGGACAGATCGTCCCTACCCCAGAGCCCATGAGAGGGTTGTGTTTCTCGCACATTTCATCTATCGGCTGGGATTCCCTCTCCACCCGTTTGTCCGCGGACTGATGTTTTACTACGAGATGGACTTCCATGATCTAGCCCCCAACTTTATCCTCAACATCTCGACATTCATAGTCGTTTGCGAGGCCTTCCTATGCATCCTGCCTCACTTCAGCCTATGGTGGAAGACTTTCAATGTAAACCCGAAGATGGTGAGAGGCCAACAAGCAGAGTGCGGAGGCGCCATGGTGGGCAAGATGCCAAACGTCACATGGCCCGAAGGCTCCTTTGTGGAGATGGTGAAGGGGTGGAAGTCCGGGTGGTTCTACATCACTGAGCCGCGCGACACCAACTGGGCGGCGGCCCCTGAATTTCGATTCGGAGCTCCACTACGGCTCACCTCCTGGCAAGAGACGGGCCTCGCCTGGGGCTCTTCGAGGGAGCTGACTGGGCTCTAGATGTGCGTTCAGAACATGGTAACCAAGAGGATCAAACTCGTGAACGTGATCCAGGTTATGCTCATTCGTCGGATCCTTCCGTGCCAACGCCGGACTTGCTATTTGTGGGAGTTCGATCTGGCCAAGAACCAGACGCTACTAGAGATCTTCGGCACAACGCATGAAGATATCTGGAAAGTTCTCTTCAAGGCCGTCGAGATACCACCGCCTACGGTCGAAGATCGTGGGCTCAGCTTAAAGCGCCAGGACAATTTGGTAAGCTCTTTCATGTATTCAAGGTATAGCCTTTACTGGCATATTTTGGGAAGGAGTCCAAGCCTTCCTATCAATTTTCAGGCCTGGATTGACGTAGCGGGGCAGATTAATTGTTTATCTCCACTTCCTGAAGATGAGGAAACCCCACTCCTAACAAAGATGCTATTTTCCGGCGCCTTATGATGTGCCGGAGAAGAAGGCCAAGAAGACGGCCAAAGGGAGCAGGAGTGGCCTTCGGCGAAAAGGTGCTTCGGATATGTCGTCCGAAGACCATACTGACTCTTCGGTCGCCGAAGACGACAACGAGGAGGAAGAAGAAGGCGGCTCCCCCCCCCCCGGAGGGAGGAAAGAAGAAAAGAGAGGCCTCCATGAATCTGGAGGCGAAGGCGCCCAAGAGGGGGAATGGCTCCCTTGCGGGTAACTCTGCATGGGATGTCGAAAGCAGTCCGGAGCGAATGCCCCAGACCAAGCCTCGGGCTGCCTCGTAAGTACCAAAACCCTATGCACCTCCCAATACCTGGCCTTTCCAATTTATAATATTAATATGTTTAAACTATGTCATTACAGTCTGGCCCGCGACGGCTCCCCGCGATCCTCGACAGAGGGTTTGCTAGACTCAAAGGACATGGCCTGCATGTCTCCGCCGCCCGCTCACTCTTCCTCACCCAAGGGTGATGACGAGGTGGCATCCCAAAGGACCTTCCTAGACCAGGGGGGATTCCAGAAATCGTTAAAGTGGCGCCCCAGGATGACTCCTCGCCCGCCGGACACATGGGGGAAAATGCCCCCATGGGGACTGGCAATGGGGTTCAAGTTCCCTTCGGCCCTCAGCCAGATACCATTCCGGAGACCTACACGGCTCCGGAGTCCAGAAAACGGCCTTCCCCGAAAGGAGGAGGTGTGTCTGTTCCACCGGTGACCTCTGTCCAACCAGAGGCACCGGATTATTTGCTGGAAGCGTTGTGAGGCGCCTCCATTTTGGATGAGCACCGTGAACTTATGGGTACGGTGATCGAAAAGGTTCAGTATGCCAAAGGCGGACTGACCGAGGCCTGCACTAGCCTTTTAACAGGCTTTGAGGTAACAATTGTAGAAACATATCACAATGTGGACAGTAGCCCCTGATGCTCTGTTCGGTCTCCTGAAAGGAAAAGCCGAACAGGGGATCAAAATAATTTTCGCAGGAGTCTAACATAAGATGTCTATGTGAATAAGCAGGTGTCGCTGCTGGCTGCTGCCGCTCACACTGTGGAGGTCTCTAGACTGAAGCAGAACCTGGAGCGGGCCGAGAAAGAGCTCGGCCTCATGAAGAAGCAGCTCGAGGACAGCAAAGGTATGCAGTAACCTGCGTGTATATTTAGGAAGGATGAATGATTCGTGCTGACTAAAGTTCCATGAACTTTATTAGGGCCACGACCAAGGTGGCGGCCCTCAAGAAGGCATTAGAGAAGGCCGAGGACAAAGCGGCCAAGGAAAGCGCCGCGCGCGAGAAGCACGAGGCCCGGGTCGGCGAGGTTCAACAAGAGCTCCAGGACGCCGTCAAGAAGTACGAGTCCTTGGAGCGTGATTCTAAGACACAAGCGTCCAAACTTGCGAAGGCCCTCCAAAGCGCGCAAGAGGCTCGAGCCGAAGCCGGAGCGCCCTTCATGAAACCCAGGCGGCCCGGAAGATCGCGGCGGGTAAGGCTTTCATTATGCAAAGCAAGTCTGTGAAGGAAGCGTTCCTTTTACTTACCCGAATTGGAGCTCTCCAGGGGCGTTTACGGATTTGCCGCGCAGCATATCAGACGCCGCCGAGTTCTATCAAGCCGAGGAAGGGAGTTCCATGGAGAAGTTGTTCTGGTCTCAATATCTTGGACCCGAACATCCGGTGTCCTTTAGCGTCCAGCTGAAACAGCTGGTCGAGCTGCACAAGGCGGCCGAGCTAGCCATGAAGGAGCTGATAGTCTGACTATGGCCTGCCGCGCCGATACCTAGCAGCTACTTCAGACTTGTGAAGCGGCCTGTTGATGCCTTCCCCCATCTTGAGGTTATAAAGCGGTCGGTCTGTATCGAAGGTGCACGGATGGCCTTTGCCCGCGTCAAAACGCACTGGACGAAGATGGATGCCAAGAAGCTAATGACCGAGGGGCCACCTGAGGGCAAGGAGCACCGCTGACCCGAGTTGTATTTTTATGGTGTCCTGGAGGGATCCCGCATTGTTTTGGATCACGGTGCGAAAGACACTATCTTTGAATGAATGTATGCGAGCTCCCTCTGCCTTGTATGATAAAACAAAGTGTTTATGCAATATAATGCTTGTTATGTTTTTAAATTTTTACTTCCTGTGCGGCCGTGTTGTATGAAATCTGAGGGTTAACCAGTTGTCGGCTTTTGCCCCCACATAGGTAGTACGGGTGTGTTCGGGATGGAATCTAAACAATCTTGATCCAATTAGATGGTCCTTGAAGGAGTTGTTTAGCACAACAAACCAGGCAACCAGACTATGCGGCTGTAACGCCCTCACTTAGCCATAGGAGTGCGACAATAAAAACATGGGCGTAGCCCCTAGTATCCGAACTAGAGTGCTATAAGCGTCTGATCGGGAAGTACCAATCCTTCGCGTAATGCGGAAGAAATCTCCAACGATTTGCAACCTCCGAACAGCTGACCGGCTCACGCCGCATCATGACAGTCAGTTTTCGGCTTTATCTACTGAGGTTCTCCTTTGGATAAACCAAGTCACAATCACAGTAGTTCTCCCTTTACTACCTTAGCCAATATAGAGGAATGTAAGGTAGCAAGCACAAGAGTCGGGCAACCAAACTATTGACCAAAGACATGATTCAGAGCCAATGCATATAATGCTAAATTCGGTGTGCCGAACTATACTTATAAAAAGTGTTCGGACATTTGTTGCAGTAATGTGGGGTGCTATGAAGCCCCTGGCAAATAGCAAGTGTACCAAAGTGTACGGGTGCTACCTGATAGGATTGTCCACAAGGGAGCTGAAAAAAAGAAAGAAAGCAGAAAAGGTACGAAGGTAAAAAGCTGGAGTCCTACAGCTCCAACCGCAAACTATTCTCATTGTAATTTAATTAGTACGTCAAGGCACATTGATACAGGTAGTGTGATAAGCAACAAGCTATTTGACATGCCGAAACCAAGAGAGAGCTGCATGTGGGTCCTGAAAAACAGGTAGAGTTATCGTTAACGGAATCACCTAAAAAGTCCCCCATATATCTGCGTTTCTCGTCGTCTTGGTGTGTTTTTCCTTTAAGAGGACCGATGACCACACCATCAGATGGTGCCTGTGGGATTGAGACCTGAAAAGGAAACAAGTAAAAGTGAAAGTATGTGTGTATCTGTGGGGACCCCAACTCATAAGTCGTGATCACCGAATGCACGCGTACAGTGATCCCAGAGATCAATGCTCACTGAACACATAGAAGCTGAATAACAAGAGTCTTACATCTATACATACCGTCTTACACAAATTATGACCATTATGGTCAAGTCTTACATGGATAGAGCCATAAGGGCTGAGTACCAAATAAACTTAAGCAGCGGAAATCTTCGTCGATAAGTAGAACACATGCCGTCTGCCTTAACCCTACAACCATTCTGACTGGGAAACGTCCTAGTTCGCTTGTTCGTCTCCAAAGAACTCTTCTTCGAACTCCTGTTCTTCCATGCCTGGCCAATTAAATAACCAGTGGCAAGCCAATGAGTAATTTGAATGTACTCGCAAGCAACCCATGATTGGGACAGGGCACAATAATGCAATGATATAGCACTAAGTAGGTAGTTGCAGAAAGCTAGTTTTGAGTGCAATGACATGATCTATCAACATGTAAAGTATGCCTCACGAGAGCACATGTATCTATATGAACAAGTTACAGATATCAACATAAGCGGAGCTAGACACCAATCCAACTTGATCATCGTGTCAAGCCATCTAACTTAACCCAATTAGTTTTATCAACACACACACACACACACACACACGGTTTGAAAACTCTGGACGTAGTTTAAGCAGCACCGCCCAACTGTCCTTGACTATGGACACGACTATTCGAATAGTTTTACACTCTGCAGAGGTTGCACACTTTACCCACAAGATCCGGGGAACTTCCGTGTCATCCACGACCCGCGGTACCTCAAGTACCCGGGGTAAGCACCCGACGTAACACCCCATATGTAACTTTTCCCAATTTGGCAATATATCCATCTTGTTCGTCATCAATTTCTAGTGGTTTCATCTTTTCGGTTTCCTATTTGGGTTTTATTTTGTTTCTCATTGCATTGTATTGTCTTGTCTTGTCATTAATTGTTGCATCACGGCCTCCTCACATGTTGCATTATGCTTGGTGTGAGTTCATACATGTTGTGTTGTTGCATGCTTCATGCATTTGATCTTGCATCATCACCTCCATCTTCTATCCATTCCTTGTTTTCATTTTGAAAGATCATATATCCTCACCCCATTAATGCCCATCTCTTCCTCATAAACCTTTCTACCTGTCCTAAACCCCCCTGCCAATTCCATCAAATTTGAAGTTGTTTTGGGTTAGGTTTTAAAATATCTCAAGTTTGAACTATATTCACACTTGACTTATTTCCTTACCTCTAAAAATATCCAAGACAATTTATTCAAATAGAGCACTATCTCAGGTTCTTGAGAATATTTTTATTTTTATTGTGCCCCTTTCCTTTGACCCTGGCCTTTTTAGTTTATTTTCCGTTTGAAGAAAATATCAAATAAAAGAAAAGGGCTCACCTCTGCTTACCTGGGCCGACCTCCCTGCGCGCAAGCCGCCGCAGCCCAGCAGCAACAGACCGCACCCCAACCACATGGGCCTCCTTCCTCACGGACCGGCCCAGCTACGCTCCAGCAGGCCCAGCCGCCCCTTGGCACCTAGGCCAGCCCGCACCTAAACCTAACCCTAGGCCGACCGAACCCTCACGTCGTCCTCCCCCTCTAGTTTCCCCTCGCGCCGCAGCAGACAGCGAGAGCGTGCCTCGTTCGATCCCCCCTTCCCCGCCTTCCACCTAGCGCCCGATCCCTTCTCCCTCTCTCGATCCCCTCCCCTCATTCCTTCAAGCGTGACCCCCGCGCCCTCAAGTGCCCTCGCGCCCTGCCGCCGTCCATCTTCTTGATCCGCCGCCACCATGAATGCCCGCAGGAGCGCCAATGTCGCCTAGTCGCGCGCCCCCGCCTTTCCCTCGCCTGCTTGCCTCCTCCTGTGCCTCGCGCATCCATGTGCTCGCGAGCAGGGGACCTCGAGGACGCTAGCTGCCCTCCTCTACCAACCTACGCCGGTGTCTTTCGCCTCCAGTCGTTGCCGGCGAGCAAGACGCAGCCCGAGCCGCTTCCTGCCTAGCTACGCCTGCCCGCTCCTCTGCTTCGGGTCCCGATGCCCCCAGGTCGCCAGCAGCGTCGGCCTGCAGCCCTGCACCGTGCCCTGAACCGCCATGGGCGTTGACCACCCGCTGCGTCCTTGCCTCGCTCCACCATCGGCAGCTCCGCACGTCTTCTTCATGCGCCATGACCATGTGGGCTGCTTCTGTTGCCACGTCCCCGCGTCCGTGTTTTCTTTCACCAAGTACCGCGACGTGCGGCGCCCGAACGACCACCACCAACGACTGTTTTGGATACACCAAGACTCGGACCGACAAGTACCACGATGTCCGTCGATTGAAAAGTACCCCTTCGGATACGCAAGTCCCTCGAAGGTTTAACCGATGCCTAGTACCACTTTGGTTCCGGAACGCGACGAGTACCACAACACCCATGTCCCGTCAAGTTCGACTACAACCGTGTACCACTACCGTCGGCGAAGACCCGTGTAATGCATGCGTCAAGTACCTCTATGGAAGACCCGAACGTCAACGAATGAGAACGACTACTGCCGCCGAAGACCCGTATAGCGGAACCGTCAAGTTTAACTACCTTCGTGTGTACCTCTACTTCCCACGATGACCGTGTACAACTACCATCCCGTGCATGTCGCCAAGTACCACAACGCCCGGAGCCCTCGGACCCGTCAAGTTCCACTACGAGATGTACCACTACCGTCGCTGTGGATCCGACATAACCAAGTGTATAACTACCGGTGCCCCGAAGACATTGGTTTCGTCAAGTACCTCTCCGAAACGAACGTGTACCACTACTCCACTACCGTAGCGAGAACGACTACTTCCACGACGGCCGTGAACGTCTACTTCCTCTACTTTACACTGAACGAGAACCATCCCGTTTGCATGCTTTAATGGTATACCGCCGAGAACGACCGCCCGTGGACGAATGCATATGTTGTATGAAATGCTCGCGTTTGCATCGTGCCCGACGTGTTTCTTGCATGTTCCCCGTTGCCATACCGTCGTCTCGTGGGACACCCGGTTATCGGGATTACCCCACCATCTTTTGACACGCTCCCATCACTTTTCCTTTTGCACCGGTATCTTCATGAGCTACCGGAACCGATATGGTGCCGTGTCATCATTTTAGGATTCGTTGCCGTGGCACCCCTTTCGTTTCCACCACGATGACAAATGCTTCTTATCATGCTCTTATCAACATTTTCATAAATTTTGCATCCAACTTAAATATGTCATCCGCATCATGATAACAACATCAAGAAGATTTAAATTGTTGTTTGCTTCATTTGCTAAATGCATATGGGGATTTACCGGAATTGTTGGTTAATGGCTCCGACCCCATTTAAATTGCTTAGATAGGTAGTTTTCATATGCCTCGCCTCTTGCCATGCTTAATAACATTTAATATTGTTGGGTACATAAACGAGAGTGAACTAAATAATTGATGTGGTGTTCCGTCAATATGCAACTCGTTGCATATTGAGCTCCACTTAACTTGTAGTATTGTTTGTGCACTTTGCCATGCCATGAATCATTAAACCGGACATGCATCATAGTTGGTTGTGCGTCATGCCATGTTTATGTGATGGTTGTTTACTATGTTGCTTGCTTCTTTCTGGGTTGCTTCTCTTGTTAGCTTCGGTTTCGTTCCGGAGTTGTGAGGATCCGTTCGACTCCGTCCGTTTGTCTTTTTCATGGACTCGTTCTTCTTCCTTGCGGGATTTCAGGCAAGATGACCATACCCTCGAAATCACTTCTATCTTTACTTGCTAGTTGCTCGCTCTATTGCTATGCCGCACTACCTACCACTTGCTATATCATGCCTCCCATGTTGCCATGTCAAGCCTCTAACCCACCTTTTCCTAGCAAACCGTTATTTGGCTATGTCACCGCTTTGATCAACCCCTCTTATAGCGTTGCTAGTTGTAGGTGAAGATGAAGTTTGTTCCATGTTGGAACATGGATTTGTTGGGATATCACAATATCTATTATGTTAATTAATGCATCTATATACTTGGTATAGGGTGGAAGGCTCGGCCTTATGCCTAGTGTTTTGTTCCACTCTTGCCGCCCTAGTTTCCGTCATACCGGTGTTATGTTCCTTGATTTTGTGTTCCTTACACGGTTGGGTGTTATGGGGACCCCTTGACAGTTCGCTTTGAATAAAACTCCTCCAACAAGGACCAACCTTGGTTTTACCATTTGCCTCACCACCACCTACCCTTCCCTCGGGTCGGCCAACCCGAGGGTCATCTTTATTTTAAGACCCCCAGGTCAGTGCTTGTCTAAGTGTTGGTCCGAACCAGAGCACCATGCGGGACCGTCCCTTGGCAACTTGGTTTATGTTGGTACCTGTACGCTTAGCTTATCCGGTGTTGCCCTGAGAACGAGATATGTGCAGCTCCTATCGGGATGTCGGCACATCGGGCGGTCTTGCTGATCTTGTTTTACCATTGTCGAAATGTCTTGTAACCGGGATTCCGAGACTAATCGAGTCTTCCTGGGAGAAGGAATATCCTTCGTTGACCGTGAGAGCTTGTGATGGGCTAAGTTGGGACACCCCTGCTGGGTATAAACTTTCGAGAGCCGTCCCCGCGGTTATGTGGCAGATGGGAATTTGTTAATATCCGGTTGTAGAGAACTTGACACTTAACTTAATTAAAATGAATCAACCGCGTGTGTAGCCGTGATGGTCTCTTTTCGGCGGAGTCCGGGAAGTGAACACGGTTCCTGTGTTATGCTTGAACGTAAGTAGTCTCAGGATCACTTCTTGATCACTTATAGCTTCTCGATCGTGCTTTGCTTCTCTTCTCGCTCTCATTTGCGTAAGTTAGCCACCATATATACTAGTCCTTGCTGTAACTCCACCTCACTACCCTTTCCTACCCATAAGCTTAAATAGTCTTGATCTCGCGGGTGCGAGATTGCTGAGTCCTCGTGACTCACAGATATTTCCACACAGTTGCAGGTGCCGATGATACCATTGCAGATGACGCAGCTGAGCTCAAGTGGGAGCTCGATGAAGATCGTGTTCATTGTGTTGTTTCGTTTCTAGTTGATCAATAGTGGAGCCCAGTCGGGTCGATCGGGGATATAGCATTTGGGGTTGTCTTTCTTTATTTTGGTACCGTAGTCGGACCTTGATTGTATTCTGGATGATGTTTGATATATTTATGTATTGTGTGAAGTGGTGATTGTAAGCCAACTCATCCCTTTCTTATTCAGTACATGAGATGTGTAAAGAATACCCCTCTTGCGACATGCCTACTATGTGGGAGGTATAGTCGCATCGTGGGTGTTACAAGTTGGTAATCAGA
Organism: Triticum dicoccoides; assembly: GCF_002162155.2. Taxonomy (NCBI): domain Eukaryota; kingdom Viridiplantae; phylum Streptophyta; class Magnoliopsida; order Poales; family Poaceae; genus Triticum; species Triticum dicoccoides. Next base: position 248,992,751 of record NC_041392.1, on the reverse strand, counting down.
GCCATCCCCGACTTAGGAGCCCCCTGCTTGATCGAATCGCTGATGTTGTTGAGTCTAGAACAAAATGTTTTGAGTCTTAGGATTATATATATTGGAGAGTAGGATTCTTTTTACTCCTCAGTCCCTTAATCGCTCTGGTGAGGCCTCCTGACGTAGAAGTTTTGACCCTTCTCTCCTCAAATTTCACTAAAAAATTTAGGATCACGCGGGTATCTTGGAATCGTTCCGATGGTTTTGTGACGAGAACATTGTTCTTGGTGCCTCCTGACATTTAGGGGTTGTGGTAGTGTCCCGGGGAGTTGAGCTCCGAGGTGTTGTCGTCACAATTTTATCGTTGCAGTTCTGGAATATCTGAGTTCGCCGACATCAAAAATCTCTTTTATGCAGTTGTTGGTGAGATAACCTCGATGCCACCTAGTACTGGGGTGGGAGTTCGGGAGTATTGCCATAACTCGTATAACGGATGCTTTTCGAAGGTTGAGGTAAACGATTTCGAAAGGTTTCTTGGTTATGTGTTGAAGGATGGATACAGCTGGATGTAGGAATTGTTAGTTTGGGTGAGATATTATGCTTCCCCTGTATCCCCAACACCTGATTGCATAACTAGAAAGTTTGGGGAGTTTATAGCGGGAATTCAAGTAGCTCCTAAAATAATTTTTCCAACAGACACATCATACGATATGGGGTCTATCATATGTTTGTTTCCGGCTTATTTTGCAAGCCAATCCTTTGTTTTTGTTTTCAATTGTGGTATTCGAGTTGCTTCAATGTCAAGTGTTAATTCCATACCTTTCCTAAGCGATGTTCTCATATTTCTGTGGGAGTACTAATCCTTCTTGATCATTGAGATGGTCATGCCAATTCTTTCTCAACCGTCGTGTTTCTCTTCAAGTGGATCTGATCATTTTTCAACGTCCGCAAGATAAATGCTAAGGTCTCTCAACGGTGTTTGTTTCATCCGTTCCAAGTTGCCTTTGTTTTCCCACCCTCCCACCCTTTCTTTTTCTTCAAGGACTCGGTTTTCTTAATCAAGTATCCATCTTATTGATGCGAAGTATCTTCATTCTTTTCTTTCAGTGTTCTTATCCGGTGATTCTCAGGAAGATTCTAACAGAGCCTCATGTTCATCATTCTTCGTTCTTTTCCTTCTCCGGTGGATTCAATTCAAGCTTTCTCAATCATATCCCTTCCTCGTTTCAAATGCTTTCTCATATCGGTGCATCTCTTAATCATCCACCTCTTGCTATTCATGTTATCTGGAGTGCTGAAGATAGCTCAGAAGATTTGTGTCTCTATTATCAATTCGTTCAAGATATCTCGAGGTTGTTATCTCTTTTGAGCCATTTAATTCAACCGGTGCAATCTCTCTTAAAATCGTTCAACGGTGTATCTATTGAGTGCACCCTAACCCACAGGTTTTTCCCAGGATCTTACCTGACTCTTCTAATTTTTCCGGAGTTACTCTCAAATTCTTCTCCAAGTATGACGTAAGAATGAATTATCATCAGTCATATGTATTTATCCAAGATCTTTCAAATTCTTTTCATCGTTGGCTCAACCTTTCCAATTTTCATTTCGGAGTGCCTCAACAATTCATGGTGGTGTTTCTTGTCGTCATTCTCGGATTTTGAAGACCGAAGAAGAGTTTTTCCTCCATATCTTCTCTGTTCTCTCAGATACGCGTGGTTCTAGCTTTATATCATCCTCTCATAATTGTTTTCCATTGTGAGAATTCTGTTCACCCATCCGGAGCAATTCAGGAGTCTTTTCAGTTTGTTTCTCCGGAGAACATCATCTCAGAATTATTCATACCAGCTTGCAGCTCTTGTTCTCCAAATCTTACCGGTGCACCGCTCAAGTATTCTCTAGTCAGTTCATGATCTCTTCGTTTCTCTTGTATCTAAATTGCTTCAAGTATCTTCATTCATTTTTTAATTCCTCCCGGTGATTCGTTCTCTTTTCTTCATTTGTTTTCAATTATTACAGCGGTCCGGTCAAGAATTCTCTTCTGTTGCTATTGTATCAATTCATTCGTTGTTTCCAAGTCCTACCGGTGGTTCGTGAAGACCTTCCCAAGTTTGCGCTATATCTCTCTTAATCCTTTCTACGAGAATAAGTAGTATGCCAAATCTGTTGCTTGTCATCAATTTAAATTGGTGAAGGATACACACAACATAATTCTTATTCTTGCTTCATTCAAATGATGGATTCATTCTTTCGGAGTTTGTTCACGATGAGTAAATTCTCGGTTTCAATTGTTTCATCTTTTCTTTTCCAGAGTTCTAAGTTTTCCTCTTTATCTCGTCGCAAAGCTCCATCCAAGCATTGCAAGGCTTCAATCTTATTCTTGTCATCCTTCACTTCTTTTGATCATTCTTTTATTACCGGAGTTCTTCATGGAGGCTTTACATTCGTGGTTCGTCAAGGATTCCTTTCGTTCTTCAATTTTCCTCAAGATTTCTCTCGAAGTTAAGATCCGCCAAGCTATACTCTCAAATTAAACATGGTGCTCAACACATGTTTTGTTTTGAGGAGTTCAAGTATTCTTCTTCCTGCATTCCAAAGTGCAATTCTGTCTACCTCATCTCTTGATATGGTGTTATGTCATCCTTGACAATTTCTCTTCGTGTTTCATGATTCACAAGTTGTCAGGAATGAGATATTTAAACCCATCATTTTCAATTCGTTCAAGAGATCTTTCCAACCAATCAATCTCTCCATTGGAGTTATATTGGGCTGTATTTCACCTAAAGATTTCCCTAAGTGCTTATAAATGACCCAAGTTCTTCATTTATCCTCCCGGTGAGATAAGTTTCTCGTCTCCTTGTTCATATCAATCCAATCTATTGTTTTTCGTTAGTGGCAAAATTTCACCTCATAATTTTGAGATGTTCTCCATAAGCCCACTACAAGATTGTTCTTTTCGTTGTTGGTTGCCCTACAACTCCGCTATAACATTCTTGGAAGGGTGCTTTCCAAGCTCAATTGTGGCAGAAACTGGCATTTTCTTCTCCATTCTGTTATTCCAATGATTTAGCTTCTATTCATTCATTCCGGAAGCTTTGCGATGTTGCTCTCTTCGACCAATTATCTTGTTTTCCCCAAGATCATGTTCTTCCGTTTGCTTATCCATTCAACTGGAGTGTCGTGCCCTCTTTTCAAGTTCTTCCCATTCTGTCAAGTTTGCCTCCCTTCTCAACCGGAGTGCTGTCTGAAATCTTTCTTACCCATTGTGCCATTCTTTCAATAGTTCCAGAGGCAGTGTGTTGTTGATTTCATCAAGTATCCTCTCATCTTGTCAAGATCATGTTCTATTCCTTCCATATATAGTCGGAGTGCTGTCCAAATTATATCATTCTTTTTTCCTCCTCTATCTTGTGTTAACCGGAGTGTTGTGGCTATCATTCCTCTTCTAACCGGAGTCTCATCCTAGTGCTTTCATTTTGCCAAGTGCATATTATTGCCTTCCATTTCCAACCGGAGTGTTGTCATAATTGATCCTTATCGTTCTTTGTACATCTCGTTTCAACCGGAGTGCTTGCATGTACTTCTTCTCCATTGCAACCCTTTTCTTATGTCATTCAACATACAAGGCTCTAGTAATGTTCCTTGTTCCTCTTTTTCTAACGGAGTGTTTTCAACTTTGTTCATCTTCGTTGTATCCTTTCTTTCAATTTGTTCAACCTCGCAAGGTTCTTTGGTTTCACTCGTTTGTCCAAGAAGCAACTTAGTTTTACCTCTTCCCCTTCCTCTTCCCTTTTCCCCGGTGCCATCCTAGATCTCGGGACGAGATCCTCTTGTAGTGGTGGAGTGTTGTAACACCCCATATGTAACTTTTCCCAATTTGGCAATATATCCATCTTGTTCGTCATCAATTCCTAGTGGTTTCGTATTTTCGGTTTCCTATTTGGGTTTTGTTTTGTTTCTCATTGCATTGTATTGTCTTGTCTTGTCATTAATTGTTGCATCATGGCCTCCTCACATGTTGCATTATGCTTGGTGTGAGTTCATACATGTTCTGTTGTTGCATGCTTCAAGCATTTGATCTTGCATCATCACCTCCATCTTCTATCCATTCCTTGCTTTCATTTTGAAAGATCATATATCCTCACCCCATTAATGCCCATCTCTTCCTCATAAATCTTTCTACCTGTCCTAAACCCCCTGCCAATTCCATCAAATTTTAAGTTGTTTTGGGTTAGGTTTTAAAATAGCTCAAGTTTGAACTATATTCACACTTGACTTATTTTCTTACCTCTAAAAATATCCAAGACAATTTATTCAAATAGAGCACTATCTCATGTTCATGAGAATATTTTTATTTTTATTGTGCCCCTTTCCTTTGACCCTGGCCTTTTTAGTTTATTTTCTGTTTGAAGAAAATATCAAATAAAAGAAAAGGGCTCACCTCTGCTTACCTGGGCCGACCTCCCTGCACGCAAGCCGCCGCAGCCCATCAGCAGCAGACTGTACCCCAGCCACATGGGCCTCCTTCCTCACGGACCGACCCAGCTACGCTCCAGCAGGCCCAGCCGCCCCTTGGCACCTAGGCCAGCCCGCACCTAAACCAAACCCTAGGCTGACCGAACCCTCACCTCGTCCTCCCCCTCTCGTTTCCCCTCGCGCTGCAGCAGACATCGAGAGCATGCCTCGTTCGATCCACCTTCCCCTTCTTCCACCTAGCGCCCGATCCCATCTCCCTCTCTCGATCCCCTCCCCTTGTTCCTTCGAGCATGACCCCCACGCCCTCAAGTGCCCTCGCGCCCTGCCGCCGTCCATCTTCTCGATCCGCCGCCGCCATGAATGTTCGCAGGAGCGCCAACGTCGCCAAGTCGCGCGCCCCTGCCTTTCGCTCGCTCGTTCGCCTCCTCCTGTGCCCGGCGCACCCCTGTGCTCGCGAGCAGGGGACCTTGAGGATGCCAGCCGCCCTCCTTTACCAACCTACGCTAGTGTATTTTGCCTCCAGTCGTTACCGGCGAGCAAGCTGCAACCCGAGCCACCTCCTGCCTAGCTTCGCCTGCCCGCTCCTCTGCTTCGGGTCCCGGCGCCCCCTGGTCGCCAGCAGCGTCCGCCTGCAGCCCCGCACCGTGCCCTGAACTGCCATGGGCGTTGACCACCCGCTGTGTCCTCGCCTCGCTCCATCGTCGGCAGCTCTGCACGTCTTCTTCATGTGCCATGACCATGTGGGCTGCTTCTGTTGCCACATCCCTACCTCCGTGTTTTCTTTCACCAAGTACCACGACGTGCGGGGCCCGAACAACCACCACCAACGACTGTTGTGGATATACCAAGACCCGGTCCGACAAGTACCACGATGTCCATCGATTGCCAAGTACCCCTTCGGATACGCAAGTCCCACGAAGGTTCACCGATGCCTAGTACCACTTCGGTTCCGGAATGTGACGAGCACCACAACACCCATGTCCCGTCTAGTTCGACTACAACGACTACAACGTGTACCACTACTGTCGGCGAAGACCCGTGTGACGCATGCGTCAAGTACCTCTATGGAAGACCCGAACGTCAATGAACAAGAACGACTACTGCCGCCGAAGACCCGTATAACGGAACCGTCAAGTTCAACTACCTTCGTGTGTACCTCTACTTCCCATGATGACTGTGTACAACTACCATCCCGTGCATGTCGCCAAGTACCACGACGCGCAGAGCCCTCGTACCCGTCAAGTTACACTGCGAGATGTACCACTACCGTCGTTGTGGATCCAACATAACTAAGTGCATAACTACCGGCGCCCCGAAGACGTTGGTTTCATCAAGTACCTCTCCAAAACGAACGTGTACCACTACTCTAGTACCATAGCGAGAAGGACTACTTCCACGATGGCCGTGAACGTCTACTTCCTCTACTTTGCATAGAACGAGAACTGTCCCATTTGCATGCTTTAAAGGTATACCACCGAGAACGACCGCCCATGGACGAATGCATATGTTGTATGAAATGCTCGCGTTCGCACCGTGCCCGATGTGTTTCTTGCATGTTCCTCGTTGCCATACCATCGTCTCGTGGGTCACCCGGTTACCGAGATCACCCCACCATCTTTTGACACGCCCCCATCACTTTTTTTGCACCAGTATCTCCATGAGCTATCGGAACCGATATGGTCCCGTGGCATCATTTTCGGATTCATTGCCGTGGCACCCCTTTCGTTTCCGCCACGATGACAAATGCTTTTTATAATGCTCTTATCAACATTTTTATATATTTTGCATCCAACTTGAATATGTCATCCGCATCATGATAACAACATCAAGAAGATTTAAATTGTTGTTTGCTTCATTTGCTAAATGCATATGGGGATTTACCGGAATTGTTGGTTGATGGTTCTGTCCCCATTTAAATTTCTTAGATAGGTAGTTTTCATATGCCTCACCTCTTGCCATGCTTAATAACATTTAATATTGTTGGGTACATAAACGAGAGTGAACTAAATAATTGATGTGGTGTTCCGTCAATATGCAACTTGTTGCATATTGAGCTCCACTTAACTTGTAGTATTGTTTGTGCACTTTGCCATGCCATGAATCATTAAGCCGGACATGGATCCTACTTGGTTGTGCGTCATGCCATGTTTATGTGATGGTTGTTTACTATGTTGCTTGCTTCTTTCCAGGTTGCTTCTCTCGTTAGCTTCGGTTTCGTTTCGGAGTTGTGAGGATCTGTTCGACTCCGTCCATTTGTCTTCTTCATGGACTCGTTCTTCTTCCTTGCGGGATTTCAGGCAAGATGATCATACCCTCGATATCAGTTCTATCTTTGCTTGCTAGTTGCTCGCTCTATTGCTATGCCGCGCTACCTACCACTTGCTATATCATGCCTCCCATGTTGCCCTGTCAAGCCTGTAACCCACCTTTTCCTAGCAAACCGTTCTTTGGCTATGTTACCCCTTTGATCAACCCCTCTTATAGCGTTTCTAGTTGCAGGTGAAGATGAACTTTGTTCCATGTTGGAACATGGATTTGTTGGGATATCACAATATCTATTATGTTAATTAATGCATCTATATACTTGGTAAAGGGTGGAAGGCTCGGCCTTATGCCTGGTGTTTTGTTCCACTCTTGCCACCCTAGTTTCCGTCATACCGGTGTTATGTTCCTTGTTTTTGCATTCCTTACACGGTTTGGTGTTATGGGGACCCCTTGATAGTTTGCTTTAAATAAAACTCCTCCAGCAAGGCCCAACCTTGGTTTTACCATTTGCCTCACCACCGCCCACCCTTCCCTCGGGTCGTCCAACCCGAGGATCATCTTTATTTTAACCCCCCGGGCCAGTGCTTGTCTAAGTGTTGGTCCGAACCAGAGCACCGTGCGGGACCGTCCCTTGGCAACTTGGGTTATGTTGGTACCTGTATGCTTAGCTTATCCGGTGTTGCCTTGAGAACGAGATATGTGCAGCTCCTACCGGGATGTCGGCACATCGGGCGGTCTTGCTGGTCTTGTTTTACCATTGTCGAAATGCCTTATAACCGGGATTCCAAGACTGATCGGGTCTTCCTGGGAGAAGGAATATCCTTCGTTAACCGTGAGAGCTTGTGATGGGCTAAGTTGGGACACCCCTGCAGGGTATAAACTTTTGACAGCCGTGCCCGCGGTGATGCGGCAGATGGGAATTTGTTGATATCTGATTGTAGAGAACTTGACACTTAACTTAATTAAAATGAATCAACCGCGTGTGTAGCCGTGATGGTCTCTTTCCGGCGGAGTCCGGGAAGTGAACACGGTTCCTGTGTTATGCTTGAACGTAAGTAGTCTCAGGATCACTTCTTGATCACTTATAGCTTCTCGACCGTGCTTTGCTTCTCTTCTCGCTCTCATTTGCGTAAGTTAGCCACCATATATGCTAGTGCTTGCTGCAGCTCCACCTCACTACCCTTTCCTACCCATAAGCTTAAATAGTCTTGATCTCGCGGGTGCGAGATTGTTGAGTCCTCGTGACTCACAGATACTTCAAAACAGTTGCAAGTGCCGATGATACCAGTGCAGATGACGCAGCTGAGCTCAAGTGGGAGCTCGATGAAGATCGTGTTCGTTGTGTTGTTTCGTTTCCAGTTGATCAGTAGTGGAGCCCAGTCGGGTCGATCGGGGATCTAGCATTTGGGGTTGTCTTTCTTTATTTTGGTACCGTAGTCGAACCTTGATTGTATTCTGGATGATGTACGATATATTTATGTATTGTGTGAAGTGGCGATTGTAAGCCAACTCTTTATCCCTTTCTTATTCAGTACATGGGATGTGTAAAGATTACCCCTCTTGCGACATGCCTACCATGCGGTTATGCCTCTAAGTCGTGCTCCGAGACGTGGGAGATATAGCCGCATCGTGGGTGTTACACCCGATCACTATCTTTCCCTAGACGACACTAACATAGAGTCCACTCGATTGGTAGTAACCCCCGTGCCCAACATTTCACATCTTAAAATTGTGGAGCCTCGCTCCCATATTCATCACATACCACAAGCACGGGGTACCAATGGTGTGTCCGGTGCCCTGTGAAAACAGTCATGGCCGCCCTACCTGGCATGACCCCATCCCGAGAGAGCGCAACAACGACTCTCCCATCACTAGTAATGCAGGCTCCATGCTAGTATCGGCCTAGGTGATCAAATGCCCTTTCCCACATAAGGGTAGAGTGGTTGCGCATGTAAGGTTGGGACAGTTGACAAATCTTAAATCTAATCCGTTTTCGAAAACACTCCCACACAACTTGCTTCGGTACACCACTTCTTTATCAAGCGGTAACCTAGCTCACCATCTCCCTCGGGAATTAGTGGCACCCGACGGGGTTTTGAGAAGTCCTTGAAAACAACTTGGTTTCCTTCACCATGCATATACCCGTCCCATTTGCGTAGCATCTAGTTTAGCATCCTATCTACTCCCACCGGCATAACCCTCATAAGAAGGTAGGGTCATTCACAATGCAAGTATCAATGAGGAAGTAACAAAGGCAACCCACCAAAGTGGTTACCATCTCATCATGATCCCGATGCAACAATAATAAAGTGCTATATGACATGCATAAAAAAGGGTTTCATAGACATGGTCAAAGGGCTGCTTGCCTGGCTCAGCAAAGTCTTCTGGGTCTTCAAAGTCTTCTGGTCCAACTCCATTGTCAGCAACGCAATCTATCGTCGCAAAATAATAACGACAAAATAAGGCAATAATAAAACAAAAAACCAAAGTGCTCAGAAAAATGTCTACTCATTTTTGTTAAATACTAGGGTTAAAACTAAGAAGGGGGAAATTCTTCTTTCTGTATTTGGAGCTATAGAGACAGAGCAATGGATTTTCAAACAAGGATTTAATTGCTCAAATTTGAATATAAATTTGAACAGCACAGAAAAGTTGGTTGGGCATGTATGAAAGTTACACCATTAAATAGGTGAGATTTTCACAAGAATTTAGGAGCTGGAATTATTGCATTTGGATATTTATTTAATCCTGTGGAATTTTTGCAAGTTGCACAGAAAAGAAAAAGCAAGAGGGCACTGTGCCACTAGGCCAGAAAGGCCACAACGCAGCAGGCCCAGAGAGGATCCAGCCCGCGCGAGGCTGCCACGCCGAAGGCGTAAATGCAAAACACGCCTTCAGCCGACGAGCGAACCGGTACGCGCGCGCGTGCGTTTTAAACCCGACGGTTCCGGCCGTTTCTGGCTACAAAAGAAGCGGGGGGGAAAGGGGAAATGATCAGTGAGCCGCGGCAGTTCTAGATCGAGGAAGAGGAGCGGCGGAGAGGGCATGTACCCTAAGATCGATGGCGACCCGAGGCGGCAAAGCTCGAGCTCGAGCGGCTCTGGAGAAAAATGGGTGGTGCGGGAGGTTGACTAGGAGTGTGGGGGAGCGACAGGGAGTGAGAGAGAGGCTCGGGGTCACCTTATATAGGCTGGCCGAGGTCCACCATAGGCGCGGCCTACGGGTGCCCGCGGGATTGGCTCGGGTGGCCGTTAGAGAGGGAATGGAGGGCTCGGGGGTGTTCATGGTAGTGGTCTAGGGTGCCAGGGAGAGAGAGGAGGAGCGGAACGAGCTGTGGGCGGGCCACAGGGGCGGCGCGAGCATTGGCCGAGCGGGGCGGCGTTCTGGCGCGAGCTGCAGGAGAGAGAGGAGGGTGCGGGAGCAAGTGGGCGACCTGCTGGCGTGGAGCGGATAGTGAGGGGCATTGACTGGCGCATGGGGGAGTCTCGAGGTGGCCAGGAGACGCGGCGTCAACGGTCGGGTGCCCTACCAGGCGCTCCAGAGCACGACTTTGGCCGGCATCCGCGGCTTCCCCGCGTCCGCGCACGTCCACTTGCGTCTGGCAGCTGAAGGGGGTGTGGGCAAAAGCTGGGGAGAGCCTTGGAGGCTCTGGAAAGCTGAGGGGAGAGAAGGAGGCTGAGAGAGAGGGAGGAATCCACTGTCCAGAGAAGAAAAATGGGGCTCTCCCCCCTTCATCATTGCTTCCTCGGGCATCAAAGCACACAGGTGCTAGAGGAGGACTAGGAGGGGTCATGGTAGAAAGATGAGCCTACGGAGATTAGTGGAAGAGGCCAAAAATGGGATTTTGGTAAAGTGGCAGAAGGTGTTTGATGCTGGTTTGGGAAAGTAGATGATTTCCATTTGCCATGAGACTCCACAGGGTGAAATGTCACATATAATTAGGGCCTTCCACCAATTTTTAGCTCATTTGGGCAAAGTTGCCAATGCAACTTTTGTAAACCCTAGAAATTAGCAGAAATGAACTTCTCCAAATCTAGTTGAGGAAATCACTTCCCCTTGATGCACCACTTAGTGTAGTGGCTTCATTTGGTCATTGGAACCTTCTCACAAAATTTGGGGTCAAGGAGAGAAAGTTGGTAGTACAAAGTTGTTCAAATTTGAATCTGGACAAAGATGGTTTTGGGGCACTTTTGTGAACCAAAACAGTTTGGATTGAGCTAGAACTCTGAAATGTCATCATATTATGTATATGTGACTTTCTAGAATTTTCTTGGATTTTTATGAAAATATATCCTGTAGAAATATTTCAAATCCTTGAAATGGGCAGAAATGGTTTTGGGAGGTTTTGTCCAATATTTTGAACATGACCATGTGTTGAAACTGTTATATATGAAAAATATATGTCCATAGAGTTTCCCTGATTTTTGTCAAATATTTTTGAAACAATAAAATGATTTATCCCTATTAAAGACCATTTCTGGCCTTAAGAAAAAGCTTTTAAATAAAATAGGAAAATAACTTTTAAAATTATATTTTTGTGGTTTATGTGAATAATATATCTATTAGGTTTCAAATATACTCTTTGAAATATTTTTCATACCCTAAATCAAGTACTTGTAGTGCAAGCCTCAATTCAGGGGTTTTTGGAAAACTAAAATTTGAAAATAATTTTTGGCCAATTTATTTTTTGTAAGAAAATACTATAGTGCACTATACACATGGCATGATCATTGGGCATAAGTTTGGGGCAGGGAGATGAAGTATATAAAGTCGAGTAGTTGAATTTAAAGAGCACTTGAAAATCACAGAGAGAAAACCAACTCCAAATAAAAGCCAAATAATGCAAAAGTTTTTGTTGGTCCAAATTTTCATGCTTTATTAATGCAAATGACATGTTACAAAATGCAGGGTGTGACAGACCTACCCCCCTTACAAGAATCTCGTCCCCGAGATTCCCAAACTAGGCTTTAAAAGAGATCGGGAAACTTGGATCTAAGGTAGTCTTCACGTTCCCAGGTTGGTTCTTCTTCAGTGTGGTTGCTCCACTGGACCTTGAAGTACTTAATGGTTCGGCTTCGAGTGCGTCGTTCAACCTCGTCCAAAATGCAGATGGGACTCTCACGGTAGGTCAAATTAGGCTGAAGGTCAATGTCTTTGTGATTGACGTCCTTGTAAAGATCAGGCTTGTCTGGAACTTGGAGACACTTCCGGAGTTGTGACACGTGGAATACGTTGTGCACATCGGATAGTTCGGGCGGCAGTTCCAACTGGTAAGCCACTTCTCCGTGTCGTGCGGTGATCTCGAAGGGGCCGATAAATCTTGGTGCGAGCTTTCCCTTAACGCGGAAACGCTTGGTTCCCTTAAGAGGAGTTACTCACAGGTATACATGGTCTCCAACTTGGAAGTCTACTTGTCGGTGACGAGTGTCTGCATAGCTCTTCTGTCTTGACTTGGCGGTATTCAGTCGCTCTCTGACTAGCTGAACTTGCTCTTCTGCTTCACAGAGGATATCGGGCCCAAATACTAGTCATTCTCCGGTTTCTAACCAATTGAGGGGTGTGCAGCACTTCCGTTCGTATAACACCTCAAATGGTGCCATCCGAAGGCTTGACTGATAATTGTTGTTATAGGAGAACTCGACAAAAGGGAGACATTCTTCCCACTTAGATCCATATGTTAAGACACATGCTCGGAGCATGTCTTCGAGTATCTGATTCACTCACTCTGTCTGACCTCCGGTCTGTGGGTGGAAAGCAGTGCTGAAGGACAACTTGGTTCCCATAGCCTCTTGGAACTTCTTCCAGAACCTTGAGGTAAACTGGGTCCCTCGATCAGACACAATCTACTTAGGAACACCATGAAGGCTTAGTATTATGTTGATGTAAAGGGTTGCCAGTTGGTTGCCATCATAGGTAGTCTTGACAGGAATGAAATGGGCTACTTTGGTCAAATGATCGACTATGACCCAGATGGATCCATGCCCTTGTTTGACCTAGGTAGTCCAGTGATGAAATCCATTCCGACTTTATCCCATTTCCACTCGGGGACCTTGAGTGGTTGCAGCAATCCAGCAGGTCGCTGATATTCAGCCTTGACCCTTTGGCATACATCACACTTTGCCACATAGGTGGCAATCTCTCTTTTCATCCCGTGCCACCAAAATCTTTCCTTCAGGTCTTGATACATCTTGGTCCCTCCAGGATGGATGGAATACGGGGTGTCATGAGCTTCTTGCAAGATCAAGTTCTTGAGCTCAACCTTGTTGGGTACGCAAATGTGATTCCTGAACCACAAAATTCCTTGCTCATCCTCTGAGAATCCTGGGGCCTTACCTGCCTTGATCTTCCTCTTGATGCCTTCAATACTCTCGTGTCCCTTCTGAGCTTCCTTAACATCATCCATCAGGGTAGGCTTGACTTCGAGGTTGGCCAGGAATCCTGGTGCAACCAGTTCCAACCCAAAGCTTTCAAGTTCCTTATACAAGGCGAGTAACTTTTCCTTAAGCATAGCATTAAAGGAACAAGCCTTTCTGCTTAATGCATCTGCTACCACATTAGCCTTTCCAGGGTGGTATTGAACACTGAGATCGTAATCCTTGATCAATTCTAGCCATCTTCTCTGCCTCATGTTCAATTCCTTCTGAGTGAAAATATACTTCAGACTTTTGTGGTCCGTGTATATCTCACACCGCTTCCCTAGGAGGTAATGCCGCCATGTTTTCAGGGCATGAACTACAACTGCCAACTCGAGGTCATGAGTAGCGTAGTTCTCTTTGTGAGAACGTAGCTATCTGGACAGATATGCTATGACTCTTCCTTCTTGCAAAAGAACACCTCCAAGCCCGACTCTCGACGCATCACAATATATCACAAATTCTTTGTGAATATCAGGTGTGGCCAGAACTGCGGTGGTGGTCAATCTCTTCTTCAGCTCCTGGAAGCTTTCTTCGCACTTCGGCGTCCATTCAAACTTCTTGTCCTTCTTCAAGAACTGGGTCATGGGTCGGGCAATTCTTCAGAATCCTTCAACGAACTTGCGGCAATATCCTGCGAGTCCGAGGAAGCTTCTGACTTCCTTCACATTGCTCAGGGTTTTCCATTCAGTCATGGCTTGGATCTTTGTGGGATCCACTAACAATCCTTCGGTAGTCAATTTATGACCCAAGAATCCAACCTCATGCAGCCAAAATTCACACTTGCTGAACTTGGCGTATAGTTGGTGCTCTCGAAGCTTGTCTAGGACCATCCTCAAGTGTTGCTCGTGCTCTTCTTCGGTCTTCGAGAAGACAAGAATGTCATCAATGAAGACGACGACAAACTTGTCCAAATATTCCATGAAGACCTTATTCATGAGATACATGAAGTAATCTGGGGCATTGGTCAATCCAAAGGACATGACCGTGCACTCATACAGGCCATATCGGTTACAAATGCCGTCTTCGGAATATCTTGGGTCTGATTTTCAGCTGGTAGTACCCAGATCTGAGGTCGATCTTGGAGAACACCTTGGCCCCATTGAGTTGATCAAACAGATCTTCAATCTTGGGAAGTGGATACTTGTTCTTGATTGTAACTTCATTGAGGGAGCGATAGTCAATGCACAAGCGGATGGTACCGTCCTTCTTTGCCACAAACAGAACATGTGATCCCCAAGGGGAGGCACGAGGGCGGATAAATCCCTTCCTCAACTGCTCTTCCAGTTTCTTCTTCAATTCTGCTAACTCTTCCGATCCCATTCTATAAGGCTTCTTATAGATGGGTCTTGCTCCGGGTATGAGCTCGATGATGAACTCAATGTCTCGGTCAGGAGGCATTCCCGGTAGCTCATCAGGAAAGACATCGGGGTATTCACACACTACCGGCACTTGCTCCAATCCAACTTCAGTCAGGCAGTTGACTTGGGTGGCTTGAGCAGAGGAGGGGTTGGAGGCAAATTTAACTTCGACTCCTTGGTCATTGGTCATAGTGACAGTTTGGTTGGCACAGTCTAACAAGCCTTGGTGCTTGATGAGCCAATCCATTCCTAAGATCACATCCAAGCCTTGCGATCTTAAGATGATAAGGTCTGCTAGGAAATCTACCCCGTTAATGACGATCCCGACTCCCTTGCAACCTATCTTGGCTCTCATCTCAACTCCGGGGGTTTGTACCACCATAGGGTTATTCAGGGGTGTAGGGGTCATGCCACTTTTTAATGCAAACTCTTGGGTGACAAATGAATGCGTGGCTCCAGAATCAAACAAGACAGTTGCAGGTGCTGAGTTAACAAGGAACGTACCCAGCACGACGTCCGGGTCTTCCTGGGCTTCTTCTGCAGTGACATGATTCACACGACCCTTGCCATTGTTGGGTGGGTTGCGGGGAGCTTGGTTCCTTGGTGGCATTCCACGGCCTGGTACTGGGTTCTGCGCATTGGGGCACGGGGCGTCGGGCTTCTTGTTGGGGCAATTCTTGGAGTAGTGTCCTAGCTGACCACATCCACAGCAAGTGACTTGATTGGGGTTGCTGCTCTTGCCGGCATTGTTATTGGGGTGGTTGTAAGCTCGCCTGGGGTTGGCGTACTGCTGAGGCTGATAGTTGGTGTGGGGTGCAGGGGCTCTTGGCTGCTGATAGGTTGGCTTGACCGGGGCTGGCTGCCACGAGCGAGACTTCTGGTTGCTGGAGCTGCCCTTGCTGATCATCTTGTGCTTACGGGTATCATCCAAAGCACGTCGCTTGTCCTCAAGCATGAGTGCCTTGATCACCAGATCAGGAAAGGTTGGGCAGTCACACACAACAAGCGAGTACTATAGAGTCTGGTTAAGGCCTTCCATGAAGCGCTCTCTTTTGGCAGCATCAGTGCTGACATCGTCCTCAGGAGCATACCTTGACAGAACACTGAACTTCTGCATGTACTCCTTGACAGTGCTACTTCCTTGCTTCAGGGCTCGGAACTCACGCTTTTTGATGGCCAAGATTCCGTAAGGAATATGGGCCTTGCGGAATTCTATCTTGAAGTCATTCCAAGTGATGTTTTGCCCAGCATGCATGACCTTGAATCCATCCCACCAAGCTCTGGCAGTTCCCCCGAGACAGTGGGCAACATATGCCACCCTCTTGCGGTCTTCAGTGCAGCCGACTAGTTCCAATAGATCCTCAATGGTGCGGACCCAGTCGTCTGCATCCAAGGGTTCAGCAGTCTCGACGAAGGTGGGTGGTGCATGTTTCTTGAACTCTGCCAAGGTGGAACGTCCATTGCCGCTCCCCGTCGGCTAGCGGTTGACAGCCTGGGCAATCATATGGAGGGCTGCAGTGTTGGCTTGGCGTTCATCCCGGAAGGCTTGGAGAAGCTGAGCCATGTCCATGTTTGGAGGTGGTGGCGGTGGTGGGGCTTGTCCTTGGGTTTGGTCCTGACTGGCTCCTGCTCCGGCTTCTTGCTGCTGAGTAGAGGCACCAGTACGTGTTACAACAGGCATCCTGTTGGAGCGGTCAAGGTCTCATGATTGGGAAAGATGAGGGAAAGCCATATGGATGGGATGCCTAGTAAGGGGGTGGGCGTGACACAATTTTAAGTTAAGCAAGGGCCAGAAGGGCCAAACTCATGCATTAAAACCAAATGGGTGATGTAGTCGTTTACAAGTTCCCGAAGGGAAAGTACGACTTCCATCAAACAAGTTGAAAGCAAACACAACACAACATGGTTTCATTTGAACCATTACATGGACTTGACTTCGCACAAGGGGTACACGACCTATCCTACCTTAAGGGTTACGGACTGGCCTATCCTAGTCCTGAACGCTGTCTAAGTGGTGGAATGCTCGGTCGCGTATTCCGGCTCCTCTGGGTCTTCCTCCTCATATTCATCTGTCTCAGTTTCTTCATCACTTGAGGGAGTGGGGGAGTGGAGGAGCTGAACACGATGCTGCTTTGCCGGTGGCACCATGAAGAGGTTGCGATATTCCTTCCCCGTCATCCGGTGTGCCCGAGATGATCCCTTGGCATGCGTAGCCTGTGGGGGTTGCCCGCCTCGATAGGCAACAACGGGCTGTCCAGGGGGTGCACCATCCTTCTTGATCCTATCCGCCTTTGTCTGAGCTAGGCGGAGGAGTTCCTTGGTCTCATGGAGTTCCCTTCGAAGCTCCATCGACTCCGAGGCCAAGTGTTGTGCAAGGCTGTTAGCACACAAGCTGAAGTAGGTCTGGAAACGGAGGGGAAGCCCCTCGTCCATGGGTGGAGCTGGTGCGCTGCTCTCGTCATCACCCTCCTTATGATAAGGCAGGTAATGAGTGGCTGGCTCACTAGCCATCTCTGGCAGAAGATCCCGAAGGCGAGTCAGCGCCATGACTGCAGCAGTCTCAACAACGAGGAGCAGGGTCGCCATCTGGGGTCCTTCAAAGAACCAGCTTGTCGGAGAGTCGTTCGTCCTCACGACTACCTCCACATGATACTCCATCTTGGCGTTGTTGATCCAATGCTCGTGATAGGAGAAGGTGGGGGCTCGAGTGAACTGGCACTTCTTGAGGCTGTCCTCAAGAAGCACGGGAAATCCATTGGTCAGGAAGTCCTCGGTACGACGACCATCTACAAAAGTGGAAGGGGAAGGGTCAATAGAGGAGATATGACCCATGTTTGGGATATTTTTAGAAAATGTAGGTATATATGTAATTTTGTAGATAGTCTCACTCGAACTAACGTCCATGCTAACTAAGGCTCCCTACAGTCAAGATGGCTCTGATACCAGCTCTGTGGGAACCTCGACTCGTAAGTCGTGATCACCGAATGCACGTGTACATTGATCCCAGAGATCAATGCTCACTGAACACACAAAAGCTAAATAACAAGAGTCTTACACCCATACATACTGTCTTACACAAATTATGACCATTATGGTCAAGTCTTACACGGATAAAGCCATAAGGGCTGAGTACCAAATAAACTTAAGCAGCGGAAATCTTTGTCGATAAGTAGAACCCATGCCATCTGCCTTAACCCTACAGGCATTCTGACTAGGAAACGTCCTAGTTCCATGTTCGTCTCCAAAGAACTCTTCTTCGAACTCCTGTTCTTCCATGCCTGGCCAATTAAATAACCAGTGGCAAGCCAATGAGTACTTTGAATGTACTCGCAAGCAACCCATGATTGGGACAGGGCACAATAATGCAATGATATAGCACTAAGTAGGTATTTTGCAGAAAGCTAGTTTTGAGTGCAATGACATGATCTATCAACATGTAAAGTATGCCTCACGAGAGCACATGTATCCGTATGAACAAGTTACAGATATCAACATAAGCGGCGTTGGACACCAATCCAACTTGATCATCGTGTCAAGCCATCTAACTTAAGCCAATTAGTTTTATCAACACACACACACACACGGTTTGAAAACACTGGACATAGTTTAAGCAGCACCGCCCAACTGTCCTTGACCGTGGACACGACTATTCAAATAGTTTTACACTCTGCAGAGGTTGCACACTTTACCCACAAGATCTGGGGAACTTCTGTGTCATCCACGACCCGCGGTACCTCAAGTACCCGGGGTAAGCACCCGATCACTATATTTCCCTAGACGACACTAACATAGAGTCCACTCGATTGGTAGTAACCCCTGTGCCCAACATTTCACATCTTAAAATTGTGGAGCCTCGCTCCCATATTCATCACATACCACAAGCACGGGGTACCAAAGGTGTGTCCGGTGCCCTGTGAAAACAGTCATGGCCGCCCTACCTGGCACGACCCCGTCCCAAGAGAGCGCAACAACGACTCTCCCGTCACTAGTAATGCGGGCTCCAAGCTAGTATCGGCCTAGGTAATCAATAATTCCCCTTCGCATATAAGGGTAGAGTGGTTGCGCATGTAAGGTTGGGATAGTCGACAAATCTTAAATCTAATCCATTTTCGAAAACACTCCCACACAACTTGCTCCGGTACACCACTTATTTATCAAGCGGTAACCTAGCTCACCATCTCCCTCGGGCATTAGTGGCACCCGACGGGGTTTTGAAAAGTCCTTGAAAACAACTTGGTTTCCTTCACCATGCATATACCCGTCCCATTTCCGTAGCATCTAGTTTAGCATCCTATCTCTTCCCACCGACATAACCCTCATAAGAAGGTAGGGTCATGCACAATGCAAGTATCAATGAGGAAGTAACGAAGGCAACCCACCAAAGTGGTTACCATCTCATCATGATCCCGATGCAACAATAATAAAGTGCTATATGACATGCATAAAAAGGGTTTCATACACATGGTCAAAGGGCTGCTTGCCTGGCTCAGCAAAGTCTTCTGGTCCAACTCCTTCATCAGCAACGCAAACTATCGTCACAAAATAATAACGACAAAATAAGGCAATAATAAAACAGAAAAACCAAAGTGCTCAGAAAAATGTCAACTCATTTTTGTTAAATACTAGGGTTAAAACTAAGAAGGGGAAAATTCTTATTTCTGGATTTGGAGCTACAAAGACAGAGCAATGGATTTTCAAACAAGGATTTAATTGCTCAAATTTGAATTTAAATTTGAACAGCACAGAAAAGTTGGTTGGGCATGTATGAAAGTTACACCATTAAATAGGTGAGATTTTTACAAGAATTTAGGAGCTGGAATTATTGCATTTCGATATTTATTTAATCCTGTGGAATTTTTGCAAGTTGCACAGAAAAGAAAAAGCAAGAGGGCACTGTGCCACTGGGCCAGAAAGGCCACATCGCAGCAGGCCCAGAGAGGATCCAGCCCACGCGAGGCTGCCACGCCGAAGGCGTAAATGCAAAACACGCCTTCAGTCGACGGGCAAACCGGTACGCGCGCGTGCGTTTTAAACGTGACGGGTGGGGCCCACCCATCAGAATGTGAGGCTCACCGACGGGCCCCACGGCCGCCGTCTTCAACCTCGACACAGAGAGGGAGGCGAGCTCACCGGCATCGCTGTGGTCGACGGCGAGGCGATCCGAGGCAACCGGCATGCTCAGGGCGGAGTCGCCGTTCGGAGGAGGTGGAGGCGGTCGCCGGAGTGTAGGGGTTCGCCGGCGACGAGGAGACCAGTGGAAGTGCTTTGAGAGGCGGCGATTCCAGCCGTTTCCGGCTGCAAAAGAAGCAGGGAGGAAAGGGGAAATGATCAGTGAGCCGCGGCGGTTCCAGATCGAGGAAGAGGAGCAGCGGAGAGGGCATGTACCCTGAGATCGACGGTGACCCGAGGCGGTAGAGCTCGAGCTCAAGCGGCTCTGGAGACAAATGGGTGGTGCGGGAGGTTGACTAGGAGTGTGGGGGAGCGACAGGGAGTGAGAGAGAGGCTCGGGGTCGCCTTATATAGGCTGGCCGAGGTCCACTGTAGGCGCGGCCTTGATACGTCTCCAATGTATCTATAATTTTTAATTGCTCCATGCTATATTATCTACTGCTTTGGACATTATTGGGCTTTATTATCCACTTTTATATTATTTTTGCGACTAACCTATTAACCGGAGGCCTAGCCCAGAATTGCTGTTTTTTGCCTGTTTTAGGGTTTCGAAGAAAAGGAATATCAAACGGAGTCCAGACGGAATGAAACCTTCGGGAACGTGATTTTCTCAACGAACAAGACCCAAGAGACTTGGACCCTACGTCAAGACACAAAAGAGGAGGCCACGAGGTAGGGGGCGCGCCCTCCACCCTCGTGGGCCTCCTGTTGCTCCACCGATGTAATCCTTCCTCCTATATATACCTACGTATCCCCAAACGATCAGATACAGTGCCAAAACCCTAATTTCACCACCGCAACTTTCTGTATCCATGAGATCCCATCTTGGGGCCTGTTCTGGAGCTCCACCGGAGGGGGCATCAATCACGGAGGGCTTCTACATGAACACCATAGCCCCTCCGATGAAGTGTGAGTAGTTCACCTCAGGCCTACGGGTCCATAGTTAGTAGCTAGATGGCTTCTTCTCTCTTTTTGGATCTCAATACAATGTTCTCCCCCTCTCTTGTGGAGATCTATTCTTTTTTGCTGTGTGTTTGTTGAGACCGATGAATTGTGGGTTTATGATCAAGTCTATCTATGAACAATATTTGAATCTTCTCTGAATTCTTTTATGTATGATTGGTTACCTTTGCAAGTCTCTTCGAATTATCAGTTTGGTTTGGCCTACTAGATTGATCTTTCTTGCAACGGGAGAAGTGGTTAGCTTTGGGTTCAATCTTGCGGTGTCCTTTCCCAATGACAGTAGGGGCAGCAAGGCACGTATTGTATTGTTGCCATCAAGGATAACAAGATGGGGTTTTCATCATATTGCATGAGTTTATCCCCCTACATCATGTCATCTTGCTTAAGGTGTTACTCTGTTTTCATTAACTTAATACTCTAGATGCATGCTGGATAGTGGTCGATGAATGGAGTAATAGTAGTAGATGCAGGCAGGAGTCGGTCTACTTGTCTCGGACGTGATGCCTATATACATGATCATACCTAGATATTCTCATAACTATGCTCAATTCTGTCAATTGCTCAACAGTAATGTTTTCACCCACCGTAGAATACTTACGCTCTCGAGAGAAGCCACTAGTGAAACCTATGGCCACTATCTTCGTCATATTAATCTTCCAATACTTAGTTATTTCCTTTGCTTTTTTACTGTGCTTTTATTTTACTTTGCATCTTTATCATAAAAATACCAAAAATATTATCTTATCAGATCTCACTCTCGTAAGTGGCCGTGTAGGGATTGACAACCCCTTATCGCGTTGGTTGCGAGGATTTATTTGTTTTGTGCATGTACGAGGGACTCACGCGTTGCCTCCTACTGGATTGATACCTTGGTTCTCAAAAACTGAGGGAAATACTTACGCTACTTTGCTGCATCCCTTCCGCTTCGGGGAAAACCAACGCAGTGCTCAAGAGGTAGCAGGCCTACGGGTGCCTGCGGGATCGGCTCGGGTGGCCGTTAGAGAGGGAATGGAGGGCTCGGGGGTGTTCGTGGGAGTGGTCTAGGGTGCCAGGGAAAGAGAGGAGGAGCGGGACGAGCTGCGGGCGGGCCACAGGGGCGGCACGAGCATTGGCCGAGCGGGGCGGCATTCTGGCGCGAGCTGCAGGAGAGATAGGATGGTGCGGGAGCAAGTGGGCGGCCTGCTAGCGTGGAGCGGATAGTGAGGGGCATCGACTGACGCATGGGGGAGGCTCGAGGTGGCCGGGAGACGCGGCGTCAACGGTCGGGTGCCCTACCAGGTGCTCCAGAGCACGACTTTGGCCGGCATCCGTGGCTTTCCCGCGTCCGCGCGCGTCCACTTGCGTCTGGCAGCTGAAGGGGGTGTGGGCAAAAGCTGGGGAGAGCCTTGGAGGCTCTGGAAAGCTGAGGGGAGAGAAGGAGGCTGAGAGAGAGGGGGAGGAATCCACTGTCCAGAGAAGAAAAATGGGGCTCTCCCCCCTTCAGCATTTCTTCCTTGGGCAGCAAAGCACACATGTGCTAGAGGGGGACTAGGAGGGGTCATGGTAGAAACTTGAGCCTACGGAGATTAGTGGAAGAGGCCAAAAATGGGATTTTGGTAAAGTGGCAAAAGGTGTTTCATACTGGTTTGAGCAAGTAGATGATTTCCATTTGCCATGAGACTCCACAGGGTGAAATGTCACATAGGATTTGGGCCTTCCACCAATTTTGAGCTCATTTGGGCAAAGTTGCCAATGCAACTTTTGTAAACCCTAAAAATTAGCAGGAATGAACTTCTGCAGATCTAGTTGAGAAAATCACTTCCCCTTGATGCACCACTTAGTGTAGTGGCTTCATTTGGTCATGTGAACATGCTCACAAAAGTTGGGGTCAAGGAGAGAAATTTGGTAGTACAAAGTTGTTCAAATTTGAATCTGGACAGAGATGGTTTTGGGGCACTTTTGTGAACCAATACAGTTTGGATTGAGCTAAAACTCTGAAATGTCGTCATATTATGTATATGTGACTTGCTAGAATTTTCTTGGATTTTTATGAAAATATTTCCTGTAGAAATATTTCAAATCCTTGAAATGGGCAGAAATGGTTTTGGGAGGTTTTGTCCAATATTTTGAACATGACCATGTGTTGAAACTCTTATATATGGAAAAGATATGTCCATGGAGTTTCCCTGATTTTTGTCAAATATTTTTGAAACAATAAAATGATTTATCCCTATTAAAGACCATTTCTGGCCTTAAGAAAAAGCTTTTAAATAAAATAGGAAAATAACTTCAGGTGGGAATACTATATCTATTAGGTTTCAAATATACTCTTTGAAATATTTTTCATACCCTAAATCAAGTACTTGTAGTGCAAGCCTCAATTCAGGGGTTTTTGGAAAACTAAATTTTGAAAATACTTTTTGGCCAATTTATTTTTTTATAAGAAAATACTATATTGCACTATACACATGGCATGATCATTGGGCAGAAGTTTGGGGCAGGGAGATGAAGTATGTAAAGTGGAGTAGTTGACTTTAAAGAGCACTTGAAAATCACAGAGAGAAAACCAACTCCAAATAAAAGCCAAATAATGCAAAAGTTTTTGTTGGTCCAAATTTTCATGCTTTACTAATGCAAATGACATGTTACAAATGCAGGGTGTGACATTATCCGATGTCGGTTGAGCTGTACTATGGACCACAAGCTAGCTATGCCTCCGTCGATGCCCATGGGATTTTGAGTGCGTACTTATGTGCGCGCGACACGAATGCCACCACTTGATTGGAATTGAGACGGAGGCCGGATTGCTAGTCGAGCTCCCGACGAGCCGAGCTCTTCTGCTGCTGAGTAGTTTAGACCCTCTTAATGGTGTCCATGGGCTCGGCAGCCGAATTAAGGTTCTGCTTGAGAAGGCCGCTCTGTACTTCTGCTGCTAAGGCAGCTGTGTGCTCTTCTGTACGGAGGGAGCGTTCTGTATTTCCATTGACTGTTATGACGCCGCATGGACCGGGCATCTTGAGCTTGAGATAAGCATAGTGTGGTACTGCGTTGAATCGAGCGAACGCAGTTCATCCGAGCAGTGCGTGATAGCCGCTGCCGAAGGGGACGATATCGAAGATTAACTCCTCGCTTCGGAAGTTGTCCGGAGATCCGAAGACAACCTCTAGTGTGATTGAGCCCGTACAGCGGGCCTCTACACCTGGTATGACTCCTTTGAAGGTAGTCTTGGTGGGCTTGATCCGAGATGGGTTAATTCCCATTTTTCGCACTGTATCCTGATAGAGCAGATTGAGGCTTCGACCTCCGTCCATAAGGACGCGAGTCAGGTGGAACCCATCAATTATTGGGTCTAGGACCAGTGCGGCCGAGCCACCGTGACGGATACTGGTCGTATGATCCCGACGATCAAAAGTGATCAGGCATGATGACCATGGATTAAATTTTGGGGCGACTGGCTCTATCGCGTAGACGTCCATGAGCACACGCTTGCGCTCCCTCTTGGGAATGTGGGTAGTGTATATCATGTTCACCATTTTGACCTGAGGGGGAACTTCTTCTATCCCCCTGTGTTCGGTTGCTGGGGCTCTTCGTCATCGTCCTTGCTCTGCAATCCCTTTTCCCTTTTCTCGGCGTTTAATTTGCCGGCCTATTTAAAAACCCAACAATCTCTATTTGTATGATTGGGTGGCTTGTCTGGGGTGCCATGAATCTGGCACGGACGATCAAGTATGCGGTCCAAGCTGGATGGGCCTGAATTGTTCTTTTGGAACGGCTTCTTCCGCTGACCGGACTTACAGCCCCTGAATCCGGCATTGACTGCCGTGTCCTTAGTGTTATCACTGTTATTTCGACGCTTGTATCTGTTGCATCGAGACTTGTCTTTGCTAGTTTTAGCTTCAGGGGTGCCGTCGTCGCTTGCATTGTTTTTGCTACGGGCCAACCAACTGTCCTCGCCCGCACAAAAGCGGGTCATGAGTGCCATGAGGGCTGCCATGGATTTTGGCGTTTCTTGGCCGAGGTGGCGAGCGAGCCATTCATCGCGGATGCTATGTTTGAAGGATGCTAGGGCTTCAACATCCGGACAATCGACGATTTGGTTCTTTTTAGTTAAGAACCTAGTACAGAATTTCCTGGCGAACTCTCCGGGCTGTCGAACTATATGGCTTAAGTCATCAGCGTCCGGAGGTCGAACATATGTACCTTGGAAGTTATCGAGGAAGGCCTCTTCCAAGTCCTCCCGGCTGCCAATAGAATTTGCAGGCAGACTGTTGAGCCAGTGCCGAGCTGGCCCCTTGAGTTTTAAAGGGAGGTATTTGATGGCGTGAAGGTCATCGCTACGGGCCATATGAATGTGGAGAATGAAGTCTTCGATCCACACCGCTAGGTCCGTGGTTCCATCGTATGATTCTATATTCACGGCGTCCGAACCCTTCTGGGAATTCATGATCCAGGACCTCATTAGTGAAGCAATGAGGGTGTGCGGCGCCTCTATATCGGGCTGTATCGCGACGTAGCTCTAATGGAGTCCGTCTGCGGTTTTCAGCCTGCACATGACTAAGTTTATCACGTCCAAATTGGTGGCCGTCGTCGCATGTCGAGGCACGTACTCGCGATCCATATATTGATCTAGTATGTCCTGGTTTATTGTTTAGGTTTTGCCGGAGGTCATATGTATGACCTAGGCTAATTTACCTCTGCCTGTGCGATGAGGCGGTGCTGGCTGGTGTTCGGTGTGAGGTGTTGTTTTGTCCCGACAACGTGGTGGTCGGTCAGCCGCATTGTATGATGGAGGTATGTATTCCAGCGCCTCCTCGTCAAACTGAGGTAGCAATTTGCGCTTTGGGTAGCTTTTGGTTGGGTGCTTGAGGCCGTATTCTTTGGCTGCTAGGACATCGGTTCATTTATCATCGAGCAGATCTTGGTCAGCTTGAAGCTGCTGCTGCTTCTTTTTCAGGCTCCTTGCCATGGCGATTAGCTGGCGCTTGAAGCGCTTCTGCTCCAGAGGTTCCTCAGGCACGATGAAATCATCAGTGCCGAGGCTCACCTCATCCTTGGAGAGCGGGAGATAACTTCCCTCCTCTGAGTCTTTGTGCATGGCCTGCTTGCCAGGGCTAGCCTGCCCATCTTCCCATTCATCTTGTTCATTAGCTGTTTCAACGGGGTCTTCATTGTTTTCGGCACCTTCTGGAGTATTATCTTCTCATGTGCCGGTGTTGCTATCTTTACTGTGGCGTGACTTAGAGCGGCGCTGCTGACGCTGGCACTTGGATTGTATTTCAGAAGGTTTATCCTCGGCAGGATCTTCCTTGTCTTCGTCGTTGTTCTCCTTTGGCGCATCCACCATGTATAGATCATACGAGGAAGTGGCCGTCCAGCGTCCGGTGAACAGCGGGTTCTGGACCTCTTCTTCTCCGGCATCGCCGTCAATACTGTCAATGTCCTTGGAGTCATAATCAAGTGTGTCGGTCAGATCCTCGACCGTGGTGATTAAGTGGGTGGCGGGTGGGAAGCAAAATTCTCCACCACCAGCCCCTAGGTCGAACCAAATTTAGTTCGGCTGTGAGTCCTCTGCCAAGGACAGGTTCTTTAACGAGTTTAGCACATCGCCCAAAGGCGAGTGCTGGAAGATGTCTGCGGCGCTGAACTTGAAGATCGATAAACGATCAAGTTCGGCGTCCGCGGGCTCACGTGGTTCGGAACTTACGGCCGGAGACGAGTCCGGAGTTCCGGTGACAAAGATGTCGTGAGAGGTTAAGTCTATGTGTGGCTCCAACGCCGTGGAATCTGTGGCCTCCGTGGTGGGGTTTATCCTCCCGTGCTCGGATGATGCAGTCTGCTCTGGCTCTAAGGCTAGAGCGGTTCTAGGAGCGATCTCCTCGACGCGGTCTGGTGACAGTTTTAGGTCATGGTCATCGGGGTCACCGGGGGTGGCAGCCGCGGTCTCGAATCCGACGAAGATCAAGTCTCCACGGATGGCCGTAATGTAGTTCAAGCTCCCAAATCTGACCCGATGGCCAGGGGCGTAACTTTTGATCTGCTCTAGATGGCCAAGCGAATTGGCCCGCAATGCGAAGCCGTCGAACACAAAGATTTGTCCGGGGAGGAAGGTTTCTCCTTGGACAGCGTCATTATTGACAATTGAAGGGGCCATCAAACCTTTTGCCGACAGCACAGTGGAACTCTCAATGAAAGCACCAATGTCGGTGTCAAAACTGGCGGATCTCGGGTAGCGGGTCCCGAACTGTGCGTCTAAGGTCGATGGTAACAGGAGACAGGGGACACGATGTTTACCCAGGTCCGGGCCCTCTCTATGGAGGTAATACCCTACGTCCTGCTTGATTGATATTGATGAATACGAGTATTACAAGAGTTGATCTACCTCGAGATCGTAATGGCTAAACCCTAGAGGTCTAGCTGGTATGGCTATGATAATGAATCTTCCCTATCCGAACTAAGTCCTCCGATTTATATAGACACCGGAAGGATCTAGGGTTACACAAGGTCGGTTACAAAGAAGGGAACCTACATATCCGGTCGCCAAGCTTGCCTTCCACGCCAAGGAGAGTACCATCCGGACACGGGTACAGTCTTCGGTCTTCGCATCTTCACAGCCCATCAGTCCGGCCCATGGCTAACAGGTCGGACACCCGAGGACCCCTTAGTCCAGGACTCCCTCAGTCAGAACTAGAAGAAGTTCGACTACATCAACCACGTTGTCAAACGCTTCCGCTTTTGGTCTACGAGGGTACGTATGACACACTCTCCCCCTCTCATTGCTATGCATCTCCTAGATAGATCTTGCGTGAGCATAGGAATTTTTTTGAAATTGCATGCTACGTTCCTCAACAGTGGCATCCGAGCCAGGTCTATGCATAGATGATATGCACAAGTAGAACACAAAGAGTTGTGGGCGGTGATCGTCATACTGCTTACCACCAATGTCTTTTTTTGATTCGCTGATTTTCTTGGATGAAGCGGCCCGGACCAACCTTACATTACCACATTCATGAGACCGGTTCCACCGATAGACATGCAACTAGTTTTGCATAAAGTTTGCTGGCGGGTGTGTGTTTCTCCAACTTTAGTTGAATCGAATTTGACTGCGGCCGGTCCTTGTTGAAGGTTAAAATAGTAAACTTGATAAATCACCATTGTGGTTTTGATGCATAGGTAAGAACGGTTCTTACTAGAAGCCCGTAGCAGCCACGTAAAACTTGCAACAACAAAGTAGAGGACGTCTAACTTGTTTCTGCAGGGCATGTTGTGATGTGATATGGTGAAGACATGATGTGATATACATTATTGTATGAGATGATCATGTTTTGTAAAAGTTATCGGCAACTTGCAGGAGCCTTATGGTTGTCGCTTTATTGTATGAAATGCAAACGCGATGTAATTGCTTTACTTTATCACTATGCGTTAGCGATAGTTGTAGAAGCAATAGTTGGCGAGACGACCACGATGCTACGATGGAGATCAAGGTGTCAAGCCGGCGACGATGGAGATCATGACAGTGCTTTGGAGATGGAGATCAAAGGCACAAGATGATGATGGCCATATCATGTCACATATTTTGATTGCATGTGATGTTTATCTTTTATGCATCTTATTTTGCTTAGTACGGCGCTAGCATTATAAGATGACCCCTTACTAAAATTTCAAGCTATAAGTGTTCTCCCTGAGTATGCACTATTGAGACAGTTCGTCGTGCTAAGACACCATGTGATGATGGGGTGTGATAATCTCTACGTTCACATACAACGGGTGCAAGACAGTTTTGCACATGCGGAATACTCAGGTTAAACATGACGAGCCTAGCATGTACAGACATGGCCCCGGAACACTAGGGACCAAAAGGTCGAGCGTGAATCATATAGTAGATATGATCAACATAGAGATGTTCACCATTAAAAACTACTCCATCTCACATGATGATCAGACATGGTGTAGGTGATATGGATCACGTGATCATTTAGATGACTCGAGGGATGTCTATCTAAGTGGGAGTTCTTAAGCATATGATTAATTGAACTTAATTTATCATGAACTTAGTCCTGATAGTATTTGCATATCTATGTTATAGATCAATAGCTCGCGATATAGCTCCTATATATTTTTGATATGTTCCTAGAGAAAACTAAGTTGAAAGATGATAGTAGCAATGATGCGGACTGGGTCCCTGATCTGAGAATTATCCTCTTTGCTGCACAGAAGAATTATGTTCTTGATGCACCGCTAGGTGACAGACCTATTGCAGGAGCAGATGCAAACATTGTGAACGCTTGGCAAGCTCGATATGTGATTCGTCTCCAATGTATCTATAATTTTTGATTGCTCCATGCTATATTATCTACTGTTTTGGACATTATTGGGCTTTATTATCTACTTTTATATTATTTTTGGGACTAACCTATTAACCGGAGGCCTAGCCCAGAATTGCCGTTTTTTGCCAGTTTTAGGGTTTCGAAGAAAAGGAATATCAAATGGAGTTCAAACGGAATGAAACCTTCGGGAACGTGATTTTCTCAATGAACAAGACCCGGGAGACTTGGACCCTACATCAAGAAATAAAACAGGAGGCCACGAGGTAGGGGGGCGCGCCCACCCCCACCAGGCGCGCCCTCCACCCTCGTGGGCCCCTTGTTGCTCCACCAACGTACTCCTTCCTCCTATATATATCCACGTACCCCCAAACGATCAGAACAGGAGCCAAAACCCTAATTCCACCGCTGTAAATTTCTGTATCCATGAGATCCCATCTTGGGGCCTGTTCCGGAGCTCCGCCGGAGGGGGCATCGATCACGGAGGGTTTCTACATCAACACCATAGCCCCTCCGATGAAGTGTGAGTAGTTCACCTCAGACCTACGGGTCCATAGTTAGTAGCTAGATGGCTTCTTCTCTCTTTTTGGATCTCAATACAATGTTCTCCCCCTCTCTTGTGGAGATCTATTCAATGTAATCTTCTTTTTGCGGTGTGTTTGTTGAGACCGATGAATTGTGGGTTTATGATCAAGTCTATCTTTGAATAATATTTGAATGTTCTCTAAATTCTTTTATGTATGATTGGTTATCTTTGCAAGTCTCTTCGAATTATCAGTTTGGTTTGGCCTACTAGATTGATCTCTCTTGCAATGGGAGAAGTGCTTAGCTTTGGGTTCAATCTTGCGGTGTCCTTTCCCGGTGATAGTAAGGGCAGCAAGACATATTGTATTGTTGCTATCGAGGATAACAAGATGGGGTTTTCTTCATATTGCATGAGTCTATCCCTCTACATCATGTCGTCCTGCTGAAGGCGTTACTCTGTTTTTAACTTAATACTCTAGATGCATGCTGGATAGCGGCCGATGAGTGGAGTAATAGTAGTAGATGCAGGCAGGAGTCGGTCTACTTGTCCCGGACGTGATGCCTATATACATGATCATACCTAGATATTCTCATAACTATGCTCAATTCTGTCAATTGCTCAACAGTAATTTGTTCACCCACCGTAGAATACTTATGCTCTTGAGAGAAGCCACTAGTGAAACCTATGGCCCCCGGGTCTATCTTTATCATATTGATCTCCTACTATTTAGTTATTTCCTTTGCTATTTACTTTGCCTTTATTTTACTTTGCATCTTTTATCATAAAAATACCAAAAACATTATCATATCATGTCTATCAGATCTCACTCTCGTAAGTGGCCGTATAGGGATTGACAAAACCTATTTGTGTTGGTTGTGAGGGTTTATTTGTTTTGTGCAGGTGCGAGGGACTCGCGCGTAGCCTCCTACTGGATTGATACCTTGGTTCTCAAAAACTGAGGGAAATACTTACGCTACTTTGCTGCATCATACCTTCCTCTTCAGGGAAAACCAACGCAGTGCTCAAGAGGTAGCAAGAAGGATTTCTGGCGCCGTTGTCGGGGAGGTTCGCGCAAGTCAAGATTTGACTCCCGACAACGAGCCATTTCTGGCGCCGTTGCCGAGGAGGTCTACGCAAAATTCAACATACCGAGTACCCATCACATACCTTATCTCCCGCATTACATTATTTGCCATTTGCCTCTCGTTTTCCTCTCCCCCACTTCACCCTTGCTATTTTATTCACCCTCTCTCTCTCTATCCTCCCTCTCTTTCTCTATTTGCCTCTTTTTGCCCGCTTGCTTTTTGTTTGCTTGTGTGTTAGTTTGTTTGCTTGTCACGATGGCTCAAGATAATACTAAATTGTGTAACTTAACCAATACCAACAACAATGATGTTATTAGCACTCCGATTGCTCCTCTTACCGATGCTGAATCTTGTGAAATTAATGCTGCTTTGCTGAATCTTGTCATGAAAGATCCGTTCTCCGGCCTTCCTAGTGAAGATGCCACTACTCATCTAAATATCTTCGTTGATTTGTGTGACATGCAAAAGAAGAAAGATGTGGATGATTATATTGTTAAATTGAAGCTATTTCCTTTTTCGCTTAGAGATTGTGCTAAAGCTTGGTTTTCGTCTTTGCCTAAAAATAGTATTGATTCATGGAATAAGTGCAAAGATGCTTTTATCTCTAAGTATTTTCCTCCCGCTAAGATCATCTCTCTTAGAAAGGACATTATGAATTTTAATCAACTTGATCATGAAAATTTTGCACAAGCTTTGGAGAGAATGAAATTAATGATACGTAATTGCCCTACTCATGGTTTGAATTTGTGGATGATTATACAAAACTTTTATGTCGGATTGAATTTTGCTTCTAGAAATCTTTTAGATTCGGCCGTGGGAGGCACTTTTATGGAAATCACTTTAGGAGAAGCTACTAAACTCCTAGATAATATTATGGTTGATTATTCTCAATGGCATACTAAAAGATCTACTAATAAAAAGGTGCATGCGATAGAAGAAATTAATGTTTTGAGTGGAAAGATGGATGAACTTATGAAATTATTTGCTAATAGGAGTGTTTCTTCTCATCTTGATGATATGCCCTTTCTACTTTGATTGAGAATAATAATGAATCTATGGATGTGAATTTTGTTGGTAGGAACAATTTTGGTAGCAACGCGTATAGAGGAAATTTCAATCCTAGGCCTTACCCTAGTAATCCCTCTAATAATTATGGTAATTCCTACAACAATTCTTATGGAAATTATAATAAGATGCCCTCTGATTTTGAATCTAATATCAAAGAATTTATTACTTCGCAAAAGAATTTTAATGCTATGATTGAAGAAAAATTGCTTAAGATTGATGATTTGGCTAGGAACGTTGATAGAATTGCTCTTGATGTTGATTCTTTGAAACTTAGATCTATTCCACCTAAGCATGATATCAATGAGTCTCTCAAAGCCATGAGAATTTCCATTTATGAGTGCAAAGAAAGAACCACTAGGATGTGTGCTAAGAAAGATGCCTTTATAAGAGCGTGTTCTTCTAGTTCCTATGAAAATAAAGATGAAGATCTAAAAAGTTATTGATGTGTCCCCTATTGAATCTTTGTTTTGCAATATGAATCTTGATAATGATGGGACTGAATATGATCCACCTTTACCTAGAAGGCGTTCCAAGAATTCGGAATTTGTTGATCTTGATGCTAAATTTGATAAAAGTGGGATTGAAGAAATCAAAACCCTAGATGTTGCTAAACCCACTATTATGGATTTCAAGGAATTTAACTATGAAAATTGCTCTTTGATTGATTGTATTTCCTTGTTGCAATCCGTGCTAAATTCTCCTCCTGCTTATAGTCAAAATAAAGCGTTTACTAAACATATCATTGATGCCTTGATGCAATCTTATGAAGAAAAACTTGAATTGGAAGTTTCTATCCCTAGAAACCTTTATGATGAGTGGGAACCAACTATTAAAATTAAAATTAAAGATCATGAATGCTATGCGTTATGTGATTTGGGTGCTAGTGTTTCCACGATTTCTAAGACTTTGTGTGATTTGTTAGGTTTTCGTGATTTTGATGATTACTCTCTAAACTTACACCTTGCGGAATCCACTATTAAGAAACCTATGGGAACAATTAGTGATGTTGTTATTGTTGCAAATAGGAATTATGTGCCCGTAGATTTTATTGTTCTTGACATAGATTGCAATCCTTCATGTCCTATTATTCTTGGTAGACCTTTCCTTAGAACGATTGGTGCAATTATTGATATGTAGGAAGGAAATATTAGATTCCAGTTTCCATTAAGGAAAGGCATGGAACACTTTCCTAGAAAGAGGATTAAGTTACCTTATGAATCTATTATGAGAGCGACTTATGAATTGCCTACCAAAGATGGAAATACCTAGATCTATTCTTGCTTGTTATGCCTAGCTAGGGGCGGTAAACGATAGTGCTTGTTGGGAGGCAACCCAATTTTATTTTTATTCCTTGCTTTTTGCCCCTGTTTAGTAACAAATAATTTATCTAGCCTCTGTTTTGGTTGTGTTTTTTGTGTTTAATTAGTGTTTGTGCCAAGTACAACCGTTGGGAAGACTTGGGGAAAGTCTTGTTGAACTTGCTGTAAAAAATAGAAACTTTAGCGCTCACGAGAACTGCTGTCATTTTTATTTGGAAAGTGATATTTAGTTAATTCTTTTTACAGATGATTAATAGAAAAATTCCTCACGTCCATCAATTTATTTTAGAAATTTTGGGGTTCCAGATCTTGCGCTAGATACAGATTACTACAGACTGTTCTGTTTTTGACAGATTCTGTTTTTCGTATGTTGTTTGCTTATTTTGATGAATCTATGGCTAGTAAAATAGTTTATAAACCATTGAGAAGTTGGAATACAGTAGGTATAACACCAATATAAATAAATAATGAGTTCATTACAGTACCTTGAAGTGGTCTTTTGTTTTCTTTCGCTAACGGAGCTCACGAGATTTTCTACTTTAAGTTTTGTGTTGTGAAGTTTTCAAGTTTTGGGTAAAGATTTGATGGATTATGGAACAAGGAGTGGCAAGAGCCTAAGCTTGGGTATGCCCATGGCACCCCCAAGATAATCTAAGGACACCTAGAAGCCAAAGCTTGGGGATGCCCCGGAAGGCATCCCCTCTTTCGTCTACTTCTATCGGTAACTTTACTTGGAGCTATATTTTTATTCGCCACATGATATGTGTTTTGCTTGGAGCGTCTTGTATGATTTGAGTATTTTCTTGTTAGTTTACCACAATTATCCTTGCTGTACACACCTTTTGAGAGAGCCATATATGATTTAGAATTTGTTAGAATACTCTATGTGCTTCGCTTATATCTTTTGAGTTATATAATTTTGCTCTAGTACTTCACTTATATCTTTTAGAGCATGGTGGTGGATTTGTTTTATAGAAACTATTGATCTCTCATGATTCACTTAGATTATTTTGAGAGTCTTAAATAGCATGGTAATTTGCTTAAAATCCTAATATGCTTGGTATACAAGATTAATAATAAAACTTTCTTATGAGTGTGTTGAATACTATGATAAGTTTGATACTTGATAATTGTTTTGAGATATAAAGAT
Organism: Triticum dicoccoides; assembly: GCF_002162155.2. NCBI lineage: Eukaryota > Viridiplantae > Streptophyta > Magnoliopsida > Poales > Poaceae > Triticum > Triticum dicoccoides. The sequence continues at coordinate 248,958,689 of NC_041392.1, read as the reverse complement.
GGTGATATTAAAGTTGTGCTAGTTGAGTAGTTGTGAATTTGAGAAATACTTGTGTTGAAGTTTGTGATTCCCGTAGCATGCACGTATGGTGAACCGTTATGTGATGAAGTCGGAGCATGATTTATTTTTTGATTGCCTTCCTTATGAGTGGCGGTCGGGGACGAGCGATGGTCTTTTCCTACCAATCTATCCCCCTAGGAGCATGCGCGTAATACTTTGCTTTGATAACTTGTAGATTTTTGCAATAAGTATATGAGTTCTTTATGACTAATGTTGAGTCCATGGATTATATGCACTCTCACCCTTCCACCTTTGCTAGCCTCTCTAATACCGTGCACCTTTCGCCGGTATCATACACCCACCATATACCTTCCTCAAAACAGCCACCGTACCTACCTATTATGGCATTTCCATAGACATTCCGAGATATATTGCCATGCAACTTTCCACCGTTCCATTTATTATGACACACTCCATCGTTGTCATATTTCTTAGCATGATCATGTAGTTGACATCGTATTTGTGGCAAAGCCACCATTCATAATTCTTTCATACATGTCACTCATGCATCATTGCATATCCCGGTACACCGCCGGAGGCATTCATATAGAGTCATATTTTGTTCTAAGTATCGAGTTGTAATTGTTGAGTTGTAAGAAAAATAAAAGTGTGATGATCATCATTATTAGAGCATTGTCCCAGTGAGGAAAGGATGATGGAGACTATGATTCCCCCACAAGTCGGGATGAGACTCCGGATGAAAAATAAATAAAAGAGGCCAAATAAACCCCCAAAAAAGAAAAAAATATATAAAGAAAAGAGGCCATAAAAAAGAGAAAAGGCCCAAATAAAAAATGAGAGAAAAAGAGAGAAGGGACAATGTTACTATCCTTTTACCACACTTGTGCTTCAAAGTAGCACCATGATCTTCATAGTAGAGAGTCTCTCATGGTATCACTTTCATATACTAGTGGGAATCTTTCATTATAGAACTTGGCTTGTATATTCCAATGACGGGCTTCCTCAAAATGCCCTAGGTCTTCATGAGCAAGCAAGTTGGATGCACACCCACTTAGTTTCTTTTTGATCTTTCATATACTTATAGCTCTAGTGTATCCGTTGCATGGCAATCCCTACTCACTCACATCGATATCTATTGATGGGCATCTCCATAGCCCATTGATACGCCTAGTTGATGTGAGACTATCTTCTCCCTTTTTGTCTTCTCCACAACCACCACTCTATTCCACCTATAGTGCTATATCCATGGCTCACGCTCATGTATTGCGTGAAGATTGAAAAAGTTTTGAGAATGTCAAAAGTATGAAACAATTGCTTGGCTTGTCATCGGGGTTGTGCATGATTTAAATATTTTGTGTGGTGAAGATAGAGCATAGCGAGACTATATGATTTTGTAGGGATAACTTTCTTTAGCCATGTTATTTTGAGAAGACATGATTGCTTTGTTAGTATGCTTGAAGTATTATTATTTTTATGTCAATATGAACTTTTGTCTTGAATCTTTCGGATCTGAATATTCATACCACAATTAAGAAGAATTACATTAAAATTATGACAAGTAGCACTCCGCATCAAAAATTCTATTTTTATCATTTACCTACTCGAGGACGAGCAGGAATTAAGCTTGGGGATGCTTCATACGTCTCCAACGTATCTATAATTTTTGATTGCTCCATGCTATATTATCTACTGTTTTGGACATTATTGGGCTTTATTATCTACTTTTATATTATTTTTGGGACTAACCTATTAACCAGAGGCCCAGCCCAGAATTGTTGTTTTTTGCCTGTTTTAGGGTTTCGAAGAAAAGGAATATCAAACGGAGTCCAAACGGAATTAAACCTTCGGGAACGTGATTTTCTCAACGAACAAGACCCGGGAGACTTGGACCCTATGTCAAGAAATAAAATAGGAGGCCACGAGGTAGGGGGGCGCGCCCACCCCCACCAGGCGTGCCCTCCACCCTCGCGGGCCCCCTATTGCTCCACCGACGTACTCCTTCCTCCTATATATATCCACGTACCCCCAAACGATCAGAACAGGAGCCAAAACCCTAATTTCACCGCTGTAACTTTCTGTATCCACGAGATCCCATCTTGGGGCCTGTTCCGGAGCTCCGCTGGAGGGGGCATCGATCACGGAGGGTTTCTACATGAACACCATAGCCCCTCCGATGAAGTGTGAGTAGTTCACCTCAGACCTACGGGTCCATAGTTAGTAGCTAGATGGCTTCTTCTCTCTTTTTGGATCTCAATACAATGTTCACCCCCTCTCTTGTGGAGATCTATTCGATGTAATCTTCTTTTTGCGGTGTGTTTGTTGAGACCAAGGAATTGTGGGTTTATGATCAAGTCTATCTATGAATAATATTTGAATCTTCTCTGAATTCTTTTATGTATGATTGGTTATCTTTGCAAGCCTCTTCGAATTATCAGTTTGGTTTGGCCTACTAGATTGATCTTTCTTGCAATGGGAGAAGTGCTTAGCTTTGGGTTCAATCTTGCGGTGTCCTTTCCCGGTGACAGTAAGGGCAGCAAGGCACGTATTGTATTGTTGCCATCAAGGATAACAAGATGGGGTTTTCTTCATATTGCATGAGTCTATCCCTCTACATCATGTCATCTTGCTTAAGGTGTTACTCTGTTTTTAACTTAATACTCTAGATGCATGCTGGATAGCGGTCGATGAGTGGAGTAATAGTAGTAGATGCAGGCATGAGTCGGTCTACTTGTCTCGGACGTGATGCCTATATACATGATCATACCTAGATATTCTCATAACTATGCTCAATTCTATCAATTGCTCAACAGTAATTTGTTCACCCACCGTAGAATACTTATGCTCTTGAGAGAAGCCACTAGTGAAACCTATGGCCCCCGGGTCTATCTTTATCATATTGATCTCCTACTACTTAGTTATTTCCTTTGCTATTTATTTTGCCTTTATTTTACTTTTCATCTTTTATCATAAAATACCAAAAATATTATCTTATCATATCTATCAGATCTCACTCTCGTATGTGGCCCTATAGGGATTGACAACCCCTATTTGCATCGGTTGCGAGGATTTATTTGTTTTATGCAGGTGCGAAGGACTCGCACGTAGCCTCCTACTGGATTGATACCTTGGTTCTCAAAAACTGAGGGAAATACTTACGCTACTTTGCTGCATCATCCCTTCCTCTCGAGGGAAAACCAACGCAGTGCTCAAGAGGTAGCAATATGATGACTACTTGATAGTTTAGTGCCTATAAGATGGAGGAGAATAGCTCAGTCAGTGAGCATGTACTCAGAATGTCTGAGTACTACAATCGCTTGAATCAAGTAGGAGTTGATCTTCCAGATAAGATAGTGATTGATAAAGTTCTCTAGTCACCATCACCAAGCTACTAGATCTTCGTGATGAACTATAATATGCAAGGGATGACGAAAACGATTCCCGAGCTCTTCGTGATGCTGAAATCGGTGAAGGTAGAAATCTAGAAAGAGCATCAAATGTTGATAGTTAACAAGACCACTAGTTTCAATAAAAAGGGCAAGGGAAAGAAAGGGAACTTCAAATGGCAAGCAAGTTGCCACTCCCGTGAAGAAGCCCAAAGCTGGACCTAAGCCTGAAACTGAGTGCTCTACTACAAATGAAATGGTCACTAGAAGCAGAACTGCCCCAAATACTTGGTGGATAAGAAGGACGGAAAGTGAACAAAGGTGTATTTCATATACTTGTTATTGATGTGTACTTTACTAGTGTTCATAGTAGCCCATGGGTATTTGATACCGGTTCAGTTGCTAAGATTAGTAACTCGAAACAGGAGTTGCAAAATGAACAGAGACTAGTTAAGGGCGAGGTGACGATGTGTGTTGAAAGTGATTCCAAGGGTGATAAGATCACCATCGCACACTCCCTCTACCTTCGGGATTACTGTTGGACCTAAATAAGTGTTATTTGGTGTTTGCGTTGAGCATGAATATGATTGGATCATGTTTATTGCAATACAATTATTCATTTAAGTCAGAGAATAATTGTTGTTCTGTTTACATGAATAAAACCTTCTATGGTCATACACCTAATGTAAATGGTTTATTGAATCTCGATCACAGTGATACACATATTCATAATATTGATGCCAAAAGATGCAAAGTTGATAATGATAGTCCAACATATTTGTGGCACTGCCGTTTAAGTCATATTGGTGTAAAGCGCATGAAGAAACTCTACGCAGATGGGCTTTTTGGAATCACTTGATTATGAATCATTTGATAGTTGCGAACCATGCCTCATGGGCAAGATGACTATAACTCCATTCTCCAGAACAATGGAGCGAGCTAATGACTTATTGGAAATAATACATACCGATGTATGTGGTCCGACGAGTATTGAGGCTTGCGGTGGGTATCATTATTTTCTGACCTTCACATATGATTTGAGTAGATATTAGTATATCTACTTGATGAAACACAAAGTCTGAAACATTTGAAAAGTTCAATGAATTTAAGAGTGAAGTGGAGAATCAGCATAACAATAAAATAAAGTTTCTACGATCTGATCACGGAGGCGAATATTTGAGTTACAAGTTTGGCCTTCATTTAAAACAATGTGGAATAGTTTCACAACTCACGCCACTTGGAATACCACATTGTAATGGTGTTTCCGAACATCGTAACCATACTCTATTTGATATGGTGTGTTCTATGATGTCTCTTACCGATTTGCCTTTATCATTTTGGGGTTATGCATTAGAGACAGCTGCATTCACGTTAAATAGGGCACCGTCTAAATCCGTTGAGACGACACCGTATGATCTGTGGTTTGGCAAGAATCTAAGCTGTCATTTCCTAAAGTTTGGGGTTGCGATGCTTATGTGAAAAAGCTTCAGCTTGATAAGCTCGAACCTAAATCGGAGAAGTGTGTCTTCATAGGATACCCAAAATAAACTGTTGGGTACACCATCTATCACATATCTGAAGGCAAGATCTTTGTTGCTAAGAATGGATCCTTTCTGGAGAAGGAGTTTCTCTCGAAAGAAGTGAGTGGGAGGAAAGTAGAACTTGATGAGGTAATTGTACCTTCTCTCGAATTGGAAAGTAGCTCATCACAAAAAACTGTTCCCGTGATGACTACACCAACTAGAGAGGAAGCTAATGATAACGATCATTAAACTTCAGATCAAGTTGCTACTGAACCTCGTAGGTCAACCAGAGCACGTTCCGCACCAGAGTGGTACGGTAATCCTGTTCTGGAAGTCATGTTACTAGACCATTACGAACCTATGAACTATGAGGAAGTGATGATGAGTCCAGATTCCAATAAATGGCTTGAGGCCATGAAATCTGAGGTAAGATCCATGTATGAGAACAAAGTGTGGACTTTGGTTGACTTGCCCGGTGATTAGCGAGAAATAGATAATAAATGGATCTTCAAGAAGAAGGCTGACGCTGATGGTAATGTTGCTGTCTAAAAAGCTCGACTTGTCGCGAAAGGTTTTCGACAAGTTCAAGGAGTTGACTATGTTGAGACTTTCTCACCCGTAGCTATGCTTAAGTTCGTTTGAATCATGTTAGCAATTGCTACATTTTATGAAATCTGTCAAATGGATGTCAAAACTGCATTCCTTAATGGATTTCTTAAAGACGAGTTGTATATGATGCAACCAGAAGGTTTTGTCGATCCTAAAGGTGTTAAGAAAGTGTGCAAGCTCCAGCAATCCATCTATGGACTGTTGCAAGCATCTCGGAGTTGGAATATACGCTTTGATGAGGTGATCAAAGCATATGGTTTTATACAGACTTTTGGAGAAGCTTGTATTTACAAGAAAGTGAGTGGGAGCTCTATAGCATTTCTAATATTATATGTGGATGACATATTGTTGATCGGAAATGATATAGAATTTCTGGATAGCACAAAAGGATACTTGAATAAAAGTTTTTCAATGAAAGACCTCAGTGAAGCTGCTTACATATTGAGCATCAAGATCTATAGGGATAGATCGAGACGCTTAATAGGACATTCACAAAGCACACACCTTGATAAAGTTTTGAAGAAGTTCAAAATGGATCAGTCAAAGAAAGGATTCTTGCCTGTGTTACAAGGTGTGGAGTTGAGTAAGACTCGAGCCCAACCACGACAAAAGATAGAAAGAGAATGAAATTAATTCCCTATGCCTCAGCCATAGGTTACATCAAGTATGCCATGTTGTGTACCAAACACATTGTGTACCTTGCCATGAGTTTGGCAAGGGGGTACAATAGTGATCCAGGAGTAGATCACTGGACAATGGTCACAATTATCCTTAGTTACCTTAAAGAGGACTAAGGAAATGTTTCTCAGTTATGGAGGTGATAAAGAGTTTGTCGTAAAGAGTTACGTCGATGCAAGCTTTGACACTGATCTAGATGACTCTAAGTCTCAATATAGATACGTATTAAACGTGGGAGCAATTATCTAGAGTATCTCCATGTAGAGCATTGTAGACATTGAAATTTGAAAAATACATACGGATCTGAATGTGGCAGACCCGTTGACTAAACTTCTATCACAAGCAAAACATGAACGCACCTTAGTACTCTTTGGGTGTTAATCACATAGCGATGTGAACTAGATTATTGACTCTAGTAAAGCCTTTGGGTGTTGGTCACATGGCGATGTGAACTATGGGTGTTAATCACATAAAGATGTGAACTATTGGTGTTAAATCACATGGCAATGTGAACTAGATTATTGACTCTAGTGCAAGTGGGAGACTGAAGGAAATATGCCCTCGAGGCAATAATAAAGTTGTTATTTTCTATTTCCTTATATCATGATAAATGTTTATTATTCATGCTAGAATTGTATTAACCGGAAACTTGATAAATGTGTGAATACATAGACAAAACACCATGTCCCTAGTATGCCTCTACTAGACTAGCTCATAATCAAAGGTGGTTAATTTTCCTAACCATGGACATGAGTTGTCATTTGATAAACAGGATCACATCATTAGGAGAATGATGTGATGGACAAGACCCATCCATTAGCTCAGCATACTGATCGTTCAGTTTTATTGCTATTGCTTTCTTCATGTCAAATACATATTCCTTCGACTATGAGATTATGCAACTCCTGGATACCGGAGGAATACCTTGTGTGCTATCAAATCTCACAACGTAACTGAGTGATTATAAAGATGCTCTACAGGTATCTCCGAAGGTGTTTGTTGGGTTGGCATATATCGAGATTAGGATTTGTCACTCCGAGTATCAGAGAGGTATCTTTGGGCCCTCTCGGTAATACACATCATAAGAAGTCTTGCAAGCAAAGTGACTATTGAGTTAGTTACGGGATGATGTATTATAGAACAAGTAAAAAGACTTGCCAGTAATGAGATTGAACTAGGTATGAAGATATCGATGATCAAATCTCAGGCAAGTAACATACCAATGACAAAGGGAATAACGTATGTTGTCATTATGGTATGACCAATAAAGATCTTCATAGAATATGTAGGAACCAATATGAGCATCCAGGTTCCGCTGTTGGTTATTGACAGGAGAGGTGTCTCGGTCATGTCTACATAGTTCTCAAACCCGTAGGGTCCGCTCGCTTAATGTTCGATGACGATTTTGTATTATATGAGTTATGTGATTTGGTGACCAAATGTTGTTCGGAGTCCCGGATGAGATCATGTACATGACGAGGAGTCTCGGAATGGTCGAGAGGGAAAGATTCATATATTGGACGACGATATTCGGACACCTGAAGTGTTCCGGGGGTACCAGGTACATATCGGGTCACCGGAAGGGGTTCCATGCATCCCCCCGACAACTACAAGGGCCTAATGGGCCAAGAAGGGGACAGACCAGCCCCTAAGGGGCTGGTGCGACCCATGTAGGCCAAATTAATGGGGGAGGGAAAGAGGGGAAGAGAGAAAGGAAGGGGAGCAATTCGGCCTCTCCCTTCCTTCTCTCCTCCCTCCTCCTTCCTTCCCCATCTGGATGAATATGGAAGGGGGAGAGGCCGAATTGGGAGGCTCCCAAGTAGGATTCCACCTATTTGGGGCGCCCCCTTGGCTGCCTCTCCTCCCCTCCAACCTATATATATGAGGGGGGCACCGCTAGAACACACAACAACGATTGTTAGCCGAGTGCAGTGCCCCCCTCCACAGTTTATGCCTCCGGTCATATTGTTGTAGTGCTTAGGCGAAGCCCTGCGCGGATCACTTCACCATCACCGTCACCATGCCGTCATGCTGATGTAACTCTCCCTCGACACTTTGCTGGATCAAGAGTTCGAGGGACGTCATCGAGCCGAACATGTGCAGAACTCGGAGGTGTCGTACGCTTGGTGCTTGATCGGTCGGAACGAGAAGAAGTTCAACTACATCAACCGCATTGTCAAACACTTCCACTTTCGGTCTACGAGGGTGCGTGGACACACTCCCCCCTCTCGTTGTTATGAATCTCCTACATAGATCTTGCGTGATCATAGGATTTTGTTTTAAATTGCATGCTATGTTCCCCAATAGTTTGTTGCCCTGCATATTTAGCTTTAAGCTTGCTTGTCATGTAGGTTGTGTTCTCCTAGTTGCATATCTAGTGAACCCTATTTATCCACTTATCCCTAAAATTGACAAGTAAGATTAAAATTTGTAGCCTCCTATTCACCCCCTCTAGTCGACCGTATCAATCTTTTCACCCACGATCAAGAAGGTGGTTATGTGTGTAGTGTGTGCATTTGATATGTCGGGGATAGGCATGGCTTCGTGAAGCTTAATGAGGTGTATATCACTATCCTACCTAAGTATGATGACACTGTGGATGTAAAGGATCACCAGTTGGTGATCTTGGTGTATAGTTTAGAGAAAATCCTCGCCAAGGCCATGTCGTTGCGGCTAGCTCCAACGCTGCCGCAACTTATTGCACCCAACCAAAGTGCCTTCATCAGTGATCGCGCCATCATGTATAACTTCATGTTGGTGCAGCAATTTATCCGCTCTCTGCATCGACGACGAGTGGATGCAATCTTGCTGAAATTGGATATGGCCAAAGTGTTTGATTCGATCTCATGATCATTTCTGCTGGAGCAATTGCGAGGTGTGGCTTTGACATGCGGTAGATCTCACGACTTACTTTGTTGTTTTCCATGGCAAGCAATTGTGTTCTCATCAATGGCAGCGAGGCTGTCCATTTTGGCACGCTACAGGGCTGCAACAAGGGGATCCGCTCTCCCCGTGCTCTTCATCATCGTCATTGACATGATGTCTACGATCTTCACCAAAGCGAAGGGTGATGACCTATTTGTTCCCTTAGAGTACTGGGTATTAAGCATCGTCTCTCGTTATACGTGGACAATGTCCTCTTCTTGGTTAAGCCACTGATCGGAGAGGCAGAAGTGATCTTGGATTTGCTGGAAGTGTTTGGGAACGCATTGGAGCTAAGCCGTAATCTGGCCAAGAACTCGGCATCGCTAATTTGTTGCACGGAGATGGATATCCTTACCTTCACTTTGATGCTTAGTTGCCTCGTGAAGGAGCTCCCTATTCAATATTTGGGGCTACCTCTTTCAACCTCGCAACTTTCCAAGTCTGTTCTACAGCCGCCTGTCGATCACTTTGCTGGGTATATTCCATCCTGGAAAGACTCTTTTTTAAGAGAGGAGGATGCCTTATCTTGGTGAACTCCACGCTCATGGCTGCCATTATCTACCATATGTTGGCCCTCGATCTACCACAATGGTTCCTCAACTATGCTGATAAGCCGCGGTGGGCTTTCTTTTGGTGTGGGCAATCTGATGCTAAGGAGGGCAGCCGTTTGGTCGCATGGAATGTGGTGTGCACCCCGAAACATGATGGGGGGTTGGGCGTGCACAATGTGAGGCTCATTAACCTCGCGTTGTGCTACCGATGGTGTTTCTTGGAGATGAATGCCGATGATAAGCCTTGGGCAGAGCTGCCCATCGAGATCCCCAAGGAAGCGGAGAGTGTGTTCTTGGCTGCCACGAGGTGCAACCAGGTAGATGGACGACGCCTGAATGGATCGATCCATGGCTAGATGGTAGCGGCTTGGCCGAAAGGTCTTCCAATCTATAGCAATTCATCAAGCCGAGGGATCATACACGTTCTGTAGAAAGTGCAATGTTGGGTGGCTCCTAGGGTCGTGACTTTAGGGGACCCCTGTTCGTTCTGGCTATTGCAGAGTTAATGTAAATAATCCTATATGACCGGTTCGTTCGCTGAGGCTCGAGCAACCCTGTCCATCGAACGACGCATGGCTATAAAATTTACATAGAACACCTTGAAATATAAGTAAATTTGTGTAGCACAAGACACTTATCCCGACGAGCCTAATGAGGGAAACGCTATACCGGCAAGTATGTTCAGCTCGGGTAGGCGAAGCACCATGAAGCAGCCAGCGCCGTCGCAGCGGACATCATCCCAATGGCCGCAACACTCGTTGCGAGATCACGCGTTGCGAAGGATGCCGATATATGGGGTTGAAACCCCCCGCCCCCTGAAGGGCATGTCTTGATTAGGTTTTGGATGGCATGTCGCCACCGCTGCGTGCACCACCGGCGAGAAGAGCCAAGGAAAGAAACAAGAGCTGCAAAGCCCAAAAGAGGGACAACCACCACCAAGCTTTTCTCCATGGATTTAACGATCAGGCGAGGTACAACTCCTGGATGACGGGGAAGATGGGATTCAGTTGATTGCTTTGGGATTCAGAAATCCACGTCTCGTTCAATCGATAGGGTCGTATGATCCATATGTGAGACCCGGTCGTATAAGATTATTTTCCAAGATGGAATGGTTTGTGGGTGTGACCGTTTCGGAGGCGCTGGATGAGAACTGTGGAGGTTGGAGGTAAATGGCACTTTCTCAGCTAGCCCTGGTACCGTACGTTCTTCATGGGAGAGAACTGGTGCTAGCCATGGCAGAGTTGTGCAGTTCTTGTGCGCCTTTGGACATTAAAGTTTTTGTGTGGCTTGCGTTAAGGACAGGTTGTGGATGGCCGATTGACTGGTGTGAAGTCTGTTGCCGCTCTCAGTGTCTTGCCCATTGTGCAAACAGATACAGGAGGATGTTCAACATATGTTGCGCTGTTGCATGTTCTCTAGGCCATGTCTGGTTTGAGGTCCTATTGCAAAAAATATTGCACAGTTTCAGTCCCGGTGTTGACACTTTTTGGAGGATTGGTGGCCGACCTCCATAGCTCAGTTTCAGCGTCAAGATCATAAGGCATGTAGCTCCCTAATTATCACCAGAATGGGAAGTGTTTCAGGTGTGATGATGACAGCAAGAACTTACTGGTAGAATCAGAGGTCAGTATCACATGTCTGGACCAAATTGCTAATAAATGTTTTTCTGAACCGTATTCATATCTTACGTGCAATATTGCTGAAGGTGAAGCATACATCCATGGACACCATGGACTCCATAGGGAGGCGTGTGAGACATGACGGCCGAAAGAAGAAGTCTTCACTCCTATAGAGCGAGTAGTACGAGTTTTACACCCCGGCGATCAAAAGGAAAAGAGCTCTATCTCAATAGACACATGACACTAACGAGGTTCTGTACCCACAGAATAAAAACATGAATCCTGGGAAAAGCAGCGCCAATAGCTCAAACAGCTCAAGGAGGACTTTATCAATTTTCAGGCTGAAACAGATCGAGTAACACAGTATATAGTGGTTGATTATGTCAATAGTACTCCTGAGACTGCCAAGTTGGTGAAGTTCAAGGACATTATGCTAACACAGAAGTATCTTAAATGCCTCACAACATCAGATCCTTCATCGTTTGCAACGTGGGTGGATGACGATGTAAGTGCTAACACAAAATGGTATCTTTGATTATTCATGTTTTGCAGTTAACCTAACATCTTGTTTCTTTGGTACTCGATGCGGCAATTCATCTCCTACGCCTAGATGAACTAGAAGGTGTACGAGATCAAGGAAGCGTGTATGTCGAAAGGTCGACAATCGTCAACATCTGGAACAGAGATGGCACAGTCCTGAGTTGTACCTTGGATGTTACACGGCAAATCAGGCACTAAATGGGGAGATAACTACCTCAAGCACAACATGGTAACAACATCCACCCATTAGTAATAATAATAAGAGATTTTATTTTTAGCCACTTCAAACCACTTACAAATTTTTCCATGCAGATTTTCCTACCATCAAATATTCTCAGCTGTTGTCAACAGCCAAAAGAGGGAGATTCAAATTCTAGACTCACCCAATCATGAAACAACCACAAATAAGTAATTGCCACGGCGAGCCTCTAACAACATTTTATACTAAGGCCTCTGCGGATGAGGTATTGTTATGGATTGTCTCGAGGCTCTGTGTTGTATCGAGTGTTGCTCGACTTCTAGATCCAAGGGATTCACATGGTGCAGCCTTGCAGGCAGTTGTGCAATCCTGATCTAGTGGTGATTGGGCTCGACGAGTGCGGCGAAGGTGATCTGTCTTTTGTGCTCTAGTTCTGGAAGTGTCGGCTCGGGGCTGACAAGCCTCAGGGCCGACGAGCCTGAGTAGAGCTCTCTTCGGCGAGCTAGTAGTTGGTGGTGGTGTGCTTCGTCATCGGTGCTGGTTCTTGTTGACCAACCCTCCTGCGGGGCAGCCTTGCTGCGGATTGCAGTGGCCATCGAAAGGTTTTGATGAGGGTTTCTCTCTCCAAGATCCAGTGGTTGACTTCGATAGTGAGATGCAATCTATGGATGGCGGCTTGATGCAGAGGAATGGTTGTGCAGTGGCAGCGGTGCATGTAGCTACTGGGATAGCGGAAAAGTGGTGGCAACAAAACACGTGTTACTTTGATGGTGTTGCTAGTTGAGCAACCAGTCTCAAGCTCCGAGGTGATAGCCTAGGTCTGCCCAAGTTGGCTATACCTGGCTATGACGATGTTTATATGTCGCTACCTTATTGAAGGCATTGCTCGGATATGCTCAGACTGTTCTTCAGGGTGGAAACCTAGATTATAACTGTGGATGGTCGGATCCAGTGATGAAGGCGCTTAAGCGGCACTCCCTTCCCGAAGGCGTTGCTATTGAAGAACATCGTCTGTGTGATGTCAAAAAATAGTTGGTGCGGATATGGTCATTGTTGTAGCTTGCCAATTACAGATCAGATCGCTATGGGTTTTTCTTTTTCTCCTTGTCTACGCATAGCTTTGGTCTTAAATGACTTTGCTATTGTCGGCGTGTTTTTGTGTGCATGTGTCGATGTTGGTTGTGTGCATCCTAGCTATGTAGAGGCCGGATTTGCGCTCATTGTGTTTGTATCCCCTTGATGCTTCATTTTGAGACAATAAAATTCACCCTTTGTCAAAAAAACAACATTTTATACAACTTACAGTTTATAATGGAGGCAACACATTATATGAGAACGTTATTCTTCGTACACAACATATGGAGCGAATCCATTGTTTTGGACGTGATTCGAAGGGAGGTGGGGCCCCTTCGTGGGCAAATAAATGAGACAAATAGATATGTGGTCTAATAGAAATAGATAACGGACCGGCTATGTTTCTTTTCTTCCCAGAAAATTAGCTACCATTGGCGTTGGTTGTAACGGAAGGAGAGAAGGCATGCACGCCCTACATTATGGGATTGCATGCAAAAAAATTTGGTGGATTCTAGAAACTTACGGCCAATCCCATCAACAAGAAACAAAACACGTGTTTATCTCTACGGCACGAAATAAATTACTTGATTCTAAGCTACACGATCGTGTACACAGCCTTTATATATGTTATATACGCGTCGACCTAAACCTGGCCACAACCCAGCCTTCCTCCTTGAATCCCAACAGAACCAACGAATCTCGTCATCGCCATCACCATCGTCATATCTTCCTATCATGAAGAGGGAGATGCTATACCTGCGAGCATGTTCAGCCCGGGTAGGCGGAGCACCATGAAGGAGCCATCACCGTCGCAGTGGACGTCGTCCCAACGGCTGCAACACTGTAACATCCTAATTTTCAATTTGGATGTTATACATAGGTCATCATATGCATATCATATTTTATCTTCATTTTGGTTGTGATCCAAGAAATCCTAAGCAACTCAAGGACCCAAGGAGAGAGTTGGGGCTTTTCATATTTGAATTTTCTTAAATTTAAAAAAGAGGATCATTTTGATTTTAATATTTTTCTCTCCAATTATTTTCAATAATAAAAATAAAAGAGGGAAGATAATATGACTTCTTCAAAAAGAGAGAAATATTGGAGGTAAAATTTTTAAATCAAATAAATATTTTATTTGGATTTTATTTGAGATTTTATTAGAAAAATATGAATTTTTGAAAATTGCATCTTTTAGGCCAGAAAAATGTTCAATTTGTTCTAAATATTTTATTTAGATGACGAAAATTGTTTTTGGAATTTTTAGATTTTTTTATATATTATTAGCATTTTTTTCCGGCAGAATGCATTAAAAAAGTTTTCGCCCGACTAGGCCAAAGGCCCAGCCAAGCCGGGCCGAAGCCCACAGCACCGCCGCCTTCCTCCAGTCGCCGCCGTGCATGGCACAGACGTCGAGGAGAGTCCGAGCCGGACTCTCGCTCGCGCCGGGCCCCTCCCCAAGCCGCGCCCCCGGCCCTTTAAAAAGCCGCCAGACCCCGCCGCCCTCTCCACCCCGCCACCACACCACAGCCGCCGCCGCCCGCTGCAGCCCGCGCCGCTGCCAGACCACGACGCCCCGCCGAATCCCGTCGTCTTGCCGGAGACGTCGTCCAGCCGGATCTCGCCGCCGCCGGTTTTCTAGAACCAGTAAAAAACCGACAAAACCGTCGCCCTAGTTTTTTTTATTAGATCGGTTAGTTTGGTTTTTTCGATTTCGCTAATTAGCGAACGTTCACCCAACGTCCCTATTAGCGAACATTTTCGCTCGTTTGTCTTTGATAGCGAACATTCATTCGTTAGTACTTTTATTATATTTTTATTTTCGGCCAGGGACCTACCGTGATTATTATTTTTATCGCAGATTAGCCCTTGATCTTCAAATGTTCACAATTTTTTGCTCGTTTGTCCAAATCCAGTGAAACCAATGCCAAAATCTTCGTCTCGAACCCCTCTTTCCAGTTAACCAACTTGAACACGATTTTGACATTTTAAAATTTGGTTGCAAGCATATTTGAATTTGAACTTCTTTTGACCGCAGTTTGAGTTTCGTAGCTCCGATTTGATTGATTATTTTTGCAAATCGAAGCTCTTCTCTTGTACTTTTGATTTGGATATTTTCTCTTGAGTTTTACTCTTGCATCTACTATTTTAGTGTTTATGTATGCTATTGTTTGTTTGCGATAGAGTTTCCGGAGTGTGAACCGTGCTACTACGAGTCACTAGGGTTTTCAGATCATCAGCAAGGCAAGTATCACTTTGATCATATCCCTTATTGCCCAGTTTTTATGCATTAGTTTCAATCCTCAAACATTGCATGAGTAGGATCTGTTTAACATGTGGGTATTGGGAAGTAGTTGTTGAGGTAGTACCTATTGCCCTTTTCTTTCAAACCCTGGGAGTTACTTCTACGTTATGCTTATACCGCTATGCTATGCTCGTAGACGTGGTTTGGTTTGAGTGATTCATGATAGTTGTGAGTATTATTATGAACTAAGGGTTTATTTAAGGTGGCTACTTTAACACACATCTGGGTGGATTGTTTGTGGGCACCTGGGGTAATCCAGTGTTGTCCAAGGAGATCTCGGGGAATCCGTGTGATCATCCTATGGTCCACCACCCAGGCTCAAAGGGATCATAATGTTATTCATGCTGGAAACTTCCATGTGCAGCCACAAGCCATTATGGGCTCTGGCATAGTTGAGTATGTTGTGTGACCTCTTTCAGTGGTAAACTAGCAGATGTAGGGGATGTAGGTGGTACGGTTTACCCGTCAAAAGGGCTAATGCTTCTGAAAGACTGTGTCTTGGTCATTCCTTTCTCAAACACCATGCAGTACGAGAAATACAACGGAGGAGATCGAGTCTTGTGGGGAAAAGTGCGCAAACCTCTGCAGAGTGTATAAACTAATCATGATTAGCCGTGTCCCCGGTTACAGACATCTTGAGTATCTGGTACTTGAATTATTATGTTGGTCTCATCACTTTACTTATATTAATTTGTTGGGTTAATGACTATTAATTTGGGATTGAGATGGGGTTACAATTCTCAATGTTTTCAACAAACTTTGTAGTTAAATAAAATATATTCCTTTGTTGTAGGGAAAAACTAGCTTTCTGCAAAAATAACCATAGAGCCTCCACCAGCCAAATATGCATATAGTTATAGCTGCTACTTGTTCATTGCTCTATAGTGTTATTTTGCCAGCATATTCCATGTGATGACCCGTTTCGCGCTGCAACGTATTATGTTGCAGACTTTCCATACGAAGAGTAAGGTGTGGTAGGTCGTTGTCTTGCACTCAGCTATGCCGTTGGAGTTGATGGACTCATTTTGCCTTTGAAGCCTTCCGCTGTTATCTTCATTAGATGGCCTTCGGCCATATTATTGTAATAAGCACTCTTTTGAATTATTCGATGTAATAAGTGTGTGATTGAACTCTGTTATAAATCCTTCAGTAATGTGTGTGTCAGCATTACCGATCCAGGGATGACATTTATGCATAGAGATTTGACCGTTTGAGGTCGGATCGCTACAAGATGGTATCAGAGCACACGCTGACTGTAGGATGCGACCACTAAGATAAGCTGTCGGTGTCAAAACCGGCAGATCTCAGGTAGGGGGTCCCGAACTGTGCATCTAAGGCGGATGGTAACAGGAAGCAGGGGACACGATGTTTACCCAGGTTCGGGCCCTCTTGATGGAGGTAATACCCTACGTCCTACTTGATTGTTCTTGATGATATGAGTATTACAAGAGAATCTACCACGAGATCGTAGAGGCTAAACCCTAGAAGCTAGCCTATGGTATGACTGTATGTTGTCCTATGGACTAAACCCTCCGGTTTATATAGACACCGGAGGGGGCTAGGGTTACACAGATTCAGTTACAAGGGAGGAGATCTACATATCCGTATTGCCTAGCTTGCCTTCCACACCAAGGAGAGTCCCATCCGGACACGGGACGAAGTCTTCAATCTTGTATCTTCATAGCCCAATAGTCCGGCCGAAGGATATAGTCCGGCTGTTCGGAGACCCCCTAATCCAGGACTCCCTCAGTAGCCCCTGAACCAAGCTTCAATGACGATGAGTCCGGCGCGCAGTATTGTCTTCCGTATTGCAAGGCGGGTTCCTCCTCCGAATACTCCACAGAAGATTTTGGACCCAAGGATAGTGTCCGGCCCTACAAAATAATTTCCACATACCACCGTAGAAAGAATAATATTGACACAAATCTAATCTGCTGACGTGTTTTGACAGCACGATGTTACGTCATGGCCCGGTCATTATTCGAACCGTTTTTCTCAACCAGCACTGCACATATTGCGAGTCGGTTTTCTTGACACGTCTTGTTGAAGCAGAGATCGTGTCCCCCTTATTACGGGATTCTCATCAATACGGACATGGGTAACCCACTCGTGCCCGTTGGTATGACTCCTCGATTTTAGGCGAGTCCAAAACGGCCGCGAGGAGGACGCTTGACATTCACCCTCTTTATAAAGAGGCCAAGACCTGCCCTTTTTCTCTCGCGCTCAATCGAATCCTTCCCCCGCCTCAAGTTCCAACACCCCAGGCTCAGGTCAGGCACTTCGGACCTTCAACCATGTCCGGATACAACCTGCAAGGTCGGTGGATGCCTTCCTCTGTCACAGAGGAGGACATCAAGAAGCTGAGAGAGGCCGCACAGGCTGCCCGCCCGAGGGCAGGTCATCCCCACTCCCGAACCCAACGAGAGTGTTGTGTTTGTCTCTCACTTCCTCCGAGGACTAGGCCTCGCTCTGGATCCCTTTGTTAGGGGACTCATGTTCTATTATGGGCTGGATTTCCATGATCTGGCCCCAGATTCCCTCCTTCACATCTCGTCGTTCATCGTCGTATGTGAGGCCTTCCTCCGCACTACCCCTCACTTCGGCTTGTGGCTCAAGACCTTCAATGTGAAGCCGAAGATGATCGAGGGGCAACACGTAGAGTGTAGAGGTGCCGTAATAAGCAAAAGAGCTAATGCTCCATGGCTAGAGGGTTCCTTCCCAGAGGTATCCGGTTTGTGGCAGCGGGAGTGGTTTTATATCACAGCTCCCCGAAGTGCCAAGTGGGCAGCCATCCCTGCCTTTTGCTCGGGCCCCCCACCACAACTGACGTCATAGATTAGCGAGGGGCTAAACTGGGGTCCGGTAAAGGATTTGCCGATATTGCAGAGTCGCATCCGAGATCTCATTGAGAGAGACATCAACCTAGTCACAGTGATGCAGGTCATGCTAGTTCGCCAGGTCCCGCCTTGCAAACGTAGACCTCTCCGTTTGTGGGAGTTCAACCCGGAGGGACCGCGAATCATTCAGCACTCCCTCGGCATGATGCTCGAGGAGATGTACAAGTTGTTCTTCGGATCACAAATAAAGTGTCCGGACACCACCGAGGATGCGGGTCTGAGCTGTAATCGCCTGGATACCCAATTAAGTAATCCCATGGCCGAACACACTGTTTCTCTTATTCATCATAACATCATTATGAGAAGTCACTCTTTGACCAGGACTGGATAACAAAGGCGAAGATGATCAGGTGTCCGGCCCCCCTTCCCGAGGGCTTGGCCAATCCAGTACTAGACAGAATGCTGGAGCCGGCGCCTTATCAAGTACCCTCGAAGGAAGATAAAGGGGGAATAAAGAGGCCAGAAGCGAGTCTCACTCACTACTCGCCCCAACCGGGGGAACGAGCACCTCCGCGAAGGAGGACAACCAGGGAGAAGAATCTGACATTCCCTCTCCCCGGGGAAGGAAGAGGACCACCTCTGAAGATCCGGAAACAGAGGTTTCCAAACGAGGGAAGAAATCTTCGCCAGAGGGTCCTGCCCCGGGGGGTACCCTTGCCGCACAGTGTCCACAAGGGAATCAGCCCTCTACCGAGCTGTAAGTAATCAAAAAGTACTTGGTAGTGAAAATATCCTACCTTACTTCTGAAGACAATAACCGAAGCTTATATCTTGTAGTTCGGATCGTAGCCCTTCTTGACAGAGTTCGTCTTCGGGGGATCTTCTTCCGGAGATGATGGAGAGAGAAACACCTCCCCCTGCCACCTCGCCTCATGAGGCGGGCGACCCTGAAGTGTCGTCGCGGAGGGCTTCTCCTGATCCGCCAAGGCCAGGGGGTAATCCCTTAGCTACCCGGAGTCCTGAGTATTCGGCTCCTAAAGAGAGCAAGCAAGAGTCCGGAACCGTATAATGTGCGGTCGGACGCACTGAAGGATCTTTTGGAGCAAGCGGCCATCTCAGAAGCGCATCGTACGCTAATGAGTACGGTAGTTGAAAGGATTTCATCCGCTGAAAGCGGATTGCATGAAGCTTTTATGAGTCTGCTGAAAGGCTTTGAGGTACGTGACATAGTTTATGTTTTTGACAGTACCGCACACGTTAGGTGTGCCCTATGAAAATAGTAGCCCCTGAGACTCTGGTTGTCATCGAAAACGGCGGCAAACAGAGGATCATAGTCCCAGGTAATAACCAGACCGCCTTTATGTGCAGGTGGCTGAAGCTCCGGTGGCTAGCTAGACTGATGGGTTTGCCGAGCTAAAGCGGCAACTTGATGCGGCAGATGCCGACATCGTTCTTGTCAACAAGCGGCTTGATGAGGCACAGGGTAAGTGATTTCTCCGGTGATCAACGCATAGTAAGAGGAGCAGGATGCCAATATCTTTAATATGTTGCGACTACAGATGGAGCTGCCACCGTGGAGACCCTTCGGGAAGAGCTTTCCCGGGCCAAGTAACAAGCAAGGAATAGCGATGCGGCCGCTCTAAGGGCGCTCGAGGAGCTGCGGGCCGAACAGTCCGCGCATCGCCAAAGCAAGGAAAGGATAGCCAAGATGGCCATTGAGTTGAAAGATGTTGCTGACTGTTACCAGCTTCTTGAAGAAGAAAGTCGAGAGAGGGCAACAGACCTAGAGAAGGCCATGGTAGCAGCCAAGGAAGCCCGCTCTAAAATCAGAGCGACGAAGGAGGAGCTGCATCAAGCTACGAATATCGTGGATAGGAAGCCCTTCTTGTTGCATACTAAGTTCGGAGATCCGAAGTATGCTCCTCTTGATCAACTATGGAGTTCTGCGGACGCCTACGTGGATTTGGCGGCAAGTGCTGCTGATGTGGCCGAGTACTTCAAGGATCAAGGAGATCGCGAAGTGGAAAAGCTGTTCTGGTCACAGTTCCATGCTCCAGTGCGTCCGCTGCTGCTGAATGAGCAAATGGCCGAGTGGGCCGAGCTCCATAGGTTGTCCGGACTCGCCATGATGTCCGTTGTGGATCATCTGTGGCCGGGAGGGCCAAGGCCGAATAGTTACTTTAGTTTGGTGCAACAATTCCTTGGTGTTGTGCCGCACATTGATGCTATGAAGAGGTCGGCGTGCATAGAGGGTGCGCGGATGGCCTTTGACCATGTCAAGACATACTGGGCAGAGATGGAGGCCACCACTGTTGCAACACAGGGTTCGGCCGTGGGCCGAGTGGCTGCCGAGCACTACTTTGAAGAAGTTCTTGAAGGCGCTCGTTCGATAGAGGCTCAGTGCTCGAAGAATATTATGTTCTAGTGACATGTACTCCCGTTGTAAAAACAATGTTTTATTGAGTTATGAAGGCTGTGTTTATATTTTTGCCTGAAAGAATTATGATGCCTCATGTGCGGCCATTTATGTATATATATATATAACCTGAAAGTTTGCAGTCGTCGGCTTCTGCCCCCACACATATAATGCGGGGGTGTTTGCAAAAAATGCGTATTCACACTTGATCCAACGTCTTGGTCCATTAAGGAGGTGGTAGCGCAGCGAACGAGGCAATCGGACTATATTGCTTTAACACTTTCACTTAGCCATAGGAGTTTGACGGTGGGGCTACTATATAGCCCCTGGCACTTCTGCGCTCGTCCAAATACGGGGCGCATACATACATGATCGGGAAACGGCCCTTCGTTAATGCGGAGGAATCCCGAAGATTCTGCTGGGTCACTGAGTGGTTGACCAGTCTCGCGCTATATCATGAGAGTCAGTTTTCGGCTTTCTCTACTGAGGTGCTCATCCGGATGAACCAGGGCACAATCGCAGTAGTTCTCCCAGTGCTACCTTAGCCGATATAGCGGAACGTAAGGTACCAAACCATGGGAGCCGGGAAAACCCAATATTTTACCAAAGACATGATTCGGAGCTAATGCATATAAGGCCAAACTCGCGACGCCGAACACTCCCAAAGGTATTCGGTCTTTATAACATATGTCGGGCTGAACAATGCCCTTAATAGTAAACCCCGGGTGTCCAGGTACACGCAATATCCTGACGTGGCCACATGCCAATATGTCGGCATCCTTCTCGGTTGTATTGAGTATCCAGAGGATGTTAACAACAAGAGATAGTAAAAAAAGTTTACGCAGGGTCTTAATCTAAAAAAAAACCTTTGAGCAGGTCCCTGCTGCACGTCTGTGCCTATGTCTCCGTTGTGCCGTGTCTTGGACGGGGTGTAGCACGATTGTCATCTGTAAAAGAGAAGAACTTAGGTGAAAGTTGTCGTGCCAGAAAATTGGTTATTGTTAATAAACCATTAAAATTTAAGATAAGTAAAGTTGAGCCGGACTAGCCCTGATTACACGCGGGAAGCCCCTGGTACCGTCTAGGAGGGCTTGATCATCAAACCAATCTCATGTATATGTAGTGATGCACCAGACTCGTCTAACCATGTCTGTGGTCTTGACGACCTGTCATTTTTTCTGGTTGGTGAGGTCGTCTAGTGCTCGGCGGCTAAAGCCGCCGCACATTCTTCCGCGCGTAGAGCAAGCTCGGTATTTCCGCTAACTGTGATGGTGCCACGTGGACCGGGCATCTTAAGCTTGAGAGAAGCGTAATGCAGGATTGCATTAAAACGAACGAAATCCGCTCTTCCGAGTAGTGCCTGATAGCCACTTCGGAATGGAGCGATGTAGAAAGTTAACCTTTCGCTTCGGAAGTTGTCGGAAGAACCGAATACAACCTCTAGTAATAGAGAGCCCGTGCAGTGGGCCTCTAGGCCTGGTATTACTCCCTTGAAGGTAGTAGTACGGTGGCTTATTTTTGTCGGGTCTATCCCCATTTTGCGGACTGTGTCCTGATATATCAGATTTAGACCACTGCCGCCGTCCATGAGGACTCGTGTGAGATGGTATCCGTTTATTATTGGGTCTAACACCAAGGCAGCCAATCCTTCGTGCCGGATGCTTGTCGCGTGATCCCGGTGATCAAAAGTGATCGGGAAGGCCAACCAGGGGTTGAACCTAGGGGTGATGGGCTCTATGGCGCGTCTGTCTCGGAGTGCATGTTTGCTTCTCCTTTTCGTCACATGGATCATGTGGACTGTTTTAACCTCTGGTGGGAATTTTTTCTGTCCACCAGTTCTTTGCTGGCGAGGCTCGTCCTCGTCTTCACTTGGTGTCTCCCCCCCCCCTTGTGTTTGGCGTTTAGCTTACCGGCCTGCTTGAAGACCCATCATTCTCTGTGGTGTGATTTGCAGGTTTATCGGGGGTGCCATGAATCTGACATAGTTTGTCAAGAATCTTGTTTAGGCCAGACGGTCCGTCTCTGTTGCCTTTGAAAGGCTTTTTCCGCCGACCTGGTCGAGAGCCCCTGAATCCGGCGTTTACCACCGTATTATCTGGGCTATCTTCTTTATTTCGACGCTTGCTTTTATTGCGTCATGGTTTTCCATTGCCATCCCTAACTTTGGTTGTGCTTGGGTTGCTGGTGCTACTGCGGGCTAACCAGCTGTCTTTGCCCATGCAAAAGCGGGTCATGAGACTTGTTAGAGCTGCCATCGTTCTTGGTTTTCTTGGTCGAGGTGTCTGGCGAGCCATTCGTCTCGGACACTGTGTTTGAAAGCTGCTAAGGCTTCGGCGTCGGACAGTCGATGATTTGGTTCTTTTTGGTGAGAAACCTATTCCAAAGCTTTCGGGCGGACTCTCCGTACTGTTAAATTATATGACTTAAATCGTCTGCATTCGGAGGTCGGACGTAGGTCCCTTGAAAATTAGCCCGAAAAGCGTCCTCGAGCTCCTCCCAATTTCCAATTGAGTTTTCGAGGAGGCTTTTCAGCCAGTGCCGAGCTGGTCCTTTAAGCTTGAGGGGCAAGTATTTAATGGCATGGAGATCGTCTCCTCGAGCCATATGGATATGGACGATAAAGTCCTCAATCCAGACCCCAGGGTCTGTGGTCCCGTCGTACGCTTCTATGTTCACTGGTTTGAATCCTTCTGGATTCGTGGTCCAGCACCTCATCAGTGAAACATAGGGGGTGTGCAGCACACCTGTACTTGGACGTACCATGGCGTTCGGATGGTTGTAATATTCGGTTTTGATTTTGTGCCGGAGCGCGCTTCCTAGATCCATAGATGGATTTGGTCGTACCGGATTTTTGGCGCAAGTCCTCACGTAGATCGTGTGTTGACTTATGTGCGACTTTGTGAGCCGCTCTATCGCGGTCACAAGGTGGTGGATCCGGCCGGTTGGCTATTTCATTATTTGGTTGTGTGGGCTCTAGGGACTCACCGTCGAATTCAGGTAACAGCTTGTGCTTTGGATAGCTCTTTGTGTGGTAACTTCCACCATACTTTGCTTCGCTGTCGAGCACTTTGTTCCACCTGCTGTTGAGTATGTTTTGTGCGGCCTTAAACCTTTGTTTCTCCTTCTTCAGACTCCTCGTTGTGGCAATAAGCCTTATGCGGAGGTTCTCTTGCTCCAAGTGCGTTTCCGGGATGATGTGTGCATCTTCGTCCGGACTATTTTCCTCCCCAGATGGGGTTTGATGAGGGTTATCCTCGGTGTCGCCGTGTTCGGACATCGGATCCGTACTATGTTCGCCGCTTGCAGCTTCATCGTGCTCTGCCGTTGGGGTAATGTGGTCGTCGTTTCCTCTGGAGTCGACTGGAGTGTTATTTTCCCTTGCGATGTTATCGCCGTTTTTGCTATGGCGGGACTTAGAGCGGCGCTGCTGACGTCGGCGCTTGGGTTGCTTCTTGGAGGGGCCATCCTCCGCTGTCTCTTCGCCATTGCCTTTTTGGGTGTATTCACCATGTATATGTCATATGATGGAGTGGCTGTCTAGCGCCCTGTGGGCGCTGGTTCCTGTTCGTCTCCTGCATCTTCGTCCTTGCCGTCGATGTCTTCGGAGTTGAAGTTGAGCATGTCGGTTAAGTCATCGATAGTGGCTACTAAGTGGGTGGTGGGTGGGCAGCGAATTTCTTCGTCGTCCGCATCCCATTCTAGCCGGAAATAGTTTGGCCAAGGTTCTCTTGACAGGGAGAGGGACCTCAATGAATTTAGCACATCACCGAAGGGCAAGTGCTGAAAGATATCCGCGGAGGTGAACTCCATGATCGGCGCCCAGTCAGATTCGACGGTCACGGATGTAAGCGGCTAGGAGTCTGTGGCCGGAGGTGAATTCAGGGTTCGGCGACACGACTCTCGTAAGGGGTGAAGTCAATATCCGCCTCTATCGCCACTGAGAGTGCGGCCTCCATGGCGGGGTCTATCCCTCCGTCCTTGGATGGCGCCATTTGCTCCGGATTGAAGGCCGGAGTAGTTGCAGATGCGATCTCCCGAACACTGTCCAACGGCAGAGCTACGTCGTGCTCGTCGTGACTGTGCGGCGCACCTGACACGGGCTCGAATCCGTCGAAGATCAAGTCTCCGCGGATATCGGCAGTGTAGTTTAAGTTTCCGAATCTGACCTGATGGCCAGGGGCATAGTTCTCGATCTGCTCCAAATGGCCAAGCGAATTGGCCCGCAGTGCGAAGCCGCCGAATACAAAGATCTGTCCGGGGAGGAAAACCTCACCCTGGACCACATCGCTATCGATGATAGAAGGAGCCATCAAGCCTTATGGTGACGACACAGTGGAACTCTCAATGAAAGCACCAATGTCGGTGTCAAAACCGGCGGATCTCGGGTAGGGAGTCCCGAACTATGCGTCTAAGGCGGATGGTAACAAGAAGCAGGGGGCACGATGTTTACCCAGGTTCGGGCCCTCTTGATGGATGTAATACCCTACGTCCTGCTTGATTGTTCTTGATGATATGAGTATTACAAGAGTTGATCTACCACGAGATCGTAGAGGTTAAACCCTAGAAGCTAGCCTATGGGATGATTGTATGTTGTCCTACGGACTAAACCCTCCGGTTTATATAGACACCGGAGGGGGCTAGGGTTACACTGAGTCGGTTACAAGGGAGGAGATCTACATATCCGTATTGCCTAGCTTGCCTTCCACGCCAAGGAGAGTCCCATCCAGACACGGGACTAAGTCTTCAATCTTGTATCTTCATAGCCCAACAGTCCGGCCGAAGGATATAGTCCGGTTGTCCGGAGACCCCCTAATCCAAGACTCCCTCATAAGCCTTAGGTCACTCTTCTCTACTCATTTCTGACTCTTCTCCACTTTCCACTCTATAGATGGCGGACCCAAGGAACAAGTTTGCTCAACCGGATGAAGACACCCCTTTCGGACGACACTTGAAGGAAGCCACTAGATACCTGAACATCGGAATACCAAGCTTCATGGGGACCTACACCGCCACTCTACCTGAAGAAGAGGGCTGGACAATTCGAGTACATATTCCATGAAAGACATTCATACCAGTTACTGAGCCCATAGAGTTTTCCTTTGATGCACCAACCTGGAGTCTAGGAAAGAGCATGGCAGCTCACTTCGCCATGGGACGCATTGGCGAAGTTTACCGCAAGGATCTTAAGGACACCATCTACCAGATATGTGGACGCTGAGATGAGCAATGTGAGATGATTAGCACTAGGAGGGACAAGTCCATTACAGCCTACATCTAGGAGTTAAACCAACAAATTCAACGACAGGAGAACCAGATGTGCGCTAGCATGATAGACATGAAGAAGGTGATGACCAGGAACATGGAGCTAGAAGAGGAACTCAAGTCTACACGTGATGGATACGAAGAGGAAATTGCAGTACTACTGGAGAAGAATGAAGATCTGAAGAAGAAGCTAGGAGTATTCATGGACCCTGCCAGGAGGTGACGACCATCAAATACTACATCATCATCGACGACACCAACTCTGACCCAGACAGTGATGATGACTATAAAGACGAAGCTGGAGTAGATATCATGGAGTCTTCTTCCAATCAAAATTTCTAGTCGACCACCATATTATCAGTAGTATTTCCCCATGTATATAGAGTAGTCCCAGTACTTTGTAACAGTAGCTAGATCGAGTGTATGCCCTTGTTTGAATTGAGTGGTGTGATATGATTGTGTTTGTCTCATGTGCATATGGGTAGTGACTCTTCTCCCTAGACCCCACTCTATTCTAATCTCCCCCCTCTGCACCTATCACATGCCTCCGAGATGTGACCTGGGATTTGTTTTCCCACCGGAACTCACCCAGCTGATCCAGTAGCAGAATGCCTTGATGCAGCTATTAGTCCAGAATCAGGGCAACAACAACAACAACAACCCACCGCCACCACCTCCAGTTGACAACTTAGCTCATTTTCTGAGGTTGAATCTGCCGGTGTTTTCCAGTAGCACCGAGCCGATTGTTGCTGATGTCTGGCTCCGCAGGATTGGAAGGGAGCTGACCACCGCAGGTTGCACAGATGCTGAGAAGGTGCGTTTTTCCGCACACCAACTGGATGGACCCGCAGCCTCATGGTGGGAGAATTACAAAGGCACTTTTCCCATAGCCAATGTCACATGGGATCAGTTTCAACAAGCTTTCCGCACAACCCATGTCTCTACAGGAGCAATGAATATGAAGAAGCCTGAGTTTCACAACTTATGCTAGGGAAATCGTACTGTGGGACAGTACGTGGATGAGTTTAGCAAGTTAGCCCGCTATGCCCCAGATGATGTGGCCACAGATGCCGCAAAGCATGAGAAGTTTATGGAAGGGCTGAATGATGAGATGAGTATGCAGTTGATGGTGGCAACATTCACTAACTACCAGGAGTTGGTAGACTGGGCCCTTATGATTGAAAGCAAATAGCAGCAGATAGAGAGCCGCAAATGGATGTATGGACAGGGGAAGTACAATTCTGGAGCTCAGCAGAAGCCTCGGTTTACCCCTAACTCCGGAGGTTACACCCATAACCATGGAGGCCATACCCACAATGGAGGAAGCTCACATAACCATAGTGGGCCTAAGAATGGAAATGGAAATGGAGCAAGCAGTAAGCAGAACCGTCCCAACCCATCAACGCCCACCAAGAAGGACCTGAGCCATGTTACCTGTTACAAGTGCCGGAAGACTGGGCACTACTCCAATGATTGTTTTGAGCAGAAGAATGGTAATGGAAATGGAAACTCTGGGAAGAAGCCCAACCCCTTCACCAGTGGTCAGGTGAACCACGTCAACGTGGAGGAGGTTGAAGATCAGCCTAACGCGATGATCGGTAAGTTTTTGATTAAGTCATTTACCGCACTCGTTCTTTTTGATACTGGTGCATCACATTCATACATATCAAGGGGATTTGTGGACAAGTTTAAGTTACCAACCTTAGCCCTTAGGTCACCCATGTTAGTAAGCTCGCCAGGAGCAGAGTATATGGCCAGCTGATGGTGTGATCGGTTACCGTTAACCATTGGTAGCCATGTTTTCCCCCCAGACATAATAATTTTGGAGTCACGGGGATTGGATATAATATTAGGCATGGATTGGTTATCGAAGTATGGAAGAAACATTGAATGTACAAGTAAATCGATACTTCTCACCACCCCTGAGGGAAAAAGGATTAAGTATGTATCCAAGCATGCACCAAGGAGAACCCAGGTGAATTCCCTCTCAGGAGCTGTTCAGGAGGAAGTGCTTGTAGTGAAGGATTACCCGGATGTATTTCCAGAGGAACTACCAGGCATGCCGCCGGATCGAGACATTGAGTTTTTGATAGAGCTGTTGCCAGGCATCGGACCAATATCAAAGAGGCCGTATCGGATGCCCACAAATGATCTGGAGGAAATTAAGAAGCAGATTAAGGAGTTATTGGAGAAAGGTTATATTCAACCAAGTTCTTCACCGTGGGGAGCCCCAGTTCTCTTAGTTGAGAAGAAGGATGGATCTTTGAGAATGGTTGTTGATTATCATGCCTTGAACGAAGTGACGATCAAGAAGAAGTACCCACTACCGATGATCAATGATCTATTTGACCAGTTGCAGGGAGCTAAAGTATTTTCCAAGATCGATCTGCGATCAGGATACCACCAGTTGAAGATCTGAAGGCAGGATATACCTAAGACAGCTTTTACCACAAGGTACGGGCTATATGAGTACATGGTCATGTCTTTTGGATTGACTAATGCCCCTGCCTATTTCATGAGTATGATGAACATGGTGTTCATGGAGTTTTTGGATAAGTTTGTAGTGGTGTTCATTGATGATATTTTGGTGTACTCGAAGAATGAAGAGGAACACAAGGAACACTTGCGCTTAGTTCTCAAGAAGCTCAGGGAACATCAGCTATATGCCAAGTTCGGCAAGTGTGAGTTTTGGTTGAAGGAAGTAGGATTTCTTGGACATGTTATATCAGGAGAAGGTATAGCAGTAGACCCCACGAAGGTTCAGTCTGTCACTGAGTGGTTGGCACCCACCTTAGTTGGAGAGATCCGCAGTTTTCTAGGACTCGCAGGATATTACGAGAGGTTCATTGAGAATTTCTCCAAGATTGCGAAACCCATGACAGAGTTGTTGAAGAAGGACACCAAGTTAAATTGGGCTAAAGATTGTGAGCCAGTTTTCAGGAGCTGAAGAAACGTTTGGTTACAGCCCCAGTGCTGATTCTTCCGGATATACGCAAGGATTTCCAAGTGTATTGCAACGCTCATCGCTTAGAACTTGGAGGAGTACATATGCAAGACAGAAGAGTTGTTTCATATGCCTCACGACAACTTCGACCTCATGAGTTGAATTATGCCACCCATGATTTGGAGTTAGCAGCCGTAGTGCATGCGCTTAAGACCTAGAGACATTTTCTGATTGGAAACATATGTGATGTGTACATGGATCATAAGAGTTTGAAGTATATTTTCACTTAGAAGGAGCTAAATCTCAGGCAGAGGAGATGGTTGGAGCTTATAAAGGATTATGATATGAAGTTGCATTATCATCCAGGAAAGGCCAATGTCGTAGCTGACGCTTTGAGCCGGAAGAGTTATTGCAATATCCTCGTAAGTGGAGGATTACCGCAGGAGTTAGTCAAGAATCTCAAGGAGCTTTGTTTGGAGATAGTTCCAAGAGGTTTTGTTTCAGCAATGGAGGTTCAGTCTACATTATTGGGAAAGATTCGAGAAGCTCAAAAGGATGATAAGGAAATTGCAGATATAAAGGAGAAAATGAGCAAAGGAAAAGCCAAAGGTTTCCGTGAGGATGAGCACGAGACTTTATGGTTTGAGGATCGTATATCTGTGCCCAATAATGCGGAGATTAGGAAGTTAATACTTCAGGAAGCTCTTACTCGCCATACTCGATTCACCCCGGAAACACCAAGATGTATTTGGATTTGAAGGAGCATTTCTGGTGGACAGGTATGAAGAAGGATATTGCCGAGTATGTAGTAGTATGTGATGTATGTCAGAGAGTGAAGGCAGAACATCAAAAGCCGGCAGGATTGCTTCAGCCTATGCCGATACCCGAATGGAAGTGGGACAAGCTTGGCATGGATTTCATCACTGGATTACCCAGGAAACGATCGGTGTATGACTCTATCCAGGTAGTAGTTGATCGCTTGACCA
Source organism: Triticum dicoccoides (assembly GCF_002162155.2). NCBI lineage: Eukaryota > Viridiplantae > Streptophyta > Magnoliopsida > Poales > Poaceae > Triticum > Triticum dicoccoides. The sequence goes on along the minus strand of NC_041392.1, from coordinate 248,928,817 downwards.
AGGTAGCTCACTTTATCCGAGTGAAAACCACCTATACAAGCGCGAAGTTTGCCAAGATATATATGACCAAGACCGTATGTCTGCATGGAGTTCCGAGGACCATCGTATCAGATAGAGGGACACAGTTTACCTCACAATTTTGGAATCAGCTGCACCATACTTTAGGTACCAGGCTAGAGTTCATTACAACCTTTCATCCGCAGACCGATGGAAAGACAGAGAGAGTCAATCAGATCCTGGAGGACAGGTTGAGAGCTTGTGCGCTTGATTATGGATCTAGTTGGGACGATAATTTGCCCTACGCAGAGTTCTCATACAACAACAGTTATCCGGCTAGTTTGAAGATGACACCTTTCTTAGCCTTGTATGGAAGGAGATGCAGGACACCATTAATGTGGGATGAAGTAGGAGACCGTCAGTTGTTTGGACTAGATTTAATCAAGGAGTCCGAAGAGAAGGTCAAGTTGATTCGAGATAGACTGAAGGTAGCTCAGTCCAGACAGAAGAGTTATGCTGATACAAAACGCAAGGAGGTAGTCTATGAAATCGGAGACAAAGCATATCTTCGTGTGTCACAACTGCGAGGAGTTAAACAATTTGGAGTTAAGGTAAAGTTAGCCCCGAGGTTTGTAGGACCATACTGAGTTTTGGAGCATATGGGAGAAGTGGTCTACAAGTTGGAGTTACTCAAAGGACTGTCAGGAGTTCATGATGTGTTTCACGTTTCCCAGTTGAAGAAGTGCCATCCAGAGATGGCTGATATTCCTCTAAGAGATACCGTGCCCCTGGAAGCAATTCAGTTGGAGAGTGATCTGACCTACGAGGAGAAGCCCGTCAGGAATTCTTGAGTTTGCTAGCCGAGTCACACGCAACACGGTTATCAAGTTTTGCAAAGTTCAGTGGAGCTACCATACCGAGGATGAAGCCACCTAGGAACGAGAAGAAGATCTACGGAAAGAGCACCCACACCTATTTTCGAGCCAACTCGAATCTCGAGGGCGAGATTCATCTTAAGGGGGGTAGGTTTGTAACATCCCAATTTTCAATTTGGATGTTATACATCGGTCATCATATGCATATCATATTTTACCTACATTTTGGTTGTGATCCTATAAATCCTAAGCAACTCAAGGACCCAAGGAGAGAGTTGGGATTTTCATTTATTTTCATATTTGAATTTTCTCAAATTTGAAAAAGAGGATCATTTGGATTTTAATATTTTTCTCTCCAATTATTTCCAATAATAAAAATAAAAGAGGGAAGATAATATGACTTCTTCAAAAAGAGAGGAATATTGGAGGTAAAATTTCAAAATCAAATAAATATTTTATTTGGATGTTATTTGAGATTTTATTTGAATTAGAAAAATATGCATTTTTAGGCCAGAAAAATGTTCACTTTGTTCTAAATATTTTATTTAGATGGTGAAAATTGTTTTTGACATTTTCAGATTTTTTATATATTTTATTAGGATTTTTATTCGGCAGACTGTATTTAAAAAAAGTTTCCGCCGACTGGGCCCGGGCCGAAGCCCACAGCGCCGCCGCCTTCCTCCCGTCGCCGTCGTGCGTTGCACGAATGTCGAGGAGAGTCCGAGCCGAACACTCGCTCGCACTGGCCCCCTCACCAAGCGGCGCCCCCGGCCCTTTAAAAAGTCGTCGGACCCCGCCGCCCTCTATACCCCGCCACCGCACCACCGCCTCAGTCGCCGCCACTAGCCCGCGCTTCCGCCTGCTACCGCTCGCCGCGTTGCGCCTGCCGCCGCCCGCCGTAACCCACGCCGCTGCCGGACCCCGCCTCCATGCCGGAGCCGTTTTCACGCCAGATCTCGCCGCCGCCGGTTTTCTAGAACCGGTAAAAAAATCGACAAAACCGTCGCCCCGGTTTTTTTTGATTAGATCGGTTAGTTTGGTTTTTTTTTGGTTTCGCTAATTAGCGAACGCTCACCCGAACATTCCTGTTAGCGAACATGTTCGGCCATTTATCTTTGATAGCGAACGTTCGTTCGTTAGTACTTTTCTTTTATTTTTATTTTTGGCCAGGGACCTATCCACGATTATTATTTTTATCGCAGATTAGCCCTTGATCTTCAAACATTCGCAATGTTTTGCTCGTTTGTCCAAATCCAGTGAAACCAATGCCAAAATCTTCGTCTCGAACCCCTCTTTCGAGTTAACCAACTTGAACACGATTTTGAAAATTTAAAATTTGGTTGCAAGCAGATTTGAATTTGAACTTCTTTTGACCGCAGTTTGAGTTTCGTAGCTCCGATTTGATTGATTCTTTTTGCAAATCGAAGCTCTTCTCTTGTACTTTCGATTTGAATCTTTTATCTTGATTTTTAATCTTGCATCTACTGTTTGAGTGCTTATGTATGCTATTGTTTGTTTGCGATATAGTTTCCGGAGTGCGAAGCGTGCTACTACGAGTCACTAGGGTTTTTAGATCGTCAGCAAGGCAAGTAACACTTTGATCATATCCCTTATTACCCAGTTTTATGCATTAGTTTCAATCCTCAAACATTGCATGAGTAGGATCTGTTTAACATGTGGATTGGGAAGTAGTTGTTGAGATAGTACCTATTGCCCTGTTCATTCAAACCCTGGGAGTTACTTCTACGTTATGCTAAGACCGTTATGCTATGCTCGTAGACATGGTTTGGTTTGAGTGATTCATGACAGTTGTGAGTATTATTATGAACTAAGGGTGTATTTAAGGTGGCTACTTTCACACACATCTGGGTGGATTGTTTGTGGGCACCTGGGGTAATCCAGTATTGTCCAAGGAGATCCCGGGGAATCCGTGTGATCATCCTATGGTCCGCCACCCAGGCTCAAAGGGATCATAATGTTCATGCTGGAAACTTCCGTGTGCAGCCACAGGCCATTATGGGCTCTGGCATAGTTGAGTATGTTGTGTGACCTCTTTCAGTGGTAAACTAGCATATGTAGGGGATGTAGGTGGTACAGTTTACCCGTCGAAAGGGCTAATGCTTCTGAAAGACTGTGTCTCGGTCATCCGTTTCTCAAACACCATGCAGTACGAGAAATACAACGGAGGAGATTGAGTCTTGTGGGGAAAAGTGCGCAAGCCTCTGTAGAGTGTACAAACTAATCATGATTAGCCGTGTCCCCGATTACGGACATCTTGAGTATCTCATGCTTGAATTATTATGTTGATCTCATCACTTTACTTAAATTAATTTGTTGGGTTAATGACTATTAATTTGGGATTGAGATGGGGTTACCATTCTCAATGTTTTCAACACACTTTGTAGTTAAATAAAATATATTCCTTTGTTGTAGGGAAAAACTAGCTTTCTGCAAAAATAACCATAGAGCCTCCACCAGCCAAATATGCATATAGTTATAGCTGCTACTTGTTCATTGCTCTACAGTGTTATTTTGCCAGCATATTCCATGTGCTGACCCATTTCGGGCTACAACATATTATGTTGCAGACTTTTCAGACAAAGAGTAAGGTGCGCTAGGTCGTTGTCTTGCACTCAGATATGCCGTTGGAGTTGATGGACTCATTTTGCCTTCGAAGCCTTCTGCTGTTATCTTCATTAGATGGCCTTCAGCCATATTATTGTAATAAGCTCTCTTTTGAGTTATTCGATGTAATAAGTGTGTGATTGAACTCCGTTATAAATCCTTCAAGTACTGTATGTGTCAGCATTACCACCAGGGATGACATTTATGCATAGATATTTGATCGTTTGAGGTCGGATCGCTACAAACACTCGCCGTGAGATCATGCGATGTGAAGCATGCCGATATATGGGGTTGAAACCCCCACCCCATGAAGGGCATGTCTCGATCGGGTGGTTTGAATGACATGTCGCCACCGCTGCGTGCACCACCGACGAGAAGAGCCAAGGAAAGAAACAAGAGATGCAAAGCCCAAAAGAGGGGTCGCCACCACCGAGCTTTCTCCATGGATTTAACGATGAGGCGAGGTTTAACTCCCCGATGACGAGAAGATGGGATTCGGTTGATTGCTTTGAGATTCAGAAATCCATGTGTCGTTCAATCGATAGGGTCGTATAAAAATATTTTCCCAGATGGAACGGTTTGTGGGTTTGACAGTTTCTGAGGTGCCGGATGAGATCTCTTGGGGTTGGAGGCCAAGGGCACTTTCTCAGCTAGCTCTGGTACCTTGCATTCTTCATGGGAGAGAACTGGTGCCAGACACGGTGGAGTTGCGGAGTTCTTGAGCACCTTTGGATGTCAAAGTTTTTGTGTGGCTTGCGTTAAGGACAAGTTGTGGATGGCCGATTGGATGGAGGGACGTCTGTTGCTGTACCCGGCGTCTTGCCCGTTATGCAACCAGGTACATGAGGATGTTCAACATATGATTCTTCGTTGCACATTCTCTAGGGACCGTCTGGTACGAGGTCCTATTGTGAAAAATATTGCACCGTTTCACTCCCGATGTTGACGCTTTTGGGAGGATTGGTGGCCGGCCTCCACAGCTCAGTTTTGGCCTCAAGATCATAAGGCATGTAGCTCCCTAATTATCGCCACCCTTAGGTGAAGGAAATATGCCCTAGAGGCAATAATAAAGTTGTTATTTATATTTCCTTATATCATGATAAATGTTTATTATTCATGCTAGAATTGTAATAACTGGAAACTTGATACATGTGTGGATATACAAACAAAACAAAGTGTCCCAAGTAAGCCTCTTCTAGACTAGCTCGTCAATCAAAGATGGTTAAGTTTCCTAACCATAGACATGTGTTGTCATTTGGTGAACGGGATCACATCATTAGGAGAATGATGTGATGGATAAGACCCACCCGTTAGCTTAGCATAATGATCATTAAGTTTTATTGCTATTGCTTTCTTCATGACTTATACATATTCCTTTGACTATGAGATTATGCAACTCCCGAATACCGGAGGAACACCTTGTGTGCTATCAAACGTCACAAGGTAACTGGGTCATTATAAAGATGCTCTACAGGTGTCTCTGAACGTGGCTTTTGGGTTGGCATAGACCGAGATTAGGATTTGTCACTCCGAGTATCTGAGAGGTATCTCTGGGCCCTCTCCATAATGCACATCATAACAAGCCTGGCAAGCAATGTGACTAATGAGTTAGTTGTGGGATGATGCATTACGGAATGAGTAAAGAGACTTGCCGGTAATGAGATTGAACTAGGTATGGAGATACCGACGATGGAATCTCAGGCAAGTAACATACCGATGACATAGGGAATAACGTATGTTGTCATAATAGTTTGACCGATAAAGATCTTCGAGAATATGTGGGAACCAATATGAGCGTCCAGGTTCCTCTATTGGTTATTGACCGGAGAGGTGTCTTGGTCATGTCTACATAGTTCTCGAACTCGTAGGGTCCGCACGCTTAACGTTCGATGACGATTTGTATTTATGAGTTATGTTTTTTGGTGACTGAAGTTTGTTCAGAGTCCAGGATGAAATCATGAACATGACGAGGATTCTCGAAATGGTCGATAGGTAAAGATTGATATATTGGAAGGTAGTATTCGTACACTGGAAGAGTTCCAAAGTGTATCGGGTACATACCGGAGTACTGGAGGGGTTACCAGAACCCTCCGGGGAAAGATATGGGCCATATGGGCCATAGGAGGGAGGCTAACCAGCCCACAAGGGGCTGGTGCGCCCCCCGCAAGGGAGGAGGCCGAATTGGACTAGGGAAGGGGCGCCACCCCCCTTTCCTTCTCCTACTCCATCTCCTTCCCCTTTTCCACCTTCGGTAGAAGGAAAAAAAGGGGGGCTAAATCCTACTAGGACTGGAGTCCTAGTAGGACTCCCCTCTCCTTGGCACGCCCCTTGTGGCCGGCCTCCTCCCCTCCTCCTTTATATACGGGGGCAGGGGGCACCCCAAAGCACATCAATTGCTCTCTTAGCCGTGTGCGGTGCCCCCTCCACAGTTTACTCCTCCGGACATAGCATCGTAATGCTTAGGCGAAGCCCTGCGCGCATCACATCACCATCACCATCACCATGCCGTCGTGCTGATGAAACTCTCCCTTGACCCTCTGCTAGATCAAGATTTCGAGGGACGTCATTGAGCTGAACGTGTGCTGAACTTAGAGGTGACGTACATTCGATACTAGATCGGTTGGATCATGAAGATGTTTGACTACATCAACTGCGTTAACCTAACGCTTCCGGTTTCGGGGTACGAGGGTACGTGGACACACTCTCCCCCTCTCGTTGCTATGCATCTCCTAGATAGATCTTGTGTGATTGTAGGAATTTTTTTGAAATTGCATGCTACGTTCCCCAACAGTGGCATCTGAGCCAGGTCTATGCGTAGATGATATATGCACGAGTAGAACACAATGAGTTGTGGGCGATAATAGTCATACTGCTTACCACCAACGTCTTACTTTGATTCGGCGGTATTGTTGGATCAAGCTGTTGGGGAACGTAGTAATTTCAAAAAAATCCTACGCACACGCAAGATCATGGTGATGTATAACAATGAGAGGGGAGAGTATCATCCATGTACCCTCGTAGACCGTAAGCGGAAGCGTTATGAGAACGATGCTGATGTAGTCATACGTCTTCACGATCCGACCGATCCAAGTACCGAACGCACGGCACCTCCGAGTTCAGCACACGTTCAACTCGATGACGTCCCACGGACTCTGATCCTGCAGAGCTTCACGGGAGAGTTCCGTCAGCACGACGGCGTGATGACGGTGATGATGTAGCTACCGATGCAGGGCTTGGAACAATCAACTTGTGTGTTGTAGGGTGCCCCCTTCCCCACGTATATAAAGGAGGGAGGGGAGGCCGGCCGGCCTCTCTAGGCGCGCCAAGGTGGGGAGGAATCCTCCTCCTAGTAGGAGTAGGATTCCTCCTTTCCTAGTCCTACTAGAAAGGGGAAGGAAGGAGAAGGGGAGGAGAAGGAAAGAGGGGGCGCAGCCCCTCCCCTAGTCCAATTCGGACTAGACCCATGGGGGGCGTGCAGCCAGCCCTCATGGCTTCTCCTCTTTTTCCCTTAAAGCCCACTAAGGCCCATATGTACTCATGTATTCCCGTAACTCCCTCGGTACTCCGAAAAATACCCGGATCACTCAGAACCTTTCCAATGTCCGAATATAGCCTTCCAATGTATCTATTTTTACGGATCGATCATTTCGAGACTCCTCTTCATGTCTGTGATCTCATCCGGGACTCCGAACAACCTTCGGTACATCAAATCACATAAACTCATAATACCAATCATCACCGAACGTTAAGCGTGCGGACCCTACGGGTTCGAGAACTATGTAGACATGACCGAGACATGTCTCCGGTAAATAACCAATAGCGGAACCTGGATGCTCATATTGGCTCCTACGTATTCTACGTAGATCTTTATCGGTCAAACCGCATAACAACATACGTTGTTCCCTTTGTCATTGGTATGTTACTTGCCCGAGATTCGATCATCGGTATCTCAATAACTACTTCAATCTCGTTACCGGCAAGTCTCTTTACACGTTCTGTAATGCATCATCCCGCAACTAACTCATTAGTCACATTGCTTGCAAGGCTTATAGTGATGTGCATTACCGAGAGGGCCCAGAGATACCTTTCCAACAACCGAAGTGACGAATCCTAATCTCGATCTATGCCAACTCAACAAGTAAAATCGAAGACACCTGTAGAGCACCTTTATAATCACTCAATTACGTTGTGACGTTTGGTAGCACACAAAGTGTTTCTCTGGTATTTGGGAGTTGCATAATCTCATAGTCTGAGGAACATGTATAAGTCATGAAGAAAGCAGTAGCAACAAACTAAACGATCATTGTGCTAAGCTAACGGAATGGGTCAAGTCAATCACATCATTCTCTAACGATGTGATCCCGTTAATCAAATGACAACTCATGTCTATGGTTAGGAAACATAACCATCATTGATTCAACGAGCTAGTCAAGTAGAGGCAAACTAGGGACACTCTGTTTGTCTATGTATTCACACATGTACTAAGTTTCTGGTTAATACAATTCTAGCATGAATAATAAACATTTATCATGATATAAGGAAATATAAATAACAACTTTATTATTGCCTCTAGGGCATATTTCCTTCAGTCTCCCACTTGCACTAGAGTCAATAATCTAGTTCACATCGTCATCTGATTTAACGCCAATAGTTCATATCTTTGTGTGATTAGTTCACATCTCCATGTGACTAACACCCAAAGGGTTTACTAGAGTCAATAATCTAGTTCACATCACTATGTGACTAACACCCAAAGAGTGATCATGTTTTGCTTGTGAGAGAAATTTAGTCAACGGGTCTGCCACATTCAGAGTCGTATGTATTTTCCAAATTTTCTATGTCTACAATGCTTTGCACGGAGCTACTCTAGCTAATTGCTCCCACTTTTAATATATATCTAGATCAAGACTTAGAGTCATCCAAATAAGTGTCAAAGCTTGCATCGACGTAACTCTTTACGATGAACTCTTTATCACCTCCGTAACCGAGAAACATTTCCTTATTCCACTAAGGATATTTCTGACCGCTGTCCAGTGATCCACTCCTGGATCACTAATGTACCCTCTTGCCAAACTTATGGTGAGGTACACAATAGGTCTGGTACACAACATAGCATACTTTGTAGAACCTATGACGGAGGCATAGGGAATGACTTTTCATTCTCTTTCTATTTTTTGCCGTGGTCGGGTTTTGAGTCTTTACTCAACTTCACACCTTGCAACACATGTAAGAACTCCTTCTTTGGTTGTTCCATTTTGAACTACTTCAAATCTTGTCAAGGTATGTACTCATTGAAATATATCAAGCGTCTTGATCTATCTCTATAGATCTTGATGCTCAATATGTAAGTAGCTTCACCGAGGTCTTTCTTTGAAAAATTATTTTCAAACATGCCTTTATGCTTTCCAGAAAATTCTACATTATTTCCGATCAACAATATGTCATTCACATATACTTATCAGAAATGTTGTAGTGCTCCCACTCACTTTCTTGTAAATACAGGCTTCACCGCAAGTCTGTATAAAACCATATGCTTTGATCACTTTATCAAAGCATATATTCCAACTCCGAGATTCTTGCACCAGTCCATTGATGGATCGCTGGAGCTTGCTCTCTTTGTTGGCACCTTTAGGATCGACAAAACCTTCTAGTTGCATCATATACAACTCTTCTTTAAAAAATACATTAAGGAATGCAGTTTTGACATCCATTTGCCAGATTTCATAAAATGCGGCAACTGCTAACATGATTCGGACAGACTTTTAAGCATCACTACGAGTGAGAAAATCTCATCATAGTCAACATCTTGATCTTGTCGAAAACCTTTTGCGACAATTCGAGCTTTGTAGATAGTAACATTACTATCAGTGTCCGTCTTCCTCTTGAAAATCCATTTATTCTCAATGACTCACCGATCATCGGGCAAGTCAATCAAAGTCCATACTTTGTTCTCATACATGGATCCCATCTCAGATTTCATGGCCTCAAGCCATTTCGTGGAATCTGGGCTCATCATCGCTTCCTCATAGTTTGTAGGTTCGTCATGGTCTAGTAACATGACTTCCAGAAAGGATTACCGTACCACTCTGGTGTGGACCATACTCTAGTTGTCCTACGAGGTTCGGTAGTAACTTGATCTGAAGTTTCATGATCATCATCATTAGCTTCCTCACTAATTGGTGTAGAGATCACTAGAACTGATTTCTGTGATGAACTAGTTTCCAATTCAGGAGATGGTACAATTACCTCATCAAGTTCTACACTCCTCCCACTCACTTCTTTTGAGAGAAACTTCTTCTCTAGAAAGGATCCACTCTTTAGCAACAAAGATATTGCCTTTCGGATCTGTGATAGAAGGTGTACCCAACAGTTTCTTTTGCGTATCCTATGAAGACGCACTTTTCCGATTTAGGTTTGTGCTTATCAGGCTGAAATTTTTTCACATAAGCATCACAACCCCAAACTTTAAGAAATGACAGCTTAGGTTTCTTGCTAAACCACAGTTCATATGGTGTCGTCTGAATGGATTTAGATGGTGCCCTTTTTAATGTGAATGCAATTGTCTCTAATGCATAACCCCAAAATTGATAGTGGTCAATCAGTAAGAGACATCATAGATTGCACTATATCCAATAAAGTACGGTTATGATGTTCAGACACACCATTATGCTATGGTGTTCCAGGTGGCACGAATTTGTGAAACTATTCCACCTTGCTTTAATTGAAGACCAAACTCGTAACTCAAATATTCGTCTCCACGATCAGATCGTAGAAACTTTATTTTCTTGTCATGATGATTTTCCACTTCACTCTGAAATTCTTTGAACTTTTCAAATGTTTCAGACTTATGTTTCATCAAGTAGATATACCCACATCTGCTCAAATCATCTCTGAAGGTCAGAAAATAACGATACCCTCCGCGAGCCTCAACACTCATCGGACCACATACATTAGTATGTATTATTTCCAATAAGTCAGTTGCTCGCTCCATTGTTCCAGAGAACGGAGTCTTAGTCATCTTGCCCATGAGGCATGGTTCGCAAGCATCAAGTGATTCATAATCAAGTGATTCCAAAAAACCCATCAGCATGGAGTTTCTTCATGCGCTTTACACTAATATGACCTGAACGGCAGTGCCACAAATAAGTTGCACTATCATTATTAACTTTGCATCTTTTGGCTTCAATATTATGAATATGTGTATCACTACGATCGAGATTCAATAAACCATTTATATTGAGTGTATGACCATAGAAGGTTTTATTCATGTAAATAGAACACCAATTATTCTTTGACTTAAATAAATAACTGTATTGCAATAAACATAATCCAATCGTATTCATGCTTAACGCAAACACCAAATAACATTTATTTTAGGTTCAACACTAATCCCAAAAGTATAGGGAGTGTGCGATGATGATCATATCAATCTTGGAACCACTCCAACACACATTGTCACGTCACCCTTAACTAGTCTCTGTTCATTCTGCAACTCCCGTTTCGAGTTACTAATCTTAGCAACTGAACTAGTATCAAATACTAAGGGGTTGCTATAAACACTAGTAAAGTACACATCGATAACATGTATATCAAATATACCTTTGTTCACTTTGCCATCCTTCTTATTCGCCAAATACTTGGGATATTTTTGCTTCTAGTGACCAGTCCCTTTGCAGTAGAAGCACTTAGTCTCAGGCTCAGGTCTAGACTTGGGCTTCTTCACTTGAGCAGCAACTTGCTTGCCGTTCTTCTTGAAGTTCCCCTTATTCCCTTTGCCCTTTTCTTGAAACTAGTGGTCTTGTCAACCGTCAACACTTGATGCTTTTCATGATTTCTACCTTCATCAATTTCAGCATCACAAAGATCTTGGGAATCGTTTCTGTTATCCCTTGCATATTATAGTTCATCACGAAGTTCTAGTAACTTGGTGATAGTGACTAGAGAACTCTATCAATCACTATATTATCTGGAAGATTAACTCCCACTTGATTCAAGTGATTGCAGTACTCAGACATTCTGAGCACATGCTCACTAGCTGAGCTATTCTCCTCCATCTTGTAGGCAAAGTACCGTCAGAGGTCTTATACCTCTTGACATGGCCATGAGTATGAAATACCAATTTCAACTCTTGGAACATCTTATATGCTCCGTGGCATTCAAAACATTTTTGAAGTCCCAGTTCTAAGCCGTAAAGCATGGTGCACTAAACTATCAAGTAGTCATCATACCGAGCTTTGCCAAAACGTTCATAACGTCTGCATCTGCTCCTAAAATAGGTACATCACCTAGCGGTGCATCAAGGACATAATTCTTCTGTGCATCAATGAGGATAATCCTCAGATCACGGACCTAGTCCGCATCATTGCTACTATCATCTTTCAACATAGTTTTTCTCTAGGAACATATCAACAATAACCGGGGAGCTACATCACGAGCAATTGATCTACAACATAGATATGCAAAATACTATCAGGTACTAAGTTCATGATAAATTAAAGTTCAATTAATCATATTACTTAAGAACTCTCACTTAGACAGACATCCCTCTAATCATTTAAGTGATCACGTGATCCATATCAACTAAACCATGTCCGATCATCACGTGAGATGGAGTAGTTTTCAATGGTGAACATCACTATGTTGATCATATCTACTATATGATTCACGCCCGACCTTTCGGTCTGAGTGTTTCGAGGCCATGTCTGCATATGCTAGGCTCGTCAAATTTAACCTGAGTATTCTGCGTGTGCAAAACTGGCTTGCACCCGTTGTATGTGAACGTAGAGCTTATCACACCCGATCATCATGTGGTGTCTCGGCACGACGAACTTTCGCAATGGTGCATACTCAGGGAGAACACTTATATCTTGAAATTTAGTGAGAGATCATCTTATAATGCTACTGTCGGTCTAAGAAAAATAAGATGCATAAAAGATAAACATCACATGCAATCAATATAAGTGATACGATATGGCCATCATCATCTTGTGCCTGTGATCTCCATCTCCAAAGCACCGTCATGATCACCATTGTCAGCGTCTTGACACCTTGATCTTCATTGAAGCATCATTGTCGTCACGCCAACTATTGCCTCCAAGACTATCGCTGCCTCTTAGTGATAAAGTAAAACAATTACATGGTGATTGCATTTCATATAATAAAGCGACAACCATATGGCTCCTGCTAGTTGCCGACAACTGTGTTACAAAACATGATCATCTCATACAATAAAATTTAGCATCATGTCTCGACCATATCACATCACAACATGCCTTGCAAAAACAAGTTAGACGTCCTCTACTTTGTTGTTGCAAGTTTTACGTGGCTGCTACGGGCTGAGCAAGAACCGTTCTTACCTACGCATCAAAAAACCACAACGCGGTATAGTGATTGCTTTTTGATCTTCAGAAAGAACTATGTTCGTTGAATCCGATTCAACTATAGTTGGAGAAACTGACACCCACCAGCCACCTGTGTGTGAAGCACGTCGGTAGAACCAGTCTCGCGTAAGCGTACGCGTAATGTCGGTCTGGGCCACTTCATCCAACAATACCGCCGAATCAAGAATCAACTAGTGACGGAAAGCAATATGTATATACCTACGCCCTCAACTCCTTTGTGTTCTACTCGTGCATATAACATCTATGCATAAACCTGGCTCGGATGCCACTGTTGGGGAACGTACTTATTTCAAAAAAAATCCTATGCACACGCAAAATCATGGTCATGTATAGCAACGAGAGGGAATAGTATCATCCATGTACCCTCGTAGACCGTAAGCGGAAGCATTATGAGAATGATGTTGATGTAGTCGTACATCTTCACGATCCGACCGATCCAAGTACCGAACGCACAACACCTCCGAGTTCAGCACACGTTCAGCTCGATGACGTCCCATGAACTCTGATCCAGCAGAGCTTCACGGGAGAGTTCCGTTAGCACGACAGCGTGCTGACGGTGATGATGTAGCTACCGACACAGGGCTTCGCCTAAGCACCGCTACAATATGATCGAGGTGGAGGGGGGCACCGCACACGGCTTGAAACAATCAACTTGTGTGTTCTAGGGTGCCCCCTTCCCCATGTATATAAAGGAGGCAGGGGAGGCCGGCCGGCCTCTCTAGGCGCGCCAAGGGGGGGAGGAATCCTCCTCCTAGTAGGAGTAGGATTCCTCCTTTCCTAGTCCTACTAGGAGGAGGAAGGAAGGAGAAGGGGAGGAGAAGGAAAGAGGGGGCACAGCCCCCCCCCCCCTAGTCCAATTCGGACTAGGCCCATGGGGGGCGCGCGGCCAGCCCTCGTGGCTTCTCCTCTTTTTCCCTTAAAGCCCACTAAGGCCCATATGTACTCATGTATTCCCGTAACTTCCCCGGTACTCCGAAAAATACCCGGATCACTTGGAACCTTTCTGATGTCCGAATATAGCCTTCCAATATATCGATTTTTATGGCTCGATCATTTCGAGACTCCTCGTCATGTCCGTGATCTCATCCGGGACTCCAACAACCTTCGGTACATCAAATCACATAAACTCATAATACCAATTGTCACCAAACGTTAAGCGTGCGGACCTTACGGGTTTGAGAACTATGTAGACATGACAGAGACATGTCTCCGATCAATAACCAATAGCGGAACCTAAATGCTCATATTGGCTCCTACATATTCTACGGAGATCTTTATCGGTCAAACCGCATAACAACATACGTTGTTCCCTTTGTCATCGGTATGTTACTTGCCCGAGATTCGACCGTTGGTATCTCAATACCTAGTTCAATCTCGTTACCGGAAAGTCTCTTTACTCGTTCTGTAATGCATCATCCTGCAACTAACTCATTAGTCACATTGCTTGCAAGGCTTATAGTGATGTGCATTACCGAGAGGGCCCAGAGATACCTCTCCGACAATCGGAGTGACAAATCCTAATCTCGATCTATGCCAACTCAACAAGTACCATCGGAAACACCTGTAGAGCACCTTTATAATCACCCAGTTACGTTGTGACGTTTGGTAGCACACAAAGTGTTCCTCTGGTATCCAGGAGTTGCATAATATCATAGTCCGAGAAACATGTATAAGTCATGAACAAAGCAGTAGCAACAAACTAAAGATCTTTGTGCTAAGCTAACGGAATGGGTCAAGTCAATCACATCATTCTCTAATGATGTGATCCCGTTAATCAAATGACAACTCATGTCTATGGTTAGGAAACATAACCATCATTGATTCAACGAGCTAGTCAAGTAGAGGCAAACTAGTGACACTCTGTTTGTCTATGTATTCACACATGTACTAAGTTTCTGGTTAATACAATTCTAGCATGAATAATAAACATTTATCATGATATAAGGAAATATAAATAACAACTTTATTATTGCCTCTAGGGCATATTTCCTTCAGAAGCGGCCCATACCGACATGACATGACCGCGTTCATGAGACTGGTTCTACCGACGTGCTTCACACACAGGTGCCTGGCGGGTGTCTGTTTCTCCAACTTTAGTTGAATAGAGTTTGACTATGGCCGGTCCTTGTTGAAGGTTAAAACAACACACTTGACCAAAAATCGTTGTGGTTTTGATGCGTAGGTAAGAACGGTTCTTGCTAGATGCCCGTAGCAGCCACGTAAAACTTGCAACAACAAAGTAGAAGACGTATAACTTGTTTTTGCAGGGCATGTTGTGATGTGATATGGCCAGGACGTGATGAGATATAAATTGTTGTATGAGATGATCATGTTTTGTAGAAGTTATCGGCAACTGGCAGGAGCCTTATGGTTGTCGCTTTATTGTATGAAATGCAATCGCCATGTAATTGCTTTACTTTATCACTAATCGGTAGCGATCGTCGTAGAAATAGTTGGCGAGACGACAACGATGCTACGATGGAGATCATGGTGTCAAGTCGGTGATGATGGAGATCATGATGGTGCTTTGGAGATGGAGATCAAAGGCACAAGATGATGATGACCATATCATGTCACATATTTTGATTGCATGTGATGTTTATCTTTTATGCATCTTATTTTTCTTAGTATTGCCGTAGCATTATAAGACGATCCCTCACTAAATTTCCAGGTATAAGTGTTCTCTCTGAGTATGCACCATCGCTACATTTTGTCGTGCCGAGACACCACGTGATGATCGGGTGTGATAAGCTCTATGTTCACATACAACGGGTGCAAGCCAGTTTTGCACGTGCAGAATACTCAGGTTAAACTTGACGAGCCTAGCATATGCAGATATGGCCTCAAAACACTGAGACCGAAATGTCGAACGTGAATCATACAGTAGATATGATCAACATAGAGATGTTCACCATTGAAAACTACTCCATCTCACGTGTTGATCGGACATGGTTTAGTTGATATGGATCACGTGATCATTTAGATGACTCGAGGGATGCCTATATAAGTGGGAGTTCTTAAGTAATATGATTAATTGAACTTAAATTTATCATGAACTTAGTCGTGATATTATTTTCATATCTGTGTTGTAGATCAATAGCTCGAGTATAGCTTTCCCGTTTTATTTATGATATGTTCCTAGAGAAAACTAAGTTGAAAGATGATAGTAGCAATGATGCGAACTAGATCCGTGATCTGAGGACTATCCTCATTGCTGCACGGAAGAATTATGTCCTTGATGCACCGCTAGGTGAAAGAACTATTGCAGGAGCATATGCAGACGTTATGAACATTTGACAAACTCGGTATGATGACTACTTCATAGTTTAGTGCACCATGCTTTACGGCTTAGAAGCAGGACTTCAAAAATGTTTTGAACGACATGGAGCATATGAGATGTTCTAAGAGTTGAAATTGGTATTTCAGACTCATGCCTGTGTTAAGAGGTATGAGACCTCTGACAAAGTACTTTGCCTATAAGATGGAGGAGAATAGCTCAGCTAGTGAGCATATGCTCAGAATGTCTGGGTACTACAATCGCTTGAATCAAGTGGGAGTTAATCTTTCAGATAAGAAAGTGGTTGACAGAGTTCTCTAGTCACTATCACCAAGTTACTAGAACTTTGTGATGAACTATAATATGCGAGGGATGACGAAAACGATTCCCAAGCTCTTCACAATGCTGAAATCAGCGAAGGTGGAAATCAAGAAAAAGCATCAAGTGTTGATGGTTAACAATACCACTAGTTTCAAGAAAAGGGCATGAGAAAGAAAGGGAAAACTTCAAAAGAATGGCAAGAAAGTTGCCACTCCCATGAATAAGCCAAAATCCAGACCCAAGCCTGAAACTGAGTGCTTCTACTGCAAAAGAAATGGTCACTGGAAGTGGAACTGCCCTAGATACTTGACGGATAAGAAGGATGGCAAAGTGAACAAATGTATATTTGATATACATATTATTGATGTGTACTTTACTAGTGTTTATAGCAACCCCTCGGTATTTGATATTGGATCAGTTGCTAAGAGTAGTAGCTTGAAATAGGAGTTGCAATATAAACAAATACTAGTTAAGGATGAGGTGACGATGTGTGTTGGAAGTAATTCCAAGGTTGATACGATCACCATTGCACACTCCCTCTACCTTCAGGATTAGAATTGAACCTAAATAAATGTTATTTGGTGTTTGCCTTGAGCATTAATATGATTAGATCATATTTATTGCAATAAGGTTATTCATTTAAGTTAGAGAATAATTGTTGTTCTGTTTATATGAATAAAACCTTCTACGGTCATACACCCAATGTGAGTGGTTTATTGAATCTCGATCATAGTGATACACATATTCATAATATTGATGCCAAAAGATGCAAAGTTGATAATGATAGTACAACATATTTATGGCACTACTATTTTGATCATATTGGTATAAAGCGCATGAAGAAACTCGATGCTGACGGGCTTTTGGAATCACTTGATTATGAATCACTTGATGCTTGTGAACCATGCCTCGTGGGCAAGATGACTAAGACTCTGTTCTCCGGAACAATGGAGTGAGCCACTGACTTATTGGAAATAATACATACCGATGTATGCGGTATGATGAGTGTTGAGGCTCGCAGCGGGTATCATTATTTTATGACCTTCACGGATGATTTGAGCAGATATGGGTATATCTACTTAATGAAACACAAGTCTGAATCATTTTGAAAAGTTCAAAGAATTTCAGAGTGAAGTGGAGAATCATCGTACAAGAAAATAAACTTTCTGCGATCTGATCGCAGAGGCGAATATTTGAGTTACGAGTTTTGGCCTTCAATTAAAACAATGTGGAATAGTTTCATAACTCACGCCACCTGGAACACCACAGCGTAATGGTGTGTCCGAATGTTGTAACTGTACTTTATTAGATATGGTGCGATCTATGATGTCTCTTATCGATTTACCGCTATCGTTTTGGGGGTTATGCATTAGAGACATATGCATTCACATTAAATAGGGAACCATCTAAATCCGTTGAGACAACACCGTATGAACTTTTGTTTGGCAAGAAACTAAAGCTGTCATTTCTTAAAGTTTGGGGTTGCGATGCTTATGTGAAAAAGTTTCAAAACTGATAAGCTCGAACCCAAATCGGAAAAGTGCGTCTTCATAGGATACCCTAAAGAAACTGTTGGGTACACCTATCACAGATCTGAAGGCAAGAAATTTGTTGCTGAAAATGGGTCCTTTCTAGAGGAGTTTCTCTCAAAAGAAGTGAGTGGGAGGAAAGTAGAACTTGATGAGGTAATTGTACATTCTCCCGAATTGGAAAGTAGTTCATCACAAAAATCAGTTCCGGTGATTCCTACACCAATTAGTGAGGAAGCTAATGATGATGATCATGAAACTCCAGATCAAGTTACTAGCGAACCTCGTAGGTCAACCAGAGTACGGTCCGCACCAGAGTGGTACAGTAATCTTGTTCTGGAAGTCATGTTACTAGACCATGACGAACCTATGAACTATGAGGAAGCGATGATGAGCCCAGATTCCACGAAATGTCTTGAGGCCGTGAAATCTGAGAAGGGATCCATGTAGGGGAACAAAGTATAGACTTTGATTGACTTGCCCGATGATCGGCGAGCGATTGAGAATAAATGGATCTTCAAGAGGAAGACGGACGCTAATAGTAGTGTTACTATCTACAAAGCTCGAATTGTCGCAAAAAGGTTTTTGACAAGTTCAAGGTGTTGACTACGATGAGATTTTCTCACTCGTATCGATGCTTAAAGTATGTCCGAATCATGTTAGCAATTGCCGCATTTTATGAAATCTGGAAAATGGATGTCAAAATTGTATTCCTTAATGGATTTATTAAAGAAGAGTTGTATATGATGCACCCAGAAGGTTTTTCAATCCTAAAGGTGCTAACAAAGTGTGCAAGCTCCAGATCCATCTATGGACTGGTGCAAGCATCTCAGAGTTGGAATATACGCTTTGATGAGTTGATCAAAGCATATAGTTTTATACAGACTTGCGGTGAAGCCTGTATTTACAAGAAAGTGAGTGGGAGCACTACAACCTTTCTGATAGGTATATGTGAATGACATATTGTTGATCAGAAATGATGTAGAATTTTCTGGAAAGTATAAAAAAGTTTTTGAAAGGATTTTTTCAAAGAAAGACCTCGGTGAAGCTACATACATATTGGGCATCAAGATCTATAAAGATAGATCAAGACGCTTGATAAGACTTTTGATGAGTACATACCTTGATAAGATTTTTAAGGAGTTCAAAATGGATCAATCAAAGAAGGAGTTCTTGCCTGAGTTGTAAGGTATGAAGTTGATTAAGACTCAAAACCCGACCACGGCACAAGATTGAGAGAGAATGAAAGCCATCCCCTATGCCTCAGCCATAGGTTCTATAAAGTATGCCATGCTGTATACCAGATATATATTGTACCTTTCCATGAGTTTGGCAAAAGGGTACAACAGTGATCCAGGAGTAGATCACTGGACGACGGTCAAAATTATCCTTAGAGGACTAAGGAAATATTTCTCGGTTATGGAGGTGATAAAGAGTTCGTCGTAAAGAGTTACGTCGATGCAAGCTTTAACACTGATCTGGATGACTTTGAGTCTCAATCTGGATACATATTAAAAATGGGAGCAATTAGCTAGAGTAGCTCCATGTAGAGCATTGTAGACATAGAAATGTGCAAAATACATACGGATCTGAATGTGGCAGACCCGTTGACTAAACTTCTCTCACAAGCAAAACATGATCACACCATAGTACTCTTTGGGTGTTACTCGCATGGCGATGTGGACTAGATTATTGACCCTAGTAAACCCTTTGGGTGTTGGTCACATGGTGATGTGAACTAGATTATTGACTCTAGTGCAAGTGGGATACTGAAGGAAATATGCCCTAGAGGCAATAATAAAGTTGTTATTTATATTTCCTTATGATAAATGTTTATCATTCATGCTAGAATTGTATTAACCAGAAACTTGATACATGTGTGGACACATAGACAAAACGCGGTGTCCCTAGTAAGCCTCTACTAGACTAGCTCATCAATCAAAGATGGTTAAGTTCCCTAACCATAGACATTTGTTGTCATTTGATGAACGGGGTCACATCATTAGGAGAATGATGTGATGCACAAGACCCATCCGTTAGCTTAGCATAGTGATCGTTAAGTCTTATTGCTATTTCTTTCTTCATGACTTATACATATTCCTCTGACTATGAGATTATGCAACTCCCGAATACTGGAGGAACACCTTGTGTGCTATCAAATGCCACAACGTAACTGGGTGATTATAAAGATGCTCTACAGGTGTCTCCGAAGGTGTTTTTTGGGTTGGCATAGATCGAGATTAGGATTTGTCACTCCGTGTATCAGAGAGGTATCTTTGGGCCCTCTCGGTAATGCACATCATAATAAGCCTTGAAAGAAATGTGACTAATGAGTTACTTGCAGGATGATGCATTACGGAACGAGTAAAGAGACTTTCTGGTAACAAGATTGAACTAGGTATGGAGATACTGCCGATCGAATCTCGAGCAAGTAACATACCGATGACAAAGGGAATAACGTATGTTGTCATAACGGTTTGACCGATAAAGATCTTCTTAGAATATGTGGGAACCAATATGAGCATCCAGGTTCCTCTATTGGTTATTGACAGGGGAGGTGTATCTGTCATGTCTGCATAGTTCTCGAACCCGTAGGGTTCGCATGCTTAAAGTTCGATGACGATTTGTATTTATGAGTTGTGTGTTTTGGTCACCGAAGTTTGTTCATAGTCCCAGATGAGATCACGGACATGACGAGGAGTCTCTAAATGGTCGAGAGGTAAAGAGTGATATATTGGAAGGTAGTATTCGGACACCGAAATGGTTTCGGAGTGTATCTGGCACATACAAGAGTACCGGAGGGGTTACCGGAAGCCCCGAGGGAAAGATATGGGCCATAGCAGGGAGGCCAACCAGCCCACAAGGGGCTGGTGCGCCCCCACAAGGGAGGAGGCCTAATTGGACTAGGGAAGGGGGCGCCACCCCCTTTACTTCTCCTACTCCCTCTCCTTCCCCTTTCCCCCCTCTGGTAGAAGGAAAAAAGGGGGCGAATCCTACTAGGACTGGAGTCCTAGTAGGACTCCCCTCTCCTTGGCACGCCCCTTGTGATCGGCCTCCTCCCCTCCTCCTTTATATATGGGGGCATGGGGTACCCCAAAGCACATAAATTCTTCTCTTAGCCGTGTGCGGTGCCCCCCTCCACAGTTTACTCCTCCGGTCATGGCGTTATAGTGCTTGGGCGAAGCCCTGCGTGGATCACATCACCATCACCGTCACCACGCCGTCGTGTTGACGGAAATCTCCCTCGACCCTCTGCTGGATCAAGAGTTTGAGGGACATCATCAAGCTGAACGTGTGCTGAACTCGAAGGTGCCGTACGTTCGGTACTAGATCGGTTGGATCGTGAAGATGTTCAACTACATCAACTGCGTTAACCTAACGCTTCCGCTTTCGGTCTACGAGGGTACGTGGACACACTCTTCCCCTCTCGTTGCTATGCATCTCCTAGAGAGATCTTGCGTGGTCGTAGGAATTTTTTTGAAATTGCATGCTACGTTCCCCAACATTAGGGTCATTTGGCTTGAGCAGAGCGCTAGAGTTTCGAATGGAAGGTGTTTATGACGGGCTGTCGGCCGCCGTGGCTTCACGTTCTATAGCCGAGTTGTGGGGATTGGCTTGTGTTACGGAGATCAGCGCGAGTAGTCTGTAGATTGTTATCCAGGTGGACGCGGCAACTCTTTCTAAGGTCGTTGTAATTGTGTGACATTTCTAATGGGCAACACATTATATAATAATGTTATTCTTCGTACACAATATATGGAGTGAACGCATTATTTGAGGACGTGATTGGAAGGGAGGTGGGGTCCCTTCATGGGGACATAAATGAGAAAGAGAGAGAGAGATGTGGTCTAATATAAATAGATAACCAACTGGCTTCTTTTTTTCTTCCCAGAAAATTAGCTATCGTTACCGTTGGTTATAACGGAAGGAAGACATGCACGACCTACATTATGGGATTGCATGCAAAAGATTTTGGTAGATTATAGAAACTTACGGCCAATCCCATCAACAAGAAACAAAACACGCGTTTATCTCTTCAGCAAGAAATAAATCACTTGATTGTAACCTAAACGATCGTGTACCCATCCTTTATATATGCTATATACACATCGACCTAAACCTCACCACAACCCAACCTTCCTCCTTGAATCCCAACTGAAACCAATGAATCTCACCATCGCCATCACCATCGTCATGTCTTCGTATCATCCTGCTCCACCCGCGAGGCCGGCACAGTCGAAGTCAGGTGCACCGAAGTCCCCACCTTCGTCGGCAAAGAAGGTATACAAATATGATTGATTCAACTCGTGTAGATCATCATGACACATCATACAAATCTCTGTGCTTATTATTAGCTTAAAATTATATCAACTCGTATAGATACGCATGATGCGTCTTATGTAGATCAGCCCTGATTTCATGTAGTTGACATTACATGTATAGCGCAAAAGATCAGTAGATTACAACAAAAACATTACATGTACAGTGCAAAAGATCAGTAGATTACAACAAAATAGATGATTACGTACAAGTTACATTAATCAAATCATCACATCAGCCTGACACATCTTAATTTAAGAAGCCTAAAATATAGTACGTATACGAATAAGTAGAACAGCAGAAGGTAGAATAATGAGCGCAAATGTTTTCTTTTGAGAAGAATTCAATTCTTTTGAAAATATTTTCTTGCTCCAGCCATGGGCACGCCGAAGCTCCACCAGTGGTACCTACAATGAAACTTATATTTTTATTTGTCAGTAAAAAGAGTTTAGAATCGTAGCCACGTTCACCCATAGCCTACTCTTACTTAGGATGTACATATTGAAGATAGAAAGAGAACATGCATGCAAATAAAAAACAGACCCCAGATAGCCAAATAAACAGCCTGATGTACAGGTATCTATAGTCTGACTTGTATAGAAGTTACAGATAGCAACTATCTGAACTAACGCACATCCCCTAAATGATAAGCTTAATGTTTTGTTCACAATATTTCTCTTTTTTTGTTGGCTTGTCACTGAAAATAAACTTTTTACAAGCAGGGTACCCAGGTGGTATCAATGCGAGGGTACTCTGTGTTTGTGCGGTCGCTAATTGAGCAACAACACGTCATGGCTACTTAAACGGCACTTCGCGGTTCTCTAAAGACTCCCGCAATGAACGTTAGAAAAGTTTTGTGCCAAGAGATTGCTAGCACATACAATTCACAAATTGACACATTTGTAATACGCGGGGTATCTATGAGAATAACTTTGCAAGATGTAGAACACATCTCAGGCCTGCCCATCATGGGGAGGGACTATGTCCCTCCTCCATTCAAAGAAGTGCAGGACCTCTAGCTTGAGTTAAAGGATCCTGACAAAAACAAACTGACCTTGAAAGGTATATGATATTTTTAGAACTATTTTTTCGTTTTTGTGGAACAAATTCATAATTACAATACTTGACAATTCTTGAGAAACAACCTTTTCAGGTCTGCGTAAGAAGATGAAGGGCGACGAGAGCCCACAGTTTGTGAAGCCTTACGTCTTGTACACCATTGGCAAGTTGGTTTGCCCAACGACACAGCCCTATGTTAATCCCAAATATTTGGGAAATGTTGTGGACATACATACTATAAACTTCATAAATTATGCTAAACTATCTCTCGGCCACTTAATGTCAAGTGTGAGGAAGTTTTTGAATGGTGCCGCGAACTTGGAGGGAACCTCCCACTACTACAGGTAGTACGAACTCATTATTTCATATGATATTGTTTTAATTGGTGGCTTAAGTATTCTTTTTATTCTCTTGCAGGCTTGGTTCTACGAGAAATTCCGAGTCGACCATATTGATCGTACCATTTCCTATCTTCAACGTGATAAACCATTGATCCAATACTGGAATGAAGCAAAGGCGGGAAAGGTCGACAAAATAATCTCGTAGAACTACGTAAGAGTCGGACATGTATATGCTTAGTGTTACTTTTTGTCGTCTACTTAGTTTTTGATAATAAAAAATTGCAGATGGTTGAGGACCTCATGCGACCTTGGAAGCCAGTGCCCAAGGTTTCACATCAACCTACAAAGTCTACTTTTGAGGTACGTCTTATATAACTTGTACAATGATACTAGTCGTTTTTTCTTAGGCTGAAATTTTTGTTAAACAATTAGTTCTAATTTATCTTAACTTGTAGGTTGATGGGACACTGGGCTACCTAGTTTCTCAGATAGGAGAGATGAAAGCAATAAACTCTCAACAATATTCAGAGATTTCCGCACAACTAGGCGGAGTAGAAAGGCGCCAGAAGCAAAACAACATGCGCTTGGAGGACCTAGTTTCTGTATTCAATCGTATGCATTCGCTTTATTTTTTGTAATTCATCCTTCTAGATAACTGCATGACTAACATTTTTTCATTAATAGGATCACCGATTTGGCGTACGACACAAGGACTTTAATGCGTGACACAGAGTTAACAAAAATATCAAGGTATGTCACAATATTTCTAACTGTATTCATGTCAGAAAATGTATGCTAAACATTTACTGTTTGAACATGCAAACTAAGAAACCTCAAAAAATGTTGCCGCTAGTACAAATGAAGTGCCAAAGTGTGTCTATAGCAACTCCAACAAGAACCTTGCAACATAATTTGAGGTATGAAGTTCCATATTGCTAGAACATTTTTTTTCAACCATACTGCTAACTTGTGTCCATATGTACAGAAGGTAAAGAAAACACACCTGTGGACCCCCGAGATGCTGTGGAATCAATTGGGAAGTGTTTCAGGTGTGATGACAACAAGAACTTTCCGGTAGAATCTGAGGTCAACATCATATGTCTGAACCATATTGCTAACAAAGGTTTTATTTCAACCATATTCCTAAATTACGTCTACTATTTCATAAGGTGAAGAAGAAACATCTATGAACCCCCCACAATGGGAAGTGTTTCTGGTGTGATGACGACAACAAGAACTTACTCACAGAATCTGAGGTCAGCATCACGTGCCTTAACTAAATTGCTAACAAATGTTTTTCTCAACCATATTCCTAACTTACATGCAATATTGCAGAAGGTGAAGCATACATCCATGGACGTCATGGACTCCATAGGGAGGCGTGTGAGACATGATGGCTCGAAGAAGAAGTCTTCACTCCGACAGAGCGAGGAGTACGAGTTTTACACCCCGATGATCAAAAGGAAAAGAGCTCTATCTCAACAGACACATGGCAGTAACGAGGTTCTGTACCCACAGAATAAAAAGATGAACACCGGGAAAGTAGTGCCCAACAACTCAAACAGCTCAAGGAGGACTTGATCAACTTTCAGGTAGAAACAAATCGAGTAACACATAATATAGTGGGTTATTATATCAACAGTACTCCTGAGACTACCAAGTTGGTGAAATCAAGGACATTATGCTAACATAGAAGTATCGTAAATGCTTGACAACACCATATCCTTCATCGTTTGCTGTGTGGGTGGATGACGATGTAAATGCTAACGCAAAATGGTATCTTTAATTATTCGTGTTTTGCAGTTAACCTAGCATCTTGTTTCTTAGGTACTCGATGCGGCAATTGAGCTCCTACGCCTAGACGGGCTAAAAGGTGTACGAGATCATGGAAGCGTGTATGTCGAAAGGTCGACAATCGTCAACATCCTGAAGAGAGATGGCCTAGTCCTGATTTGTACCTTGGATGTTTTACACGGCAAACCAGGCACTAAATGGGGAGGTAACTACCTCAAGCATGACATGGTAACAACATCCACCCTTCAGTAATACTAAGAAGAAATTTTATTTGTAACCATTGACGAAGCTATGTACCTAGGGTAGGGTCATGGATCTGTCCAAGATACCCTCCCCAAGGACATCTCTAAAAGAACCAGAAGCAGTCAAAGAGAGATCATCATCCACTCGACCATGAAGTTATGTTCCACTCGACAGCTTTGAAGACACTCGACCATGCGAACAACCACTCGACCACCAGAAGATGTGAAGCCACTCACTCCGCAACGGTAAGGATTTAAGTCATAGCTTTAATAATCATTTATAGCACTTTACTTCGGACGTTACCAGTAACGCTCCTCCTTTATGAGCATTGAACCCTGTGTAACGGAGGGGAGCTGGGGTCCTGGCGCACTCTATATAAGCCACCCCCCTCCTCTGGGACAGGGGTTCGCACCTTTCATAATTCACACGCATATATCCAGTCGACCGCCTCCGGGCTCCGAGACGTAGGGTTGTTACTTCCTCCGAGAAGGGCCTGAACTCATAAAAATCGTGTGTACAACTCCTCCATAGCTAGGATCTTGCCTCTACATTCCTACCCCCCTATTCTACTGTCAGTTTTAGAACCACGACAGTTGGCGCCCACCGTAGGGCAGGTGTCTTAGCGATTTTTTTGGAGAAGTTGCAAGTTTTCCGATCCCCGTCATCATGGTCTCAGGCGGAGGTTTGGCTGAGGTCCGCGAGATCCGTCTCGGCGCGCTCGTGTTTATCGCTGAAGACTCCGCTTGGCTTCAGGAGGCTCCACTCGACGTCAACGCGCTCCTCGTCCGCGGGGCGACGCACTTTCGCGCGTGCGTCTGCGGCGTCCTCCTGCGGCAGTCGTTGACCCAGTATCAGTCGGCTCCAGCGGTTTTCCCCCTCCCTGCGGCCCGCCAGAGCAAACGTTTCGGTCGGTCGAGCCTTCAGCGGTGGATGAGGCATGCGGTGGCCCGCCAGTCGGCCACCCCTCAAGTCGCGGCAATCGAGCCTGACGAAACTCTCTATGGCTTGTTCGATCTGTCGACTGGCTCCATAGAGACTGCATCCGAGTGCGACAGCAGCGACCCAGCGGCAGAAGTTTTGATGGTCAATGGACCACGCGGTCCTCCTGGCTTCACCCGTGAAGATGGAGGTGATGGGGACGGTGATCCGTCGCGCGTTCATGAGGAGTACCGCCCCGAACCCCTCTCTTCGCAGCAGAGGGAGGAACTTCGCTGCCGTAACATGGATGCACTGCACACTCCTATAGTTGGAGAAATCCCGGAGGCCCAGGCCTTGGAGCAGGCGCGCTTGGCCAACTTGGCTGAGCGCACTCGACTGGAGAACCTCCAGCGTGCACTCGACGATCGCGCTCGACAACGTGCTCCCGAATCCAGTCGACGCCAGCTTTTTCCACCTCCGACTCAGGTATACCAAACCCCGATCCAAAATCTAGCAGCTGCTGCCCGGATAGCGGAGTCGATCCAACCTTCCCATTCAGAAGGTGGCCGAGGTTTGGTGCAGATCCGAGCTTTGCTCCGAGCGGCGGGAGAACAGAACACAGCCGTATCTCAGTCGCGGAATAGGATCCATATCAGATCCGTGGTTGTAGACACAGTTCAATCGGCCCACACCCCAAAATCGCCCCCGAGGCGTGAGGAACGTGGAGATCGACGAGATCAGTACAGAAACCGTGAGCAGTATGATCACCGAGTCGATCGCGATGATCGTCGTCGAGTGCCCACGCCTCCCCCAAGGAGTGGGTCGTACGTGCCTCGGCGGCATGAAGACAGGCGCCCTCACAGCATTGGGCGAGGGATTCCAGTCGACCCTACGGAGCCAGGCTTTGATGCGAGATCTATTCTCGTTCAGGTCTTGGTCGACAAAAACAGAGCTCACCGAGAGGGCCATGAGAGGGATCCGCAAACCAGCAGCAGCGTGCATGTCTCAGGTCCAGAGTGCTTCAGCAGAGCCATCAGGGCTGCAGTGATTCCCCCCAACTTCAGGTTGGCGACTGGAGTTAGTAAGTTCACTGGTGAGTCCAAGCCTGACACCTGGCTTGAAGACTACTGAGTGGCTGTCCAGATTGGTGGCGGCAATGATGAAGTGGCCATGAAACACCTTCCTCTGATGTTGGAGGGCTCGGCTAGAGCATGGCTGAATCAGTTGGCACCTAGCAGTATTTATACTTGGGAAGATCTCGCCCGAGTGTTTGTTAGAACATTGGAGGGCACTTGCAAATGTCCGGCAGGTTTGACAGAATTACAGTGTTGTGTTCAGAAACCGAATGAAACTTTGAGGGATTATATCCAGAGGTGGATCACCCTGCACCACATGGTGGAGGATGTGTCTGATCATCAGGCAATTTGTGCCTTTAAGGAAGGTGTTAGGTATCGGGAGTTGAATCTGAAATTCAGTCGGACAGGAAATATAACTCTGACTCGGATGATGGAGATTGCCACCAAGTATGCCAATGGTGAAGAAGAAGAACGACTCCGGAGTGGCAAGCACAAAGTAGTCACCCATGAAGCCGGAGGAGGAAACTCCAGTCGGAAACAGAAGCGCAAGGCCGAGCCAGCTGCTCCTGGTGAAGCCTTAGCTGTGGTTCAAGGAAAGTTCAAGGGGAAGTCCAAAGGGCCGTGGAACCCCAAGAAAGTAAAAGATCAAGATGGAAATGACGTGTTGGATTTGTCGTGCCACATCCACACCAAAAAAGATGAATAGGGTAATTTCATTTACCCGAAGCACACCACTCGGCAGTATCGACTCCTAATCCAGCAATTCCGAGAGAAACATCCCAAGGAAAAGGAGAAGGAAGCAGATAAGGCTGAGGATGAGGAAGAAGATGATGATGGTTATCCCCACGTGAATTCCACTCTGATGATTTTTGCTAACGTTGAGAGCAAAAGTCGATTGAAAGTCATCAATAGAGAAGTGAACATGGTCGCTCCGGTGACACCCAGTTATTTGAAGTGGTCGCAGACTGCCATTACATTCGACTAGTCTGATCATCCAGCGCACATAGCCACCCCTGGGAGGCAAGCACTGGTGGTTGACCAGGTGGTCGAAGGCACTCGACTGACAAAGGTCCTGATGGATGGTGGCAGTGGCCTGAACATACTGAATGCAGAGACGTTGAAGGGAATGGGCATTCCGATGTCCAGACTCAGTGAAAGCAATATGAGTTTCCATGGGGTCATTCCAGGCAAGAAGGCTGCATCACTCGGCCAGATTGCTCTCGACATGGTTTTCGGTGATTCCAAGAATTACCGCAAAGAAAAGTTGACATTTGAAGTTGTGGGTTTCCAGAGTGCCTATCATGCCATTCTGGGCAGGCCAGCTTATGCACGTTTTATGGCTCGACCATGTTACATATACCTCAAATTGAAGATGCCTGGTCCCAAAGGGGTGATCACTATCACTGGTAATCAAAAGAAGGCAGAAGAGTGCTTCCAGAAGGGTTCAAAGATCGCCGATGCACAGATGGTCGTGGCAGAATTGCAAGAATACCAGAAAAATGCAGATCCGGGTGATTTGTTGCGAGCCAAGAAGCCAACCACAGATTCAGCATTCCAGTCGTCTGGTGAAACGAAGTCAATTCACATTCACCCGATAGACCCCAATGCTGCTCCGACTCACATTTCAACCACACTCGACTCCAAATAGGAAGAAGCGCCCATCCAGTTCCTCCGTGAGAACTGGGACATCTTTGCATGGAAACCTTCGGACATGCCGGGTGTTCCCAGGGGACTAGCTGAGCATCGTTTGCGAGTCAACCCAAAAGTAAAACCAGTCAAAGAACATCTTCGACGGTCCGCCGTACAGAAGAGAAAGGCAATCGGTGAAGAGGTGGCTCGGCTTTTGGCAGCTGAGTTTATCCAAGAGATTTACCACTCCGAGTGGTTAGCCAATATTGTCATGGTCCCAAAGAAGGATGACTCACTTCGCATGTGCATTGACTTCAAGCATATCAATCGAGCATGCCCGAAAGATCACTTTCCTCTCCCTCGCATCGACCAGATAGTCGACTCGACTGCGGGGTGCGAGCGTTTGTCCTTTTTGGACGCCTACTCTGGGTACCAGCAGATCTGTCTGTACGAACCCGATGAGATAAAGACAGCTTTCATCACCCCGTTTGGGTGCTTCTGTTATGTCACAATGCCATTCGGTTTGAAGAACGCTGGAGCCACATTCATGCGGATGATTCAGAAGTGCCTGCTCACTCAGATCAGTCGAAATGTGGAAGCATAAATGGATGAGATCGTGGTCAAGTCACGTAAAGGTTCTAACCTACTGACTGACCTTGCTGAAACCTTTGCCAACCTCAGAGGGTATGATATCAAGCTTAATCCATCAAAGTGCACGTTTGGAGTTCCGGGCGGAAAATTACTCGGTTTTCTCATTTCCGAACGAGGGATCAATGCTAACCCAGAGAAAGTGGGTGCTATACTCCGAATGGAACGCCCTGTGCGTGTGCATGATGTCCAAAAGCTTACTGGTTGCTTGGCCTCCCTAAGACGATTCATTTCTCGCCTCGGTGAAAAGGCACTGCCTCTTTACCGACTGATGAAGAAATCAGATAAGTTCGAGTGGACTCCTGAAGCTGATGCAGCATTTGCAGAGCTAAAGGCCCTGCTTTCCACCCAGCCGGTGCTTGCTGCCCCAATCAGCAAAGAGCCTTTACTGCTTTATATAGCAGCCAGTGGACAAGTCGTCAGTATAGTACTTACGGTCGAGCGGGAAGAAGAGGGAAAAACCTACAAACTTCAGCGCCCAGTTTATTATATTTCTGAAGTTCTGACTCCGTCAAAGCAGAGATATCCGCACTATCAGAAGCTCGTTTAAGGAATTTACATGACCACGAAGAAGGTTGCACACTATTTCTCTGATCACTCTGTTACAGTCGTCAGTGACGCTCCATTGTCAGAGATTCTGCACAACAGAGATGCAACTGGTCGAGTGGCAAAATGGGCGATTGAACTCCTTCCCTTAGATATCAAGTTCGAGGTAAAGAAAGCTATTAAGTCCCAAGCAATAGCAGATTTCCTCGCCGAGTGGATTGAACAACAACTGCCGACTCAAGTTCACTCGGAGCACTGGACCATGTTCTTTGATGGATCCAAAATGCTGAATGATTCCGGTGCTGGGGTAGTTCTGGTACCCCCCAGAGGAGACAAGCTCAGATATGTCCTCCAGATTCACTTTGATTCCTCCAATAATGAAGGTGAATATGAAGCACTCCTGTATTGGTTGTGTATGGACATCTCACTCGCGTCCGTCTCCTTATGGTCTACGGCGACTCAGATTTGGTAGTCAATCAAGTGATGAAGGAGTGGGACGTCAGAAGCCCAGCCATGACTGGTTACTTCAACATGGTGAGGAAGTTGGAAAAGAAGTTTGAGGGGTTAGAGCTCCATCACATACCCCGACTGAAAAATCAAGCAGCCGATGACTTGGCAAAGATAGGTTCCAAGAGAGAAGCCATTCCCAGCAATGTGTTTTTGGAACATATTCACACACCGACCATTCAAGAAGATCATTTTACTAAAGAGCCCCCGCAACCTAAGAGCACCACAGATCCGACTGAAGTCGAGGTCCCAGCAGTGGTCGACCTGATCATGGAGGTTCTGGTCATCACACCCGACTGGACAGTGTCGTACATTGCGTACATCCTCAAAAAAGAACTCCCAGAAGACGAAGAAGAGGCTCGGCAGATCGTCCGTTGATCCAAGGCCTTTACTGCGATAAGAGGACATCTGTTCAGGGAAAGCGTGACTGGAGTCGGTCAGAAATGCATAACGCCAGAAGAAGGTCAAATGATCCTCAATGACATCCACTCGGGGACCTGTGGTCACCATGTGTCCTCTCGGGCCATCGTGGCTAAAGCATACCGAGCCGGATTCTATTGGCCACAAGCAAATGAAATGGCGAAAGATATAGTCGACAGATGCGAAGGCTGCCAGTTCTACTCCGACATGTCTCACAAGCCAGCGTCAGCCCTAAAGACCATTCCCCTCGTCTGGCCCTTTGCTGTTTGGGGACTGGATATGGTTAGACCACTAAGAACTGGTAGGAGCGGCTTCACTCATGTGCTCGTTGCAGTCGACAAGTTTACCAAATGGATCGAAGCTAAACCTATCAAGAATCTTTAAGCCAACACCGCTGTCAGTTTTATCAGAGAATTGACATTCAGATATGGAGTCCCCCATAGCATCATCACTGACAATGGATCGAATTTTGATTCCAATGAGTTTAGAGCTTTCTGCGCTTCTCAAGGCACACGAGTCGACTATGCTTCAGTCGCTTACCCGCAGTCGAATGGACAAGCAGAAAGAGCCAATGGCCTAATTCTCAAAGGACTGAAACCCCGACTGATGCGTGATCTCAAACACGCAGCAGGCGCTTAGGTCGATGAACTTCCGTCAGTTCTGTGGGGTTTGAGGACAACTCCCAACCGGTCGACTGGACGAACTCCTTTCTTTTTGGTCTATGGAGCCGAAGCTGTTCTACCAAGTGACCTGCTCCACAATGCACCCCGAGTCAAGCTTTTCTCCGAAGAAGAAGCAGAGCAGGCCCGGCAAGATTCAGTCGATCTCCTAGAGGAGGAAAGAGAGATGGCCTTGATCCGGTCGACCACTTATCAGCAAGACTTGCGTCGATTCCACGCCAGAAATGTGAGAGGTCGAGCCTTCCAAGAAGGAGACCTGATTCTTTGAGTGGATCAACAGAAACCACACAAGCTCGCCCCAGCTTGGGAAGGCCCCTTCATCGTCACCAAAGTTCCCCACAATGGAGCATACCATCTTTACAGTGTTGAGCATCAGAAGGACGAGCCACGAACCTGGAACGCGGAGCTGCTCCGCCCCTTTTATACTTAAGCACTCGTTCGAATAAAATGTAATAAGAAACACCTTTGTAATTTGTTTACCAAAGACAAGAGCTTTACAGTCCTCTCATACGATTGTTGTTGTTCTTATTTACCTTTGAAATCCCCTAGTGGGTGGGCTTAGCCGCGAATCTATTTCGCCTAAGTTCGAAAGAAAATCCTACCGAGTGACGAGCAAGCCTCTCATTTAGGAGGCTTAGCTGCGAATCCGTTTCGCCTAAGTTCGAAAGAAAACCCTACCGAGTGGTGAGCAATCCTTCCACTCGGGGGCTTAGCTGCAGTCTAGTACTCGCCTAAGTTCTCTCACTCGGAGACTTAGCTGCAGTCCGGCACTCGCCTAAGTTTGAAAAAATCCTACCGAGGGGAGAGCAATCCTCCCACTTGGGGGTCTAAGCTGCAGTCCAGTACTCACCTAAGTTCTCTCACTCGGAGACTTAGCTGTAGTCTGGCACTCGCCTAAGTTTGAAAAAATCCTACTGAGTGGAGAGCAATCCTCCCACTCAGGGGCTTAGCTGCAGTCCAGTACTCGCCTAAGTTCT
>NC_041392.1:248889410-248895147 GCF_002162155.2 Triticum dicoccoides | reverse complement strand
GGGGCTTAGCTGCAGTCCAGTGCTCGCCTAAGTTCTCCCACTCGGAGGCTTAGCTACGGTCCAGTACTTGCCTGAGTTTGTAAAATCCTACCGAGTGGAGAGCAGCCCTCCCACTCGGGGGCTTAGCTGCAGTCCAGTACTCGCCTAAGTTCTCTCACTTGGAGACTTAGCTGTAGTCCGGCACTCGCCTAAGTTTGAAAAATCCTACCGAGTGGAGCAGTCCTCCACTCGGGGGCTTAGCTGCAGTCCAGTGCTCACCTAAGTTCTCCCACTCGAAGGCTTAGCTGTGGTCTTGTACTCGCCTAAGTTTGTAAAATTCTACCGAGTGGAGAGCATCCCTCCCACTCGGAGGCTTAGCTGCAGTCCAGTACTCGCCTAAGTTCGAAACATATCCCTATCCGCAAGGACGACGAGGTGCAGGTCGACTGCAACCTTCTCCTTCGGAGCTACGACACAAGTACAACGTGCGCTCCATCCCTATCCGCAAGGATGATGAGGTGCAGGTCGACTGCAACCTTCCCCTTCGGAGCTACGCCACAAGTACAACGTGAGCTCCATCCCTATCCGCAAAGATGACGAGGTGCAGGTCGACTACAACCTCCTCCTTCGGGACTATGCCACAAGTACAATGTGCGCTCCATCCCTATCCGCAAGGGTGACGAAGTGCAGGTCGACTAGAGTCGCCATCTCAGAACTGCGTCTCCGGTGCAAAGACTATTCCGAGCAGAGAACAAAGTCCACTTGTAGGCAAAACGCAAGCATACTCGGAAATAAACCAAATTCGGATAAATCCTAAGGTTCCAAGCAGCAAACCAAAAGTATTTGAGCATCAAGCCCGAAGGAGTTCAACGGTTACAGCAACCACTCGGCATTCCGAGGCAAATTTAAAGCAGATTCAAGTCCCATAAGTTTGTTCACTCGGCAGGAGGAGGGCTGGCAGGCTCGACGAATTCGTCCAGGTCGATCCCATCCGCGATCTGAGTGGCAGCAGCGATGAAGGTCTCCATGAAGGACTGGAAGTCATGCTTTTTGGTGTTAGCGACCTTGATCGCTGCTAGCTTGTCTTCACGGGCTTCCTTGCAGTGGACTCGCACCAAAGACAGCGCCACATCAGCACCACACCGGGCGGAGGACTTCTTCCATTCCTGCACTCGGTCGGGGATCTCGTTGAGTCCAGCCATCAGGGATTCCAGGTCATTTTGAAGCGCCGCCCTTGGCCAGAGCAATGAGTCGACTCGTGAGACTGCCTCCTTCAGGCGCACGAGGTAGCTTGTGACGCTGGTGACAGGAGACTCCAGTCGGAGCACGTTCATTGCAGTTTCATCGCAAACCGGAGAAGCGATAGGGTCCAGACCCGTCTCGACCTTTCCAGTTTCCTCGTCAAAGTCTTGGCAGAATTCTGCAGCCGAAAATTAGTGAGTCGACCGGATAGGATCTGTTCGCAAGCATCAACACAGTCGGTCTAAAAGAAATACCTTCCAGCATAAGATAAATCTTCTTGGCGAGAGTTCTCAAATAAGCCTCCGTGTCATTCCTCTTGTGGACCGCAGACTCCAGCTTTTCATTCAGAGTAATTTTGTCCTTCTTCAGACGAGTCACCTCTCGGTTAGACTCGTTGAGACAGGACTTCAGCTTGGTCACCTCCCCTTCCAGTGTTTCGACTGAAGCCAGCTTCCGGTCTGCGAGGGCAGTTTTGTCTTGGGCTTCTTTCTGTGCAGCGGCGAAGTCCGAGTCCTTCTTCTCCAGAGCCAACTTCATTTTCTTTGCAAAAGAAGCAATCGGATCAGACAAGAGCTCGAAGAAATGTTTAAAAAAACAGTCGACAGGCAGTTACCTTCCATACCAGCAACTTCGTCTTGAGCTTTCTTCAGATTCTGCTGGGCCAACTCCAAGTCGAGGTTGAGTTGCCTCTGCTTCTCCTCAAGTTCAGCAAACTTGGAAATGAGAGTACAAGACTTCTGCAGAAGGCAAAAGAAATGTCAATCGACAAGATCAAAGGTTGTTCACTTTCGAGTGGATAAAACTTAAAGAAGTTCGCTTAGACCCCAGCCGACCGCACACAGTCGACTGCGGTCTCGGGGGCTACACCTAGCGGGTGCACTTGGCGTTCCCCCGCTGATTCAGACCCCACTCGATCGGTCCGCCCGGATCGAGTATAAAAAAACACTGTTCAGACCCCAGTCGACTGCCAGCAGTCGACTGCGGTCTCGGGGACTACACCCAGTGGGTGCACTTAGCGTGGCCCCACCGGTTCAGATCCTACTCGACCGGTCCGCTTGAGTCGAGTGGAAGAAAAGAAAGGAAGGTATAACTCAGACCCCAATCGACTGCCAGCAGTCGGCTGCGGTCTCGGGGACTACACCCAGTGGGTGCACTTAGCGTGCCCCCATCGGTTCAGATCCTACTCGCCCAGACCGAGTGGAAGAACGCAACTACCAAAGACAACAAAACACCCAGTGGGTGCATTGATTCGACGCAAACAACAGGAGATTGTATAGAAGAAAATTTTTCGGGTAGCATATCCTGATAGAACAAGGGCAGTCAAAAAGTCTACTTACCTAGACATTGGCCCGGAGAGCAGCGCTGGCATCGTAGGCAGCCTGGCTATTCTCATGCACCGTCTTCATCCGCTCCATCATCACGTCAGCCTGTCGGATGGCTTCCGCAGCCGCTTCCGACTGGTTGTCCGGAACGGGGTAGCTGGTGAAGAAGACAGCAGACGACCCAGGTGCAGCAGCTTGGACCTCCGAGGCGTGAGATGGGACGACTGAAGGAATCACTGGTACAGTCGACGGTGCGGGGCACTCACTCGACAAGGGTACAATGAAGGTTATAGAGGCCCCGCCCGCATCCTCAGATTGATACACGGTTGGTGTTGTCGTTGGTCCCTGCTGAGATGCCTTACCAGCCGTCGCCTTTTTATTCTTCCTGGGCCTAAGAGCCACATCTTCATCATCATATGGGAGATCAATGACGTTGGGCAGAGCTGCGGAGAAGATCTGTCGACTCTAAAGTAAACCGCTAGAATTCAATCGACCGAGTAGCCAAGAGCAAGATCATAAGAGCTTTTACATGGGTTGGAGGTGACCGTGTCTTCCATCTCCTCGTCTCGGTACTGGAGAGAAGAGATTCCTGATGTAGCAGCACTGCAAAGACCCCGCACCCAGTCGGTTATGTTCTGTTGTTCGAGTCGACACAAAAAAACAAGTCAGATGATTACCCGGAGATGGTAGGGATGGTCACTTTGATCCTGGACAGAGCTTTTGGTAGTTTGGAGGAGGTGGCTTTCGGTGCTTTTGGCGCTGGAGGAGGCACAACCTTGGGCTGCTTCGGAGCCTTCTCAATCGGCGCTGGGGAAGACGTCCTAGGACGCTTCGAAGACTGCCCAGTCGGCGCAGTCACCAAGTCCGGAGTGCTCACCGGGTCGTGAGTGTGTTTGGATCTCCTCTCCCTGCGAGGAGGCGAGTCGACCTCTTCGTCTTCAGTCGATTCGTCGCTCTCCTCGTCCTCCTCGGCATCCGAGCGCCACTCGCCACTCTCGCCCCCGCTCGCTCCTTCCTCGACGTCTTGCTCCTGCACTCCATTGGGCATCGAGTACATGTCAATGAGGGCCTGAAAAGACAACGATCGGAAGAAATTCAGTCGACCATCAACAAGGTGTCACACAGTGAATCGGAAAGATACTTGGTAAAACAGAATAATACCTGCTCCGGCTGGCGCGAGTGGTCGAATGGAATCACCCTTCTAGACCCCCGGGGGTTGTCTTTGTTGCTGGTGATTCCCATCAGCCACTTCTCCAAGATGTCCTCGCTGACGTCCTCCGGTGGATCCGAGTGGAGTCCTCGAGTCCAGAGTACATCCACATCGGATGATCACGAGCCTGAAGCGGTTGGATGCGTCGATCGAGAAAGACCTCCAGCAGGTCCATCCCAGTCACCCCGTTGCGCACGAGTTGGACGATCCGCTCGACCAGCATCTTGACCTGTGCCTTCTCTTCTGGTACTACCTTCAGGGAGGAGGGCTTCTCCACTCGAGCCATAGAAAAGGGAGGAAGTCCAGTCGACTAACCCGGGGTCGGCTGGTCCTTACAGTAAAATCAAGTCGACTGCCAGCCCGGACTGAGTCGGGAAGGATCATTGCTGGGAAGGTGCTCTTGTTCCTCATCTGGATCCCCAGGCCCCCGCACATCTAGATCACGTGCGTCCTCTCATTACTCGGATTGGCCTTTTTGACCGACTGGGAGCGGCAGGTGAAGATGTGTTTGAAAAGACCCCAGTGCGATCAACAGCCCAAGAAATTTTCACACATTGACACGAAAGCAGCCTGATAGACTATGGTGTTTGGAGTGAAGTGGTGGAGTTGAGCCCCAAAGAAGTTCAAAAGCCCCGAAAGAAAGGATGGAGAGGCAGAGAAAACCCGCGATCGACGTGGGTGGCGAGGAGAACGCACTCACCCTCCCTTGGCTGCGGCTCGGTCTTGTTCCCCGGGAACCGCGCCGATTTGTGGGGGATCAGTCCCCCCTCCACCAGGTCGTCGAGGTCGTCCTGGCTGATCGTCGAGCGGATCCAGTCGCCCTGGATCCAGCCCGGCGGCAGGCCGGATCTCGACGAGGATCCGCCCCGGCTGGTCCGCTTGCCCTTCGCCTTCACGGTCGCCTTCTTTGCGCGCTCCAGCGCCACCGTCTTCTCTTTTCCCATGATGGCAGATTGAGTTAAAGCGAGGGTTTGGTGACGAGAGCAGGAGCGAGCGTGGCGGAGAGGTCGAAGGAAGAAGAAAAGAGAATGGGAGCGCACGGGGCAGAGACCCGGTCCGATGCCTTTTATAAGGTCGTTCCCTGAGTGACTGACTGGTAGGCACAGACGATCTAAACAAATCCCGCAACAGTCGCGCGCGCAGTACGTGGCGAAAAAGGTGGCACGGAGATTGAGGAAACTTGCCTAATCCGTCCCGATTACCAAGGCCCCGCCCGTCTGGCGCGCTTCACAAAATTCGAATCCCGCGAAATCCGCGGAGAGCAGAGCAACTTGTCAGACGAAAAACGTCATCTACATTATCATTCGGAATTCTACCGTGAAAATCTACTCGACAAAAACCAAGAATGGACCAAGGCGACTGAAGAAGAAGTTGGTATTGTCTCCTCAGTTCATGGCTCCAGAACAAGTTATACTCACAGCACGAAGAATGAGTCAGAAGTGTTCTCAACTCCTTCCCCACTCAAACCCTGATCCATTCGAGGGCTAATGACGAAGTTATGTACCTAGGGTAGGGTCATGGATCTGTCCAAGATACCCTCCCCAAGGACATCTCTAAAAGAACCAAAAGCAGTCGAAGAGAGATCATCATCCACTCGACCATGAAGTTATGTTCCACTCGACAGCTTTGAAGACACTCGACCATGCGAACAACCACTCGACCACCAGAAGATGTGAAGCCACTCACTCCGCAACGGTCAGGATTTAAGTCATAGCTTTAATAATCATTTATAGCACTTTACTACGGATGTTACCAGTAACGCTCCTTCTTTATGAACATTGAACCCTGTGTAATGGAGGGGAGCTGGGGTCCTGGCGCACTCTATATAAGCCACCACCCTCCTCTGGGACAGGGGTTCGCACCTTTTGTAATTCACACGCATATATCCAGTCGACCGCCTCCGGGCTCCGAGACGTAGGGCTGTTACTTCCTCCGAGAAGGGCCTGAACTCGTAAAACTCGCGTGTACAACTCCTCCATAGCTA
>NC_041392.1:248888435-248889217 GCF_002162155.2 Triticum dicoccoides | reverse complement strand
TAATCACAATGATTTTCCTACCATTGAATATTCCCACGAACCACTGGTTCCTGGCTGTTGTCAATAGCCAAAAGAGGGAGATTTGAATTCTGGACTCACTCCAATCATGCAACAACCGCAAAGAAGTAATTGCTGTGGTGAGCCTCTAATAACATTTTACACAACTTACAGTTTATAATTGAGGCAGCACCTTATATGAGAACGGTATTCTTCTTACACAATATATGGAGCAAACGCATTATTTGAGGATGTGATTGGAAGGGAGGTGGGGTCCCTTCGTGGGGAGATAAATGAGAGAGAGAGAGATATGTATGTGCTCTAATAGAAATAGATAACCGACCGGCTATTTATTTTTTCTTCCTAGAAAATTTGCTACCGTTAGTGTTGGTTGTAACGGAAGGAGAGAAGACATGCACGCCCTACATTATGGGATTGTATGCAAAAGATCTTGGTGGATTCTAGAAACTTATAGCCAATCCCATCAACGCGAAACAAAACACGCGTTTATCTCTTCGGCGAGAAATAAATCACTTGACTATAACCTACATGATCGTGTACCCAGCCTTTATATATGCTATATACGCATCAACCTAAACCTCACCACAACCCAGCCTTCCTCCTCGAATCCCAGCAGAACCAACGAATCTCACCATCACCATGACCATTGTCATGTCTTCCTATCATCCTGCTCCGTCCGTGAGGCCGGCACAGTCGACCACGAAGTAGTCGAAGTCTGGTGGACCGAAGCCCCTACCTTCATCAACAAATTCAGGTGCACCGAA
>NC_041392.1:248887378-248888306 GCF_002162155.2 Triticum dicoccoides | reverse complement strand
AGGTATACAAATCTGTTTGATTCAACTCGTATATCAACTCGTGTAGATCAGCATGACACATCATACAAATCTCTGTGCTTATTCTTATCTTAAAATTAATTGAACTCATATAGATCCGCATGACGCGTCTTATGTGGATCCTAGAAACTTACGGCCAATCCCATCAACAAGAAACACAACACGTGTTTATCTCTTCGGCACGAAATAAATTACTTGATTGTATCCTACACGATCATGTACCCAGCCTTTATATATGCTATATACGCATCGACCTAAACCTCACCACAACCCAACCTTCCTCCTTGAATCCCAGCACAACCAACGAATCTCACCATCACCATGACCATCGGCATGTCTTCCTATCATCATGCTTCGTTCGTGAGGCCGGCACAGTCGAGCACGAAGCATTCGAAGTCAGGTGCACCAAAGCCCCTACCTTTCTTCGATAAATTTAGGTGCACCGAAGCCCCCTCCTTCGTCGACAAAGATGGTATACAAATATGTTTGATTCAACTCGTGTAGATCAGCATGACACATCATACAAATCTCTGTGCTTATTCTTAGCTTAAAATTAATTGAACTCGTATATCAACTCGTATAGATCCGCATGACGCATCTTATGTGGATCCTAGAAACTTACGGCCAATCCCATCAACAAGAAACACAACACGTGTTAATCTCTTCGGCACGAAATAAATTACTTGATTGTAACCTACACAATCATGTACCCAGCCTTTATATATGCTATATACGCATCGACCTAAACCTCATCACAACCCAGCCTTCCTCCTTGAATCCCAACAAAACCAATGAATCTCACCATCGTCATGTCTTCCTATCATGATGAGGGAGACACTATACCGGCGAGCAAGTTCAGCCCGGGTAGGCAGAGCACCATGAAGTAGCCATCACTGTCGCAGCAGACGTC
>NC_041392.1:248797391-248887098 GCF_002162155.2 Triticum dicoccoides | reverse complement strand
CATGTGGTTTGGATGGCATGTCGCCACCACTGCGTGCACTACCGACGAGAAGTGCCAAGGAAAGAAACAAGAGCAGCAAAGCCCAAAAGAGGGACCGCCACCACCGAGCTTTTCACCATGGATTTAACGATCAGGTGAGGTTCAACTCCCCGATGACGGGGAAGATGAGATTCGGTTGATTGCTTTGAGATTCAGAAATCCACGTGTCGTTCAATTGATAGGGTCGTATGATCCATATGCGAGACCCGGTCATATAAGATTATTTTCCGGGATGGAACAGTTTGTGCGTTTGACGGTTTCTGTGGCGCCGGATGAGATCTCTGGAGGTTGGAGGCAATGGCACTTTCTCAGCCAGCTCTCGTACCTTGTGTTCTTCATGGGAGAGAACTGGTGCCAGCCGCGGCGGAGTTGTGGAGTTCTCGGGTGCCTTTGTTTGTCAAAGTTTTTGTGTGGCTTGCGTTAAGGACAAGTTGTTTTTTTTAGAAAAGAAGGATAACCCCGGCCTCTGCATCTGGGAGATGCATGCGGCCATTTTATTGATTATTCTCGAGGACCTTACAAAGTAGTACAACAATATGCCTGAATCCGCCATCTTGGCAACATCTGCCGCTACTCCAATCCATATGATGAAGGGGTGCAAGTTGGGCCAAATACCCAGACTTCTCACCTAAGCCTAACATCTAAAGCCGGAGGCCCTGACCGAGCCACATACCGGGTCCGGGGCACAAACCGGTCCGACACACTCACATGTGTTGTCGCCGCCATCTTCCACTGGTCCATCTTCAGAGCAGATTGAGGTGCCAACCTTGGTAGGTGCCTCCGCGCGCCATCGACGCCACCAAGACGCCAAACGATGACCTCCACCTACGCGTGTCCATCTCCAAGCAACTGACGCAGATCCATGCTAGGATAGGACCGCACCACCGCCGTCGCCCACCACCCACAAGCGCCACCCAGCCCCAAGGTTCCCAAAGCAGTGCCTTCAAGAAGGGAACGGCGCTGTGAGCACCGTCGCCGCCCAACAAAGTTAGGGCTTTCGCCTAGGAGACCTAGGGGAAGAGGAAGTGAGGGGACCAGTCCATGCCGACGCCTCCAAGGAGGGGAACGACGCCCTCAGGCGTCGCCGTCGACGCGGCCGGCCATGGACGACT
Organism: Triticum dicoccoides; assembly: GCF_002162155.2. NCBI lineage: Eukaryota > Viridiplantae > Streptophyta > Magnoliopsida > Poales > Poaceae > Triticum > Triticum dicoccoides. The sequence continues at coordinate 248,885,947 of NC_041392.1, read as the reverse complement.
AGAGATTTCGCCCGAACTAGATCCCCGCCACCAGCAGTGCCTCCTGTACAGAACCGGCGACCCAAGGAAGCGCGGCCCGACAAGGCTATCCTGCACACCGAACAGGGGAGGAGGGGAGGCGCCAGATCGCGTGCACCGGCTACCACAGAAACCGCCGCCGGCCGCCAACGACCACCGGATCCCGCCGCCCGCACGGTCGGGACGCCAGATCCACCGCCTGCACGGCTGCTACCCGGCCATGCCTTGCCAATGGAGCCGTCGCTCCAGATCCGGGGTTCCCCACGCAGAGGCAGGGCAACCGAGGTCCCGCCGCCACCATCCTTGGCGCCCCGGGCTTGCCCGGCGGCTGCCTCAGGCGACGGCGAGGAAGGGAAGAAGAGGAGGGGCGGCTAGGGAGGAGGAGGAGGGGCGGCTAGGGTTGGGAGGGAGGAGGAGGAGTCAAAACAGTTTAGGACAAGTTGTGGATGGCCGATTGGCTGGCGCGACGTCTGTTGCCGCACCCGGCGTCTTGCCCGTTGTGCAACCAGGTACAGGAGGATGTTCAACATATGTTGCTCCGTTGCACGTTCTCTAGGGCCCGTCTGGTACAAGATCCTATTGCGAAAAAGATTGCACCGTTTCACTCCCGGTGGTGTTGACACTTTTTGGAGGATTGATGGCCGGCCTCCACAGCGCAGTTTCGCCCTCAAGATCATAAGGCATGTAGCTCCCTAATTATCGCCACCCTTAGGGTCATTTGGCTTGAGCAGAACGCTAGGATTTTGAACGGAAGGTGTCTATGACGGGCTGTCGACCGCCATGGCTGCGTGTTCTATAGCCGAGTTGTGGGGATTGGCTCGTGCTAGCGGAGATCAGGGCTCCAGGTGGACGCGGCAACTCTTTCTGAGACTTTTTACGATGCATCATACTCTCGTAGAAACTCTGTTTTTTCTCTATCAATACAAAGACATGCGATTCTCGCCCGTGTTCTTGAAAAAGATATCTGGACTTGCATTTGAGTGGCTGAGTGCTGCTCTCTTTTCATCTTGTTTCTCTTTGACAAATTAGGCTTCTGTGTGTGCGTGTGTTCCCCTGTTCGTTGTGTGTTTTGTCGGCAATTCGCCAATTAGCATGTGTTTCCGCGTCCGTACCTACCTTCATGCTGAATACTATATCAATCTCCGATCAGCATCACGTCGGGTCGGGTTCTCCTCTGCCTTTTGAGATTTCCTCTGCACTTTCTCATCTGAAGACGTTGGTAATTTGAGATTGGTGTTTTATCTTTCAGATACAAGTGGAGTGGGTGCTAAAGTATGCAATGTATTCCCATCTAGTCAAGATTCGTTCGATTTACTAACTAAACATCGTCGATTAGAGTGCAACCAAAGCTGAACAAGCGATCTTGAAAACAGAAACCCAAAAAAAAAAATGAAAAGAGTGAGAGGGTCGTATAACTCGAGTTGAGCAATCAATCATCTAGTCTAGCCACAAGTAATGTTTGAGTTCATCATCTAGTCTAGCCACAAGAAATGTACAGTTTACTACAACTACTGAACCACAGTTTCAGATTGGCAAGATGGCACTTCAGGAGCTCCGGCTGTGGCTGAAGGAGAGGAAGGACCGCCGCAACCTCCCTGCTGCCCGGCTGCTGGCTGCGGCGGCGGGGGTGCTGCTCTCCCCCTTGCGGTCCTCCCCGGGAGAAGCGGAGTGGGAGTGGTGGTGGCGCAGGACCTTCTGCAGGGCGAGGTACAAGTGCTTGTCGTTGCAGGAGTCCATGGACAGCGACCTTCTCATCGGCTGCTGCACGTCCAACAACTCTTCCCTCCTCGGGTCATTGCGCTCGTCTCCCATGCTCACTATCGTCGCAGGTACGCCGTCGCCATCGGCACCGACGTCGCTCGTTTCGCCCCGGAACGGCGAGTCGATGTCGATGACCGTGTGGTCGGCTTGGAGTTGGAGGACGTTGACGATGTCGATTTGGCTGAGTATAATGTGGGGCTGGGGCTGGCACGCGGAGCCGGAGATGGCGGCCCGGCAGAGCGGGCAGTTGGCGGTGGCGTGGAGCCAGGCGTCGATGCAGTCGATGTGGAAGAGGTGGAGGCAGGGCGGCAGCAGCCGGAGCCTCTCCCCCTCCTGGAACTCGCTGAGGCACACCGCGCACTCGCTCGCCGCCTGGGCCTGCGGTGCCTGCGGCTGCTTGGACTCCCGGTACCGGAGCGTGGGTATCCGGCGTATCGCCGCCTCCTCCAGGCCGCGGCTCGGCTCTGGTGCTGTGGAGTAGACGACATGGTGGTGATGCTGCGTGGCGACGTCGTCCTCGTGGTCGCGGCGCAAGGAGGCGAGGCCGCACCGGGTGAGGAAGAGGTAGTAGGTGAGGAGGAGGAGGCTGGTGGCGAGGATGCCGACGACGGCGACGGAGAGGATGACGAAGCTGTTGCCTGCTAGGGGAGCTGCGCCTGGCGCGCCCATGGTGGTTGGTTAAGCGAGATCGATCGATCGCTCGCGGTCGCAGCCGGCCCCGGTGATGGTTGGGAGTGAATGCTGCGCTGTGGTGGCGGTGTTGCTTGTTGAAGCCTTGAAGGCGAGGATGACCGAGCATCCTCATATATAAAACATTCCATTGACGAGTGCTTGAGAAGGAATCTGGTAGGGATGGTGCCACTGCCACTGCGTCAGTCAGCGACACGCCTGCTGCTGTTAGCGTGTGGTTGCTTGACCTTTCTGGCGTGGAGGAAGGAAGGAGAGTAGACTTCTGGCAGTCGGTGGTCGTGCCATGGGTGGGAAACGAAGCCCGCCAGTCAACACAAATTGAGCAGCGAGCGAGCATAACAAGCAGAAAAAGTGATACACACCCGCTCCAGGCCCCACGGTGTCAGCTGAGAAACGATTGAACGAGAGAAAGAGCGTGCCTGGATCCACAACCACGTGAAGGGAAACAACGCCACCAACTACAGAGCGCCGCATGCTCTTCACCGGTCATCATCGCCGACCGTGTTCGGTGGAGGCTGGCAAGTGGGCCCATCGGATCATTGCACGCACGATACACCGTGTTTGCCAGCCAGCCCTCCGCTGGTCAACGCGGCCACACCACACTACTCCATTGGTTTCCAATCCACCCCGGCCCAAGTGTGACTGTACCACGGATTGCTCGGGAGTCGAACAGAGAGCAGCTAGCAAGCAGCCATGGTCGGATTTGCCGGCCTATTTTTTCTTCTGCCAAAAAAGACGGCCTAATTGCAGACACTAGCAGCAGCAAGTACAGTCAGTCTAGATCCATTCGACGTGCACTCTCGGTCGGCGCCGTGCCGAATGAAGCCATGCCTGCGAGAGAAGAATTATTAAACCAACTCCGACTCCAACGCAGGACACTAATGATCCGTCCACGTCAGTTTGGAGCTAAACATACATAAAACATGACCCAGTACGCAGAAGCAAAAAGACAAACTTTTATTTTTTGTCCGGTTTTGATCCATTCCGGCTCGAATTGAGGCCGCATTTGCGTTGAATCAGACATGCGCGGATGCGCGGGACGTCTGCCATTGTCCTCCCTTGGCCCGCCGGCCAGGGACACATATGCCTCCTTTTCTCTTCTTCCCTCTCCCGCCGTCCCTACCCCCCGCCATAGTCGTTGCCGCCCATTTCCCCGGTAGACTTGTTGTCCAGTCCGCCGGCCAGGGACACATATGCCTCTTTTTCTCTTCTCCCCTCTCCCGCCGCCCTACCCCCGCCATAGTCGTCGCTGCCCATTTCCCCGGTAGTCTTGTTGTCCAGCCCGACGGTCCAAAGCAAGACCACCGGATTTGAGCCTCTCTCACCCCAGTGCCAGTGGCCAACCGGTAGTTGTGCGACGGCAGGATCCAGCCGCCAGATTTGCCGCATCCGGCCGCCAGCGACTGCCCTTGCCATGGATTGGTTGGGTATCAGACTGCACAGCCCCGACAACACCTCCGTGTCGCATGCATGTATTGACTCTGCCTATAGCCGCTCAGATCTATCCCGTCGGCGGTTCGCCGGCAAAGACACACCCGGCCGTCGCTCAGGGTCGGCGCTGGCCCAGCGGCTCGTCGACTCACAGTTGCTGCTCAAGAAGCCGCATATCAACAATGAAGACATACAGAAGATATTAATCCAACCACTGGGAGCAGTTATGGACATTGGATATCTTTTAAAATGTCTAGTTGTGATATCTTTTAATCCCACTAGTAGATCAACATTGAGTGAATGAATGATTCAATCGACAAGTTAAGTAAGAAGAAGCAAAACTTGTGATCTCCTCCTCTGTCGCGCGCAATGGCCACCTAACCTTGAGTTGACCAACCGCATCACAAACTAGGTGACGGAGGTCTGGATGGCGTACCATCAATATGCCAACGACCTCACATTTGTGTTGTTGGATGATGTGCATGCCGTAGGGGCGCAATGTGCTTTCGCGCATGAAACAAATCATGCACGCGTTGCCAGAAGGGACCCCCTCTTCTGCTGCCTACGAAATAAGCAGATACGGCCAACTACGCATTGCACAACACCTCATTCTCCATGAATGAGTACCCGCCATCCTTTGTACTCTAAAAAAACAACATGGAGTTTGAAAATAAGCTCAATGGCATTTGGCACAACACCTGCTGGGCCATGGACGAATTCGACACGGGGCGGAGTGTACCTGCCTATGGACGCGTCCTGGGTGGACGACACCATCATAAAAGGCGAGCGGGCGCATCGGTGCTGGTTGTAGAGGTCCGACAATGCATGTGTACCGGCCGGAGAGGAACAACGGCGGCGGTGGAGGAGGAGGATGGTGGGGATGCAAAGTAAGGGGGAGAAGGGGCGGATTGGAAGAAAATGGGACCGGGAGGGGTTTTGGATGGGCTAGGGTGGTTAGATGCAGGCGTGGAAGCCATCCGGACTCTCACAAAGCCCCCCTAGTTTATCTCCGTTTTGCAAGAAAAAGTGTGTCTGGACCCATCAGCGGATCTATTAAGGCCTGTGTTGGACGGCACAACACGTCAAGACCGTGCGGTCCGGAAGTATGCAGACGGTTTGAGGGTCCGGGTTGGAGATGCGCTTAGCAAAATACATGAACAAAGTAAATGTAATCACAACAGAACAAGAAAATGCTTGGAATAGCATGAACAAACATTTGCCATTCATATTATATCAACCATTTGGATGACACAAATAATCAAAAGTCGGTCCTCTTCCACTCCTACATCCTCTCCTGCCATGATCGGAACCACCTCTACCACAACCACCACTCCTGCCCCCTCTAGGGCCTCCATTAGTATCGCTTTTACCACGTCAACACTTCTACCCCATCTAGGGCCTCCATTAGCCCCACCTCTACCACCACCACCAAAACCCCCTCCAACAACACCGGCGTGACTCGTGATAGGATTGCCCTCCTTTGATATTTTCCTTTCTTACGGAATGTTCTCACATTGTGTCTCATATCATCACATCCATCACAATTGTTAGTTTCCGAAGTCTCCTTAAAATGCCCGCTACAAATAGCTTCATGCCAGTGTATCCAGCTAGGTCATCCATATTGCCTCTCATCCTCTTATGTCTCCTTCTACCCTTGTGCTCCACCTTGCGCATAGGATCGAGCATAAGATTGGGGCCATTATAGTCAGGCCCCTGTGACGGGTCCAAGAAAGGGTGGAATCGAGGAGCCCATGTTTACCTAGTAGCTTTGAGATTAAACTCATGCCTCCACGCGATTGTCCCATCAAATACATGTATATTTCTCGATGACGCCGCCGTCAAAAGATGCGAGCATGGGTCATGATACTTACTAGGCCTTTCGCACACGCACCATTGTCTCTTAAGGTGCACCTTGAATGCACAATGACCATACGACATACCATCTCGTGTTCTCCCACTTGGCTCGTCGACTTGGTACATCATGTCGTTCGTATTGAATACAATAATATTACGTGTCGAGGACTTATGTAACATCATCACTCGCCAACCTTTGGTGGATATTCCAGTTTTTACCTACCCACTTCATAGTTTCCTTGGAATACATCACAAGATACTCGTTAAGCTTGGAGAAGGCATATTCCATTATTGCAGTCACCGACAATGGATGGGCACCTCTTAGAACATTGTTGAAACATTCAACCATGTTACTCATCATGTTGCCTTATCTCCAACCTCCTTCCTCACGAGCCTGTGCACACTTGTGTTTCTCAGCAAAATTCCATATTAAAAACTCGTTCCCACTTCGTTCGCAACTACGTAGAGTCTGTCATAGCGAACGGTGAATGCATCTGTAGTGAAGGCCACACAAACATGGGTTAGATCCTTGCTCGACTTATTGCTCTTACATGCTTTGTAAAAGTTTGCCACTAAATGCATGTGCTGGTCCGACATGATGCACACCTCTTTATCACCAATCACATTTTTCCTAACATGACATTGGAAGAGTGCACCATCGATGCCATGACTGTGCCCTTGTATCAACCGGTCAAGAAAGTGCAGTCTATAGACAAAACCGGTCGATGATGCTTAACTAAAGGCCATGATGCATTGTCCAAAACTCCAGAAGGCACGGTGGAACACTCCATGACCATCATCCTCGGCCACATGATACATGTTGGGGTTCCTATGGGCACCGTTCCCAACACCCATGGGAGGCGGTTGACTGCTTCTTCCCAACCACCGTACAACATCCTTAGAGCATTCTCTTTAGCCTTCCATGTCTTGCCATACTTTACTTTGTATTCAAACATTTTTTCAATGTCGCCATGAGGAACTTCACCTTAACAGTTGGATCACTTGATATTTCTTTCATTAATTTAAACCCGAGAAACTCACATGTGAGTTGACGGTGCCTTGGGCTCTTTTTCCAATGGTGGCCTACACATGTGAGTGGCCACACAACTTCTTAACACCCATTTCCCGGTTGGAAGTCTTCTTCCATGGACCATCCACGGGCATCCTTCTTTGTCATAATGGCTAGTGTAACGCACTTTTTGGTCGAAGTGCCCAACAACATGTGGTATATGGTTCTTAATGGCATTGTCACTTAGAGGCTGTTTGGATCGATGCCCTAAGATGCCCTGCCAAAAATATGGTGTTGACCCGGCATGGCCTGCGTGTTTGGATGGCTACCAAATAATTTGTGTGCCCTGCTCTAACTAGTTGGCCTAGTTCAATCTAGTGCCATTTATTTGGTGATACATAGGTAGAGGAATCCACCACCAATCAATTGTTGCTCCTGCGGTTGGCGAGGCTTGCGATGGCGCAATCCAAACAACCCCTTAGCCACACCTTGAAGGCCTCCTAGCTCACAAACTTCACCCCTTTCTTTAGGCAAGCATTCTCATCCTTGTCCCTTGGTTCGCCATGGTTCGGGCAGGGTGTCGGCTATATCATCCTACTCATGGAACCATAAACTACAACCTTATGGACCAACCTGAGATCACGAAGCGATCGAGTTCTTCTTTCTAGGCATGTCAACTATGTGTATATATGGTTATCTCTCTTTGTGAATCCATCCTCGTCCAATTCTTTCTCCGGACCTTCGTCATCCGAGTAATGTGCATAAGCACAACTAAAGGGGATCTCATGGTCCATGTCCTGTTGCCTGACAAATGGATGTAAGTCACCAATTTCATTACCATAAATATCATCCCCTTGCTCATCATCATTACCAAGACCATCCTCTAGTGCATGACGAGCCCTTTCAAGCTTCCATGCCCACTCCTCCTCGCGAGTCATCTTCTTCTTTTTTCAAGCCATGTCCTTCTCATGCTTCCGTCTTCCCTCTTCACATTCTCACGACGCTCATTCCCAAGAATCCCATCCTCTTTTTCATCATAATCATCATCACCATCACCATGACCATCATGAACATCACCATGACCATCATCATATTCTTCACCGGCTTTCTCACTAGCATTCACAACAACTTCATTTTCTTGGCTAGGTAGAAGTTGGCTAGAAGCATTGGGCCATAGACCTCGGCCCTATCATCAACAGAAGGCACACTCTACCTGGGGTCATATCATGACATGGGGAGGAAACTTGCTGGTTTAAGTCAATTTCAAACCGACGACCTTGGACCTTGGTCGCAAACAATTCAAGTGATTTGTCTTCTAAGGCCACGGATTTTATCCTTGTTTATCCCTTAATGCAATTCTGACGTGATAGGCATATTCTCCAATTGAGATTTTGTTCCCACTCCAACATTGTGACCGCCTAGCTTATTAGGGATGTTAGACAACTCATATCAATAAGGACTTCCTTCTTTTCCAGGAGCCCATTCGGAAAGAACTCCAAAGTTAAGCATGCCCAGCTTGGAGCAATTTCAGGATGGGTGACCAACAGGGCAGTTGGTCCAAGGTGGGCACAAGTGAGGACAAAGCACGCAGGAAAGACCAGTGTTGATCTGTGTGGCCAGTCTAGATCCCTGATACGTCCATTTTGCATCATGTTTTCCTATTGTTATTTATTATGTTTCGAGTCATTATTTCACTTTATGATACTATTCTTATGCCTTTTCTATCTTATTTTGCAAGTTTCACATGAAGAGGGAGACTGCCAGCAGCTGGAATTCTGGACTGAAAAAGGCTACAGCAAAGATAACTATTTTCGCAACTCCAAATGACCTAAAACTTTACGGAGAATTTTTTGGAATATATAAAACTATTGGTGGGGGAATTACCAGAAGGGGGCCAGGAGGGAGCGACGAGCTCAGGGGGCGCGCCCTACCCCCCTAGGCACGCCTTGTGAGCTCGTGACTCTCCCAGCAGGCCTCTGAGGCCCATCTTCTCGTATATGAGGCTATTTCCCTAGAAAAAATGAGCAAAAGACTTTCGGGACGAAGCACCACCATCTTGAGGCGGAACCTGAGCAGGAGCACTTTGCTCTATGGCAGAGCGATTCTGCCGGGGAAACTTCCCTTCGAGAGGGAGAAATCGAAGCCGTCAACACCATCAACGATCCTCTCATCATGGAGGACCAATCTTCATCAACATCTTCACCACCACCATCTCATCTCAAACCCTAGTTCATCTCTTGTATTCAATCTTTGTCCCAAAACCTCAGATAGGTACATGTGGGTTGCTAGTAGTGTTGATTACATCTCGTAGTTGATGCTGGTTGGTATATTTGGTGGAAGATTATATGTTCAGTTCCTTAATGATATTCAATACCCCTCTGATCTTGAACATGAATATGATTTGTGAGTAGTTACTTTTGTTCTTAAGGACATGAGAGAAGTCTTGTTATAAGTAATCATGTGAATTTGGTATTCGTTTATTTTGATGATATGTATGTTGTTGCTTCCTTTAGTGGTGTCATGTGAACGTCGACTACATGACACTTCACCATATTTGGGCCTAAGGGAAGGCATTGTGGAGTAATAAGTAGATGATGGGTTGCTAAAGTGACGAAAGCTTAAACCCTAGTTTATGCGTTATTCCATAAGGGGCTGGTTTGGATCCATATGTTTCATGCTATGGTTAGATTTATTTTAATTCTTATTTTGTAGTTCCAGATGCTTGCGAGAGGGGATAATCATAAGAGGGTTGCTTTTTCAAGTAAGAACAGCACCCTGGAACCAGTCCACCCACATATCAAATTATCAAAGTAGCGAACGTGAATTAAATAAACATGATGAAAGTGACTAGACGATAATTGCCATGTGTCCTCGAGAATGCTATGCTTAATATAAGAGAACGTTCCGGATTGTCCTTTGATATAAAAAGGATTGAGCCACCTTGCTGCACCTTTGTTACTATTGCTACTTGTTACTTGTTACGAATTACCATGCTACCAAACTATATGTTACCGGTACTTTTAGTACTTCTAGAGAATACCTTGCTGAAAATCGCTTATCATTTCCTTCTGCTCCTCGTTGGGTTTGACACTCTTACTTATCGAAAGGACTAGAATTGATCCCCTATATTTGTGGGTCATCAATCCCGCCAAGAGTAACGGCCAGTATCCGACGGGTATGTCTGGACAGGACGCACATACGTACTCCCTCCATTCCACAATGCAGTGCATATAAAGTTTTTGAAAAGTCAAACTTCATCAACTTTGACCAAATTTGTAGGGAAGATATTTACCTTTATAATGCCAAACATGTGTCATTAGATTCATCATAAGACGTAGCTTCATATTTTATATATTTGGTATTATAGATATAAATACTTTTCTCTATGAACTTGGTCAAAGTTTGTAAAGTTTGGCTTTCCAAAAAAATCTATATGCACTACATTTTGGAACGGAGGGAGTATGTGCCAAGAGGCAACGTTCTTGTGGGCAGATGAGGACGTCAGTTCCTTTGACTGAGGGTGTATGTCAGATCCTGGCTTAATAGGGATGATAGACTACTCATATCAATAAGGAATCCCTTCTTTTTTGAGAGCCCATTTGGAAAAAAACTCCAAAGTTAAGCGTGCTCATCTTGGAGCAATTTCAGGATGGGTGACCGACTGGGAAGTGGGTCCTAGGTGCGCACGAGTGAGGAAAAAGTGCACAGGAAAGGCTAGTGTTGATCAGTGGGACCAGTCTAGATCCCACCAGGAGTAACGGCCAACATCCGGCGGGTATGTACGAGGCGTACAAACATCATACCTTCCTATTAGTTCAACTCTGTCATGAGAGTCCATCCAATTCAAGTCATCTCTTACTCTCTCAACAACCTCAGCATAAGTAGGACTTGTCTCAAATTATCACTTTCTCATTGTGGATATCCCATACTGAAGGATTTGAAGAATGCTACAAACTAAGGTTCCACCTAGGGATAAAAATGCCACCAAAATAACAAAAAAAATACTGAAAAAAATTTAGGGATCATGGGGAGATTACCTCAAGCAACAAGAGAGAAAGATCCCTGAAAGAAACCCCCATTTGTGGGGGTGTTAGTGAAATTTGAGACGGGGAAGAAAGGGAGGAGCTCTCTTCTGTTCTTGAAGCTCGAGGAAGAAGAGTGGTATTTGGGTGAGTGAGTGGGGTGGTCCCCACACATCTCCCTGTGGCAGCTTACAACTTCCGAGGGAGACGCCAAAGTTCGTGGTGTCTAGGGTCGGTATGGGAAGCATGCCATGTCGAAAGGTTAACATGGCTGACCAGGAGGTGGGATAGGGCCAAATGCCATGATTAGTGGCATCTCCCATGCAAGCCAGACGTCGTGGTTACTGGCGTCTTGAAAATGGTTAGATTCGTAAAAAGATCATACTAGGGCCAAATCATGCTAATTTATCATTGATGGGACGTGCTTGCTAGGTTGCATCATTTTTTGGGTCTTTGCATTTCTGATTTAGAGCAACTCTAATATGATACATTCAGCAGGTTGTAAAGATTAAACACAAGCCATGGCTAGCCGAATCCTCGGGTGCCCTCCATACCAACAACAGTCCGGGGGAGTTGTTTTATTATTATTGCAATTTTGATCATGGGACTGGGCATCCCGATTACCGACCCCTCTAGTGCAAGGACGAGTGAATAAACACTCGTCATGAGAATAACCCGCTTAGCATGGAAGATACTGACCACCCCCTGTCTCTCCACGAGCGGTACAGGCACACAAAACAGATGTTCATTTGAATTTTTAGAGGTGGCACATGCAAATTTACTTGGAACGACAAAGTAATACCGCATATAGGTAGATATAATGAACTCATCTGGAACGACTTTGGTTTAAGGATTTCGATGCACAAGCAGTATTCCCGCTTAGTACAGGTGAAGGCTAGCAAATAGATTGAGAGGCGACCAGCTAGAGAGCGAAAACGGCCATAAACATGCGTTATGAATAATTAACATTGAATACTAGCATGAGTAGGATATAAACACCATGAACATAAATATTGTGGATGCTATGTTGGTTTTGAATCAACTACATGTGTGAATGATACGTCTCGGACGTATCTATAATTTATGAAGTATTCATGCCATGTTTACAACAATTATATATGATTTTGCTATGATTTGATTAGAGCTAACCTGGACTGACGCTGTTTTCAGCAGAACTACCGTGGTGTTGTTTTTGTGCAGAAATAAAAGTTCTCGGAATGGGCCAGAAATTTACAAAGAATATTTTTGGAACATATAAAAAATACTGGAGCGAAAAGATACCGGAGAAGAATCCTGGGCTAACCACAAGGGTGGGGGGTGCCCCCACCCCCCTAAGGCGCACCACTCATCCTTGTGATCGCCTCGTGGGGCCCCTGACGTGAAATCGACGCCAACCCTTCCTATAAATCCTAAAAACCCCAGAACAAAAGGGAGATCAGGAGTTTTGCCGCCGTAAGCCTCTGTAGCCACGAAAAACCAATCTAGGCCCTCTTTGGCACCCTGTGGGAGGGGGCCAATATCACCGGAGGCCATGGAGGAGGAAGCCGGAGGGGTCACCAACATCATGGAGGTCGAGGACCAGAGGGAGAACCTCTCCCCATCTAGGGGGAGGCCATGAAGGAGCAAGCACAAGGGGGAGAACCTCTCCCCCTCTCTCTCGGTGGCGCCGGAGTGCCATCAGGGGAACCATCGCCGCGGTGATCGTCTTCATCAATATCACCTTCATCATCACCATCCTCATCTGTTTTACGCGGTCCACTCTCCCGCACCCCGCTTTAATCCCCTACTTGAACATGGTGATTCATGCCACATATCATGATCCAATGACATGTTGCCATCCTATAATGTTTTGAGAAGATTTCTTTTGTCTTTTGGGTTGATTGATGATATAGATTGGTTTGAGTTGTATGTTTTATTTTGGTGATGTCCTATGGCGCCTTCCGTGCCACGCACACATGAAGGATTCTTGCTGTAGGGTGTTGCATGATACGTCTCCAACGTATCTATAATTTTTTATTGTTCCATGCTATATTATATTCTGTTTTGGACATTATTGGGCTTTATTATACACTTTTATATTATTTTTGGGACTAACCTATTAACCGGAGGCCCAGCCCAGAATTGTTGTTTTTTTGCCTATTTCAGAGTTTCGCAGAAAAAGAATATCAAATGGAGTCCAAACGGAATGAAACCTTCGGGAACGTGATTTTTGGAACGAACGTGATCCAGAGGACTTGGACCCTACGTCAAGAAAGCAACTAGGAAGGCACGAGGTAGGGGGCGCGCCTACCCCCCAGGCGCGCCCTCCACCCTCGGGGGCCCATGTTGCTCCATCAACGTACTTCTTCCTCCTATATATACCTATGTACCCCCAAACTACCAGATATGGAGCCAAACCCTAATTCCACCGCCGCAACCTTCTGTACCCGTGAGATCCCATCTTGGGGCCTTTTCCGGAGCTCCGCAGGAGGGGGCATCGATCACGGAGGGCTTCTACATCAACACCATAGCCTCTCCGATGATGTGTGAGTAGTTTACTTCAGACCTTCGGGTCCATAGTTATTAGCTAGATGGCTTCTTCTCTCTTTTTGGATCTCAATACAATGTTTTCCCCCTCTCTTGTGGAGATCTATTCGATGTAATCTTCTTTTATAGTGTGTTTGTTGAGACCGATGAATTGTGGGTTTATGATCAAGTTTATCTATGAACAATATTTGAATCTTGAATTCTTTTATGTATGATTGGTTATCTTTGCAAGTCTCTTTGAATTATTAGTTTGGTTTGGCCTACTAGATTGATCTTTCTTGCAATGGGAGAAGTGCTTAGCTTTGGGTTCAATCTTGCGGTGTCCTTTCCCAATGACAGTAGGGGCAGCAAGGCACGTATTGTATTGTTGCCATCGAGGATAACGAGATGGGGTTTATATCATATTGCATGAGTTTATCCCTCTACATCATGTCATCTTGCTTAAATCGTTACTCTGTTCTTTTGAACTTAATACTCTAGATGCATGCTGGATAACGGTCGGTGTGTGGAGTAATAGTAGTAGATGCAGGCAGGAGTCGGTCTACTTGTATTGGACATGATGCCTATATACATGATCATACCTAGATATTCTCATAACTATGCTCAATTCTGTCAATTGCTCAACAGTAATTTTTTTACCCACCGTAATACTTATGCTCTCGAGAGAAGCCACTAGTGAAACCTATGGCCCCCGGGTCTATTTTCCATCATATTAATGTTCCATCAACAAGCTATTTCTTTTGCCGTTTTTATTTTGCTTTATTTACTTTGCATCTTTATCATAAAAGTATCAAAAATATTATCTTATCATATCTATCAGATCTCACTTTCGTAAGTGACCGTGAAGGGATTGACAACCCCTTTATTGCGTTGGTTGCGAGGATTTTATTTGTTTGTGTAGGTGCGAGGGACTCGTGCGTGGCCTCTTACTGGATTGATACCTTGGTTCTCAAAAACTGAGGGAAATACTTACGCTACTTTGATGCATCACCCTTTCCTCTTCAAGGGAAAACCAACGCAGTGCTCAAGAGGTAGCAAGAAGGATTTCTGGCGCCGTTGCCGAGGAGTCTACGCAAAAGTCAACATACCAAGTACCCATCACAAACCCTTATCTCCCGCATTACATTATTTGCCATTTGCCTCTCGTTTTCCTCTCCCCCACTTCACCCTTGCCGATTTATTTGCCCTCTCTCTCCGTCCTCCTTCTCTTTCCCTATTTGCCTCTTTTTTGCCCGTTTCTTGCTTGCTTGTGTGTTGGATTGCTTGCCTGTCACGATGTCTCAAGATAATACCAAATTGTGTGACTTTACTAATACCAACAACAATGATTTTATTAGCACTCCGATTGCTCCTCTTACCGATGCTGAATCTTGTGAAATTAATGCTGCTTTGCTGAATCTTGTCATGAAAGACCCGTTTTTCGACCTTCCTAGTGAAGATGCCGCTACCCATCTAAACAACTTTGTTGATTTGTGTGATATGCAAAAGAAGAAAGATGTGGACAATGATATTGTTAAATTGAAGCTATTTCCTTTTTCGCTTAGAGATCGTGCTAAAGCTTGGTTTTCGTCTTTGCCTAAAAATAGTATTGATTCATGGAATAAGTGCAAAGATGCTTTTATCTCTAAGTATTTTCCTCCCACTAAGATCATCACTCTTAGAAACGATATTATGAATTTTAAGCAACTTGATCATGAACATGTTGCACAAGCTTGGGAGAGGATGAAATTAATGGTACGTAATTGCCCTACACATGGTTTGAATTTGTGGATGATTATACAACTTTTTTATGCCGGATTGAATTTTGCTTCTAGAAATCTTTTAGATTCGGCCGCGGGAGGCACTTTTATGGAAATCACCTTAGGAGAAGCTACTAAACTCCTAGATAATATTATGGTTAATTATTCTCAATGGCACACTGAAAGATCTACTAATAAGAAAGTGCATGCGGTAGAAGAAATTAATGTTTTGAGTGGAAAGATGGATGAACTTATGAAATTATTTGCTAATAAAAGTGTTTCTTCTGATCCTAATGATATGCCTTTGTCTACTTTGATTGAGAATAATAATGAATCTATGGATGTGAATTTTGTTGGTAGGAATAATTTTGGTAACAACGCGTATAGAGGTAATTTAATCCTAGGCCGTATCCTAGTAATTCCTCTAATAATTATGGTAATTCCTACAACAATTCTTATGGAAATTTTAATAATATGCCCTCTGAATTTGAGACTAGTATTAAGGATTTTATGAATTCGCAAAAGAATTTCAATGCTTTGCTTGAAGAAAAAATGCTTAAAGTTGATGAATTGGCTAGGAACGTTGATAGAATTTATCTTGATGTTGATTCTTTGAAACTTAGATCTATTCCACCCAAGCATGATATCAATGAGTCTCTCAAAGCCATGAGAATTTCCATTGATGAGTGCAAAGAAAGAACCGCTAGGATGCGTGCTAAGAAAGATTGTTTTATGAAAGCGTGTTCTTCTAGTTTTCATGAAAATAAAGATGAAGATCTAAAGGTTATTGATGTGTCCCCCGTTAAATCTTTGTTTTGAAATGTGAATCTTGATAATGCTGGGACTGAATATGATCCACCTTTACCTAGAAGGAGTTCCAAAAATTCGGAGTCTTTAGATCTTGATGCTAAAATTGTTAAAAGTGGGATTGAAGAGGTCAAAATTTAAATTTCAATGAACCCACTATTTTGGATTTCAAGGAATTTAATTATGATAATTGCTCTTTGATAGATTGTATTTACTTGTTACGATCCGTGCTAAATTCTCCACATGCTTATAGTCAAAATAAAGCTTTTACTAAACATATCGTTGATGCTTTGATGCAATCTTTTGAAGAAAAACTTGAGTTGGAAGTTTCTATCCCTAGAAAACTTTATGATGAGTGGGAACCTACTATTAAAATTAAAATTAAATATCATGAATGCTACGCTTTGTGTGATTTGGGTGCTAGTGTTTCCACGAATCCAAAGACTTTGTGTGATTTGCTAGGTTTCCGTGATTTTGATGATTGCTCTTTAAACTTGCACCTTGCGGATTCCACTATTAAGAAACCTATGGGAAGAATTAATGATGTTCTTATTTTTTCAAATAGGAATTATGTGCCCATAGATTTTATTGTTCTTGATATAGATTGCAATCCTTCATGTCCTATTATTCTTGGTAGACCTTTCCTTAGAACGATTGGTGCAATTATTGATATGAAGGAAGGGAATATTAGATTCCAATTTCCGTTAAGGAAAGGTATGGAACACTTCCCTAGAAAGAAAATTAAATTACCATATGAATCTATTATGAGAGCCACTTATGGATTGCCTACCATAGATGGCAATACCTATATCTATCTTCACTTTTATGCCTAGCTAGGGGCGTTAAATGATAGCGCTTGTTGGGAGGCAACCCAATTTTATTTTTATTCCTTGATTTTTGCTCCTGTTTAGTAATAAATAATTTGTCTAGCCTCTGTTTTGGTTGTGTTTTTTGTGTTTAATTAGTTTTTGTGCCGAGTAGAACCGTTGGGAAGACTTGGGGAAAGTCTTTTTAGTCTTGCTCTAAAAAACAGAAACTTTAGCGCTCACGAGAATTACTGCCATTTTTATTTGAAAAGTGATATTTAGTTAATTATTTTTTAAGATGATTAATAGATAAATTCCTCACGTCCAGAAATTATTTTAGAATTTTTGGGGTTCCAGAAGTTTGCGTTAGCTACATATTACTATAGACTGTTCTGTTTTTGACAAATTCTGTTTTTCGTGTGTTGTTTGCTTATTTTGATGAATCTATGGCTAGTAAAATAGTTTATAAACCATATAGAAGTTGGAATACAGTAGGTTTAAAACCGATATAAATAAATAATGAGTTCATTACAGTACCTTCAAGTGGTGTTTTGTTTTCTTTCGCTAACGGAGCTCACGAGATTTTCTACTTTGAGTTTTGTGTTGTGAAGTTTTCAAGTTTTGGGTAAAATATTTGATGGATTATGGAACAAGGAGTGGCAAGAGAAAAGCTTGGGGATGACCATGTCACCCCAAGATAATCAAAGTACACCTAAAAGCCAAAGCTTGG
The DNA here is from genome assembly GCF_002162155.2 of Triticum dicoccoides. Lineage (NCBI taxonomy): Eukaryota > Viridiplantae > Streptophyta > Magnoliopsida > Poales > Poaceae > Triticum > Triticum dicoccoides. Next base: position 248,868,554 of record NC_041392.1, on the reverse strand, counting down.
GGATGCCCCGGAAGGCATCCCCTCTTTCGTCTACTTCCATCGGTAACTTTACTTGGAGCTATATTTTTATTCACCACATGATATGTGTTTTGCTTGGAGCGTCTTGTATTATTTGGGTATTTATTTGTTAGTTTGCCACAATCATCTTTGCTGTACACACCTTTTGAGATAAACACTCATGATTAGAAAATTATTAGAATACTCGGTGTGCTTCACTTATATCTTTTGAGTTATATAGTTTTTGCTCTAGTGCTTCACTTTTATCTTTTAGAGCACGGTGGTGGATTTGTTTTATAGAAACTATTATTCTCTCATGCTTCACTTATATTATTTTGAGAGTCTTAAACAACATGGTAATTTACTTAAACTGGGAAATCAATCCTAATATGCTAGGCATTCAAGATTAGTAAAAAAATCTTATGAGTGTGTTGAATACTAAGAGAAGTTTGATACTTGATAATTGTTTTGAGATATGGAGATTGTGATATTAGAGTCATGCTAGTTGGGTACTTGTGAATTTGAGAAATACTTGTGTTGAAGTTTGTGATTCCCGTAGCATGCACGTATGTTGAACCGTTATGTGAAGAAGTCGGAGCATGATTTATTTATTGATTGTCTTCCTTATGAGTGGCAGTTGGGGACGAGCGATGGTGTTTTCCTACCAATCTATCCCCCTAGGAGCATGCACATAATACTTTATTTCGATAACTAATAGATTTTTGCAATAATTATGTGAGTTCTTTATGACTAATGTTGAGTCCATGGATTATACGCACTCTCACCCTTCCACCATTGCTAGCCTCTCTAATACCGCGTACCTTTCGCCGGTATCATACACCCACCATATAACTTCCTCAAAACAGCCACAATACCTACCTATCATGGCATTTCCATAGCCATTCCGAGATATATTTCCATGCAACTTTCCACCGTTCCGTTTACTATGACACGCTCCATCATTGTCATATTGCTTTGAATGATCATGTAGTTGACATTGTATTTGTGGCAAAGCCACCGTTCATAATTCTTTCATACATGTCACTCATGCATCATTGCACATCCCGGTACACCGCCGGATGCATTCACATAGAGTCATATTTTGTTCTTAGTATTGAGTTGTAAGTAAATAGAAGTGTGATGATCATCATTCATAGAGTATTGTCCCAAAAAAGGGGACAATACTATTATCCTTTTACCACACTTGTGCTTCAAAGTAGCACCATGATCTTCATGATAGAGAGTCTCCTATGATATCACTTTCATATACTAGTGGGAATTTTTCATTATAGAACTTGGCTTGTATATTCCAATGATGGGCTTTCTCAAAATGCCCTAGGTCTTCGTGAGCAAGCGAGTTGGATGCACACCCACTTAGTTCCTTTTGTTGAGCTTTCATATACTTATAGCTCTAGTGCATCCGTTGCATGGTAATCCCTACTCACTCACATTGATATCTATTAATGGGCATCTCCATAGCCCATTGATATGCCTAGTTGATGTGAGATTATCTTCTCCCTTTTTGTCTTCTCCAAAACCACCATTCTATTCAACATATAGTGTTATGTCCATGCCTCACGCTCATGTATTGCGTGAAGATTGAAAAAGTCTGAGAACACCAAAAGTATGAAACAATTGCTTGGCTTGTCATCAGGGTTGTGCATGATTTGAATACTTTGTGTGGTGAAGATGGATCATAGCGAGACTATATGATTTTGTAGGGATAACTTTCTTTGGTCATGTTATTTTGAGAAGACATAATTTCTTAACTAGTATGCTTGAAGTATTATTATTTTTATGTCAATATTAAACTTTTGTTTTGAAACTTTTGGATCTGAATATTCATACCACAGTTAAGAAAATTACATTGAAATTATGCCAAGTAGCATTCCACATCAAAAATTCTGTTTTTATCATTTACCTACTCGAGAACGAGCAGGAATTAAGCTTGGGGATGCTTGATACGTCTCCAACGTATCTATAATTTTTTATTGTTCCATGCTATATTATATTCCGTTTTGGACATTATTGGGCTTCATTATACACTTTTATATTATTTTTGGGACTAACCTATTAACCGGAGGCCCAGCCCGGAATTGCTATTTTTTGCCTATTTCAGAGTTTCATAGAAAAATAATATCAAACGGAGTCCAAACGGAATGAAACCTTCGGGAACGTGATTTTCGGAAGGAACGTGATCCAAAGGAATTGGACCCTACGTCAAGAAAGCAACCAGGAAGGCACGAGGTAGGGGCGCGCCTACCCCCCCAAGCGAGCCCTCCACCCTCGTGGGGCCCACGTGGCTCCACCAACGTACTTCTTCCTCCTATATATACCTACATACCCCCAAACTACCAGATACGGAGCCAAAACCCTAATTCCACCGCTGCAACCTTCTGTACCCGTGAGATCCCTTCTTGGGGCCTTTTCCGGAGCTCCGCCGGAGGGGGCATCGATCACGGAGGGCTTCTACATCAATACCATAGCCTCTCCGATGATGTGTGAGTAGTTTACTTCGGACCTTCGGGTCCATAGTTATTAGCTAGATGGCTTCTTCTCTCTTTTTGGATCTCAATACAATGTTCTCCCCCTCTCTTGTGGAGATCTATTCGATGTAATCTTCTTTTGCGGTGTGTTTGTTGAGACCGATGAATTGTGGGTTTATGATCAAGTTTATCTATGAACAATATTTGAATGTTCTCTGAATTCTTTTATGTATGATTGGTTATCTTTGCAAGTCTCTTTGAATTATCAGTTTCGTTTGGCCTACTAGATTGATCTTTCTTGCAATGGGAGAAGTGCTTAGCTTTGGGTTCAATCTTGCGGTGTCCTTTCCCAGTGACAGTAGGGGCAGCAAGGCACGTATTTTATTGTTGCCATCGAGGATAACAAGATGGGTTTTATATCATATTGCATGAGTTTATCCCTCTACATCATGTCATCTTTCTTAAAGCGTTACTCTGCTCTTTTGAACTTAATACTCTAGATGCATGCTGGATAGCGGTCGATGTGTGGAGTAATAGTAGTAGATGCAGGCAGGAGTCGGTCTACTTGTGTCGGAAATGATGCCTATATACATGATCATACCTAGATATCCTCATAACTACGCTCAATTCTGTCAATTGGTCAACAGTAATTTGTTTACCCACCGTAATACTTATGCTCTCGAGAGAAGCCACTAGTGAAACCTATGGCCCCCGGGTCTATTTTTCATCATATTAATCTTCCATCAACAAGTTATTTCTTTTGCCATTTTTATTTTGCTTTATTGACTTTCAATCTTTATCATAAAAATACCAAAAATATTATCTTATCATATCTATCAGATCTCACTTTCGTAAGTGACCGTGAAGGGATTGACAACCCCTTTATTGCGTTGGTTGCGAGGATTTTATTTGTTTGTGTAGGTGCGAGGGACTCGCGCGTGGCCACCTACTGGATTGATACCTTGGTTTTCAAGAACTGAGGGAAATACTTACACTACTTTGCTGCATCACCCTTTCCTCTTCATGGGAAAACCAAAGCAGTGCTCAAGAGGTAGCATTGCAATACAATCATGATTCGCTTATAGTGGGTTGCTAGAATGAGAGGAGCTTAAACCTGAGTAAGGGGTTTGTTGCATATGGGATAAAGGGGACTTGATACTTTAATGCTCTGGTTGGGTTTTACCTTAATGATCTTTAGTAGTTGCGGATGCTTGCTAGAGTTCCAATCATAAGTGCATATGATCCAAGGAGAGAAAGTATGTTAGCTTATGCCTCTCCCTCATATAAAATTGCAATGACGACCACCGATCTTGTTAACAATTGCCTAGGATAATTCTGCACACTGATCCATCATTATTCCACACTCGCTATTTATAATATATAGTAATATATTTTGACTTTATGATAACAACACTTACTTTTATATTTTAGTTCTCTGATATCATGCGAAGTCATCCTCTTCATACCCACAACGTAGTTTTATTTCCCGTTTCTAGTTGGAAGCAAACGTTCGGTGTACGTAGAGTCGTATCAGTGGCAGATAGAACTTGAGAGAATATTGATCTTACCTTCAGCTCCTTGTGGGTTCGACACTCCATACTTATCACTTCCACCTTTGGAAATTGTTATGATGATTCCCTGCACTTGGGGATTAGCAAGCTCTTTTCTGGCGCCGTTGCCGGGGAGCAATAGCGTGAGGTTGATATTTTCGTGTATGCTTGTTTGCTTTCTTCACTAAGTAGATTTTGTTTTCACTTTTGTTCTTGTTTAGTTGTGGGTGAAACAAAAAAAATTACAAAATGAAAATACAAAAAAAATTACTTGCCTCTTATGCTTAAAAACTTTTTCAAAAAGAGAAGTGATTGGAAGGTTGTGCATTGGAGAAGTGAGGGTCGACCTTGAACACTTGTGTTCATGCTCATGGAAACAATGTAGATTTTTTCATGGAAGTTTCTCAAAAATAAGTATCCCCTTGTATATATTCATTTTATTATAAAAATAATGTGTCATGGTTTGGTTTTAGGATGCTTAAATTGCTTGTTTGGTGTGTGTAGCAGAAAAACAGAAACTTTTGTTGTAGTCTTTTAATTTTCGTTTTTTACTAGAGCATGATAAAATCTTGAAATTTTTACACATTACTGCTATACAAGCTTTTAGATTTTCCTAATTTATTAGAGTTTTTGAAGTTAAAGAAGTATACGGAAGTTCCATATTGCTATAGACTGTTCTGTTCTTGACAGATTCTGTTTTCTATGTGTTGTTCACTTATTTTGATGAATCTATGGGTTGTATCGGGGGTATGAACCATGGTGAAGTTGGAATACAGTAGATATAATGCTAATATTAAAATGGAATGAGTTTACAACAATACCTAGAGGTAGTGATTTGCTTTATTATACTAACGGATCTCACATAGTTTTTGTTGAGTTTTGTGTGGATGAAGTGTTCGAAGAACGATGAGTTACCAATATGAGAAGAATAAGGAGAGGCAAGAGTTCAAGCTTGGGGATGCCCAGGGCACCCCAAGTTAAAGGATACTCAAGCATCTAAGCTTGGGGATGCACCGGTTGGCATCCCGTCTTTCTTCTTCAACAATTATCGGTATACCTCGGTTTTTGTTTTGTTCACATGATATGTGTCTCTTGAGTTTATTTTCCCTTTCTTTTACTTTATGAACCATGCTAGTTTGAGATAGACCTTCATTGCTTTATAGAATGCTCTTTGTGCTTCACTTAAATCTTTTGAGTATGGCTTTGTAGAATGCTTCATGTGCTTCACTTATATATTTTGAGCTTGGATATTGATAAATATATATTATTTGTAGAATGCTCTATGAACTTCACTTATATCTTTTAGAGTATGAATAAAATTATCATTGAAAGTGGGTTTGGAAGAGTGTCAACTCTAGGTAATGATCCCACTATTTTGGAGGGTGTTGAATCTTATAATATTTATGAAAGTGGATTTGGAGAGGTCATGACTTTATTTAATGATGATTCCACTATTTCAGAAGAGGTTCCAATTGATTATGAGAACAAAGTTCCTATCTATGATGATTATTGTGATGACATGTATGCTAAAAAATAATGATAACCATGAAACTTGTCATCTTGATTTTTATTTTCAATTGGATTATGCCTCATATGATAGTCATTTTGTTGTGTTTGCTCCGACTACTATTCATGAGAATAAATTTGCTTATGTGGAGAGTGGTAAAATTTATATGCTTGTGGATCATGAAAAGAATGCTTTGAGTGATATCTACATTGTTGAATTCATTGATGATGCCACTGAAAATTATTATGAGGGAGGAACATGTGCTTGTTGCAACAATATCAAGTTTTTTCTCTATGTATTGAAAATCTAGAAGTTATGCTTGTTTTGCCTTCCTATGCTAGTTGATTCTTGTTCCCATAAGTTGTTTGCTCACAAAATCCCTATGCATAAGAAGTGTGTTAGACTTAAATGTGCTAGTCATATTCTTCATGATGCTCCCATTATGTTTCAATTATTATCTTTTATGTGAGCATCATTGAAATAATCATGCTTGGCTGAAAAGGCATTAAAGAAAAGCGCTTGTTGGGAGACAACCCAATATTTGTCCTTACTGTTTTTGTGTGTTCACATGAATAAGCTATTGTAGTAATCATGTTTTATAGCTTTTGTTTCAATAAAGTGCCAAGTAAGACCTTTGGGATGGCTTACGGTGATAGTTGATTTGATCTTGCTGAAAAACAGAAACTTTTGCTCTCAGGAAAACAATTCTCATTTTTAACAGAAGTGTGATCAAATATTGATTCTTTTTTCAGAAGATTAAGAAACAATTTTCCCAAGTTTTCCTAATTTTTCAGAATTTTTGGAGTAGCAGAAGTATGGTTGTTGTTTAGATCATTACAGACTGTTCTATTTCTGGCAGATTCTGTTTTCAATGCATAGTTTGCTTGTTTTCTAGTTTCTATGGCTTATATTGCTCAATATAAATTGTGGAAACGATATGGTACAGTAGGCATTGTGTTATAACAATTATGAATCTTGTCTTTGACAGTACCAAAGTGAATGATCTACTCTTTATCATACTAACCCATCTCACGAAGTTTCGTTAAGTTTTGTGTGATTGAAGTTTTCAAGTTTTGGGTGAGATATCGATACGAGGAGAATAAGGAGTGGAAAGACCCTAAGCTTGGGGATTCCCAAGGCACCCCAACGTAATATTCAAGGAAGACTCAAGCGCCTAAGCTTGGGGATGCCCCGGAAGGCATCCCCTCTTTTGTCTTCAGAATCATCGGTTTACCTTACTCGGAGCTATATTTTTATTCATCACATGATATGTGTTTTGCTTGGAGTGTATTTTCATTTTACTTGCTGTTTGAATAAAATCATTGGATCTGAAATCTTGAATGAGAGAGAGTCCTCCCATGGTTAGTTAATTACTTGACTACTCATTGTTCTTCACTTATATCTTTTTGGAGTAGTTTGTCATTTATGCAAGTGCTTCACTTATATCCTATGAGTAAATGGTTGAATGAATTGAATGTCATAAATCTGAATTTATATATGTTTCATATGCTTATACCATGGGTAGTGATGACTTCACATATAATAAGTATACGTGGTAAATTTATTGAAAGTTAGTAAACATAGTATTGGTCATTTGAACAATTCATGAAAGAATATTGAAGGAAGAGAGATTTCACATATAAATATACTATCTTGGACATCTTTTGTAATTGTGAGCACTCATTAAAATATGACATGCTAAAAAGTTGACGTTGGACAAGGAAGACAATATAATGAGTTATGTTTTCTTATATCCGAATAGAAGTTATATTGTCATGGATCCTCCAACATGTTGAGCTTGCCTTTCCCTCTCATGCTAGCCAAATTCTTTGCATCAAGTAGAGATACTACTTGTGCTTCCAAATATCCCTTAAACCAGTTTTGCCATGAGAGTCCACCATACATACCTACGAATTGAGTAAGATCCTTCAAGTAAGTTGTCATCGGTGCAAGCAATAAAAATTACTCTCTAAATATGTATGATCTATTATTGTGAAGAAAATAACCTTTATAAGAACTTTTGATATCAAAGATATAAAAGTGACGGACCGCATAATAAAGGTCTTTATCACAAGCGACAATATAAAGTGACGTTCTTTTGCATTAAGATTTTGTGCATCCAACCATAAAAGCGCATGACAACCTCTGCTTCCCTCTGCGAAGGGCCTATCTTTTAATTTTACCTTCTACCCCTATGCAAGAGTCATGGTGATCTTCACCTTTCCTTTTTACAATTTTTCCTTTGGCAAGAACTATGTGTTGGAGAAATCTATATATATATATATATATATATATATATATATATATATATATATATGCACTCGGATATAGGTTTTCATAAAGTATTATTGTTTGACATTACCCTTGAGGTAAAAGGTTGGGAGGCAAAACTATAAGCCCCTATCTTTCTCTGTGTCCGATTAAAACTTTGAACCCATAAATATCACGTGAGTGTTAACAATTGCGAAAGATTAAATGATGGTTGTGGAATTTGCTAAATCAAAGCTCTTACATAGACCCTTCCTGAAAATAAGATGAATTGCAATTGTTTGGTGACTAAGAGCATGGTTTGTAATTTTTTAAGAAAGTTTATGGTCTATACTTTAACATGTGAATAGCTCGTTACTTGATTATGAGAAGTTTCATGAAGATGAGCTATTTTTTATGATAAAGAATAATGCTAGAAAAAGTTCTTGGAACTTTCATTGATCAAACTTGTGCACTTCACAACATTCACACTTCATAAATTATTTCTTTTATCATTTACCTACTCGATGACGAGCATGAATTAAGCTTGGGGATGTTGATATGTCTCCGACGTATCTATAATTTATGAAGTATTCATGCCATGTTTACAACAATTCTATACGATTTTGGTATGATTTGATTAGAACTAACCCAGACTGACGTTGTTTTCAGCAGAACTACCGTGGTGTTGTTTTTGTGCACAAATAAAAGTTCTCGGAATGGGCTGAAAATTTATGAAGAATATTTTTGGAAAGTATAAAAAATACTGGAGCGAAAAGATACCAGAGAAGAATCCCGGGCTAACCACAAGGGTGGGGGCTCCCCCACCCCCCTAGGGCGCGCCACCCGTCCTTGTGATCGCCTCGTGGCCCCCCTGACATGAAACCGATGCCAACCCTTCCTATAAATCCTAAAACCCCCAGAACAGATGGGAGATCGGGAGTTCTGCCGCTGTAAGCCTCTGTAGCCACGAAAAACCAATCTAGGCCCTCTTTGGCACCCTGTGGGAGGGGGCCAACATCACCGGAGGCCATGGAGGAGGAAGCCGGAGGGGTCACCATCATCATGGAGGCCAAGGACCAGAGGGAGAACCTCTCCCTATCTAGGGGGAGGCCATGGAGGAGCAAGCACAAGGGGGAGAACCTCTCCCCCTTCTCTCTCAGTGGCGTCGGAGTGCCAACGGAGGAACCATCGCTGCGCTGATCGTCTTCATCAACATTACCTTCATCATCACCATCCTCATCTCTTTTATGCGGTCCACTCTACCACACCCTGCTATAATCCCCAACTTAAACATGGCAATTTATGCCACTGTAGCGATCCAACCTCAAACGGTCGAATCTCTATGCATATGTGCAACCTGTGGTGGTCAACTCCCTTCCAATCCTGCGTAGCCAGTCATCAGCAACTATGGGCTCGGTGCTGCTGGAAAACACCAGCGGTTGTAACCTCAGGAAACGGGCTATGTCAACTGGAGGTGGTGGCGGTGGGTTGTTGTTATTGTTGTGGTTGTTGTTGTTGTTGCCTTGATTCTAAACTCGCAACTACATTAGTGTATTCTGCTATTGGATCAACTGAGTGAGCTCCGGTGGGAAGACAAAAATCCGGGGTCACGTCTCGGAGGCATCTGACGGGTTTAGAGGGGAGAGAATTAGAATAGAATGAGGTCTACTGAGAAAGCACTACCCATCTGCACATGAGACAAACATAGACATACCACACCAAAACAATTTCAAGCAAGGGCATACAATTGATCTAACTATCGTTACAGTACTCGGACTACTAGTATATACATTGGGGAAAATGCTACTAATAATATGGTGGTCTACTAAAAATTTTGATCGGTAGAAGACTCCATGATGTCTGCTCCAGCTTCGTCTTCATAATCATCATCACTACTGTCGGGGTCGGAGTTGGTGTCATCGATGATGATGTAGTCCTTGGGATGGTTGCCATCTCATCCTGGCGCGGGGTCTCCCATGAATACTCCTAGCTTCCTTGTCAGATCATCATTCATCTCCACTAGTATTGCGATTTCCTCCTCGTATCCATCGCGTGTAGACTTGAGTTCCTCTTCAAGCTCCATGTTCCTAGTCATCAACTTCTTCAAATCTATCATGCTTGCACACATCTGGTTCTCCTGGTGACAAATGTGCTGGTTTAACTCCTGGATGTATGCTGCAATGGACATGTCCTTCCTGGTGTTGTTCATCTCCCATTGCTCATCTCGGCGCCCACATATCTGCTAGATGGTGTCCTTAAGATCCTTGTGATAAACTTCGCCAATGCGTCCTATGGCGATGTGGGCTGCCATGCTCTTCCCTAGACTCCAGGTTGGTGCATCAAAGGAAAACTCTATGGGCTTAGTGACTGGCATGAAGGTCCTTCCTGGAACTTGAACTCGAATCATCCAACGCTCCTCTTTTGGTAAAGTGGCGGTGTAGGTCCCGGTGAAGCTTGGTATTCCAATGTTCAGGTACCTAGTGACTTCCTTCAAGTGTCTCCCAAAAGGTGTGTCTTCATCCGGTTGTGCAAACTTGTTGCTTGTGTGTAACATCCTATAGAGTGGAAATTGGAGAGGAGTCAGAAATGAGTAGAGAAGAGTGACCTATGGCTCATCTTAGTGGTCGTGTCCTACATTCAGCACGTGCTCTGATACCATCTTGTAGCGATCCAACCTTAAACGGTCGAATCTCTGTGCATAAGTGTTATCCCTGGATCGGTAATGCTGACACACATAGTACTTCGAAGGATTTATAACAAAGTAGCAATCACACACTTATTACATCGATAGTCTCAAAAGAGAACTCATTACAACAAGTATGGCTTAAGCCCATCTAAATCAAATAACATCAGAAGGCTTGGAAGATAAAGTGAGTCCATCAACTCCAACGGCATAGCTGAGTGCATGACAACGACCTAGCGCACCTTACTCTTCGTCTGAAAAGTCTGCAACATGATATGTTGCAGCCCGAAACGGGTCAGCACATGGAATATGCTGGCAAGATCACACAGTAGAACAACGAACAAGTAAAGTCTATCACTACATGCATATGAGGCTGGTGGAGGCTCTACGGTTATAATGTTTTGCGAAAAGCCAATTTTTTTCCTACAACAAAGGAATATATTTTATTTAACTATAATGGTAGTTCTTAAACATTGAGAAGGTTCCTCCAACTCAATCCCAATTGAACATTATTGACAACCCAACCAAATTAATTAATAGAGTGATGAGATCAACATGATAATCCAAGATCCAGACAGTGAAAATGTCCATAACCGGGGACACGGCTAACCATGATTAGTTTGTACACTCTGCAGAGGTTTGTGCACTTTTCCCCACAAGACTCAATCTCCTCCGTTGGATTTCTCGCACTACATGGTGTTTGAGAAATGGATGACCGAGACACAGTCTTTCAGAAGCATTAACTCTAACCCGGGTAGACCGTACCAACCTACATCCCCTACATCTGCTAGCCTACCACTAGAAGAGGTCATGCAACTTACTCCACTATGCTAGAGCCCATAATAGCTTGTGGCTGCACACGGAAGTTTCTAGCATGAATAATCTTATGATCCCTTTGAGCCTGGGTGGCGAACCATAGGATGATCACACGGGTACTCCAGGATATCCTAGGACAACACCGGATTCTCCGGGTGCCCGCAGCCAATCCACCCAGATGTGTATTTAAGTAGCCACCTTAAGTTAACCATTAATTAACAATCTCACATCTGTCATGGATACACTAAAACCCAATCCACATCTACGAGCATAGCATGGCAGTATAAACATAACGTAGAAGTAATTTCCAGGGTTTGATAATAAAAGGGCAATAGGTTCTACCTCATCATCTACTTCCCAAAACCCACATGTTAAGAGATCCTACTCTGCAATGTTTGAGGATTGTAACTAATGCATAAAAACTGGGTAAGAAAAGAGTATGATCAAAGTGTTACTTTCCTTGCTGATGATCCGCAAAACCTAGTGACTCGTAGTAGCATGCTGCGCACTCCGGGAATTCTATCGCAAACAAACAATAGCATATATAAGCACTCAAGCAAAGATGCAAGGGTAAAACTTCAAATAAGATGTTCCAAACTGAAAGTCCAACTGAAGAGCTTCCATTTGCAAAAAGAATCAGTTTAATCGGAGCTACGGAAATGAAACTACGATCAAAAAAACTTCGTAAACAAATCTGCTTGAAACCAAATATTAAATTGTCAAAACCTTGTTCAAGTTGATTAAACACAAAGAGGGGATCGAGACGAAGATTTTGGCATTGGTTTCACTGGATTTGGAGAAATGGTTTAGAAACGGGGAGGGTTTGAAGATCAGGTGCTAATCTGCGATAAAAGTAATCGTGGATAAGTCCCTGGCCGAAAATAAAAATAAAAAGAAAAGACTAACGAACGAACGTTCACTGTCTAAACCTAACCGGCGAACGATGTTCGTTAAAACGAACGAATGGACGAACGTCCACTGAAAATGTAAATCGGCGAAAAATCGATCTAAGAAAAAAAGCAACTAGGGTTTTTACCGAAAATAAACCGACGAGAACCAGTGGGCGGCGAACTCCGGCGGGCAGCGACGGTCGGCGGCGGCGGCGACGCGGGTCGCGAGGTGGGGCTAGGGTTTCGGCGGCGCGGGGCGGGCTGGCGACTTGGGCTGGGGGGCGGCCTCGGGCGGCTTATAAGGCGTGGGCGCGGACAGAGTCCGGCTCGGGCACGGCCCAAAGGTTGGTTCGGAACATTTTTTTAAATACATTTCCGCCGAAAGAAAAATCCTAAATTAATAAAAATAATCTAAAAATTACAAAAAGAATTTTCACCGTCTAAATAAAATATTTAGATCTTAGTGAACATTTTTTTGGCCTAAAATGCAATTTTGTAAAAATGCACATTTTTCTAATTCAAATAAAATAGCAGTAAAACCCAAATAAAATAATTTATCGATTTTTACATTTTCCTCCAATATTTCATTTATTTTGGAGAATTCATATTATCTCCTCTCACATATTTTTAATATTGGAAATATTATTTGGAGAGAAAATAATTAAAACCAAAGTGATCCACTTTTCAATATTTGAGAAAATTCAAATATGAAAATAATAAAATGCAAATAAAATATGATATGTATATGATGACCTATGTATAACATTTCAAATTGAAAATTTGGGAGGTTACAAACCTACCCCCCTTAAGGTGAATCTCGCCCTCGAGATTCGGGTTGGCTAGAAAATAGGTGTGGGTGGTCTTTCCGTAGATCATCCTCTCGTTCCCAGGTGGCTTCATCCTCGGTATGGTGGCTCCACTGAACTTTGCAAAACTTGATGACCTTGCTGTGGGTAACTTGGCTGGAAAACTCGAGAATCTTGACTGGTTTCTCCTCATAGGTCAGATCACTATGCAACTGAATTGCTTCCAGGGGCACTGTATCTCGGAGAGGAATATCGGCCATCTCAGCATGGCCCTTCTTCAACTGGGAAACGTTAAACACATCATGAACTCCTGACAGTACTTCGGGTAACTCCAACTTGTAGGCCACCTCTCCCATATGTTCCAAAACTCGGTATGGTCCTACAAATCTCGGGGCTAACTTTCCCTTTACTCCAAAGTTTTTAACTCCTTGTAGAGGCGACACACAAAGATATGCTCTGTCTCTGATTTCATAAACTACCTCCTTGCATTTTGAGTCTGCCTAACTCTTCTTCCTGGACTGAGCTACCTTCAGTCTATCTCAAATCAACTTAACCTTCTCTTCTGACTCTTTGATCAAATCTGGTCCAAACAACTGACGGTCTCCAACTTCATCCTACATCAACGGTGTCCTGCACCTTCTTCCATACAGCGCTTCGAAGGGTGCCATCTTCAGACTGGCTTGATAACATTTGTTGTAAGAGAATTCTGCGTAAGGCAAATTATCATCCCAACTAGATCCATAATCTAGCACACAAGATCTCAACATGTCCTCCAGAATCTGATTGACTCTCTCGGTCTGTCCATCTGTCTCCAGATGAAAAGCTGTACTAAACTCTAGCCTGGTACCCAAAGTCTGGTGTAGCTGGTGCCAAAACTTTGAAGTAAACCGTGTTTCTCTATATGATACGATAGTCCTCGGAACTCCATGTAGACATACGATCCTGGTCATATATATCTTGGCCAACTTCGCACTCATATAGGTGGTTTTTACTGGGATAAAGTGGGCTACTTTGGTCAGACGATCCACTACTACCCAAATAGAATCATACCCCGATCGGGTCCTGGGTAATCCGGTGATAAAATCCATGCCAAGCTTGTCCCACTTCCATTCGAGTATCGACATAGGCTGCAGTAATCCTTCTGGCTTCTGATGTTATGCCTTCACTCTGTGACATACATCACATACTGCAACATACTCGGCAATATCCTTCTTCATACCAGTCCCCCAGAAATGCTCCTTTAAATCCAAGTACATCTTTGTGTTTCCGGGGTGTATCGAATATGGCGAGTCATGAGCTTCCTAAAGTATCAACTTCCTGATCTCCGCATTATTGGGCACATAAACACGGTCTTCAAACCACAAGGTGTCGTGCTCATCTTCACGAAACCTTTATATTTTCCTTTGCCCATCTTCTCCTTTATCTCAGCAATTTCCTCATCATCCTTCTGAGCTTCTCGAATCTTCCCCAATAATGTCGACTGAATTTCTAATGCTGCAACAAAACCTCTAGGGACTATCTCCACACGTAGCTCTCTGCGATATTCGGCTAACTCCGTTGGTAATCCTCTGTTTACGAGGGTATTGGCATAACTCTTTCGGCTCAAAGCGTCTGCTACGATATTGGCTTTGCCTGGATGACAGTGCAACTTCATATCTTAATCCTTTATAAGCCCCAACCATCTCCTTCGCCTGAGATTCAACTCTTACTATGTGAAAAAGTACTTCAAACTCTTATCATCTGTGTACACATCACAATGATTTCCAATAAGAAAATGTCTCCAGGTCTTGAGCGCATGCACTACAGCTGCTAACTCCAAATCAGGTGTGGCATAATTCAACACATGCGGTCGAAGCTGACGTGAGGCATATGAAACAACTGTTCCGTCTTGCATAAGTACGCCTCCATGTCCTAAGCGAGATGCGTCGCAATACACTTGGAAATCCTTGCGTATATCCGGCAGAATCAGCACTGGGGCTGTAACCAAACATTTCTTCAACTCCTGGAAACTTGCCTCACATTCATCTGTCCATTTGAACTCGGTGTCCTTTTTCAACAACTCCGTCATAGGCTTTGCAATCTTAGAAAAATTCTCGATGAATCTCCAGTAATATCGTGCGAGTCCCAGAAAACTGTGGATCTCTCCAACTGAGGTGGGTGCCAACCACTCCATGACAGAATGAACCTTGGTAGGGTCCACTGCTATATCTTCTCCTGATATAACATGTCCAAAAAATCCAACTTCCTTCAACCAAAACTCACATTTGCTGAACTTGGCGTATAACTGATGTTCCCTGAGCTTCTCGAGAACTAAACGCAAATGCTCCTTTTGTTCCTCTTCCTTCTTCGAGTATACCAAAATGTCATCAATGAACACCATGACAAATTTATCCAAGAACTCCATGAAAACCTTATTCATCATACTCATGAAATAGGCTGGGGCGTTAGTCAATCCAAATGACATAACCGTGTACTCATATAGCTTGTACCTTGTGGTGAAGGTTGTCTTAGGTATATCCTATTCTCGGGTCTTCAGCTGGTGGTATCCTGATCGAAGATCGATCTTGGAAAATACTTTATCTCCTTGCAACTGGTCAAACAAATCATTGATCATCGGCAGTGGGTACTTGTTCTTGATCGTCACTTAATTTAATGCACGATAATCAACTACCATTCTCTAAGACTTATCTTTCTTCTCAACCAAGAGCACTGGGGCTCCCCATGGCGAAGAACTTCGGCGGATGTAACCTTTCTCCAATAACTCCTTAATCTATTTCTTAATCTCCTCCAGATCATTTGCGGGCATCCAGTATGGTCTCTTTGATATTGGTCCGGTGCCTGGCAACAACTCTATCAAAAACTCAATGTCTCTATCCGGTGGCATATCGGGTAACTCCTATGGAAATACATCTGGATAATCCTTCACTACAGGCACTTCCTCCTGAACAACTCCTGTGAGGGAATTTACGCGAATCCTCTTTGGTGTATGCCTGGATACATACTTAATCCTTTTTGCCTCTGGGGTGGTGAGCAGAATTGACCTACTAGCACAATCAATGTTTCCTCCATACTTTGATAGCCAATCCATACCCAGTATCATGTCCAATCCTTGTGACTCCAAAATTATTAGGTCCGAGGGAAAACATGGCTGCCAATGGTTAAGGGTAACCGTTCGCACCATGGGCTGGCCATATACTCTGCACCTGGTGAGCTTACTAGCAAGGGTGTCCTAAGGGCTAAGGTGGGTAACTTAAACTTGTCCACAAATCCCCTTGAAATGTATAAATGTGATGCACTAGTATCAAAAAGATCGAGAGCGGTAAATGACTTAACCAAAAACATACCGATAACTGCATTTGGCTGCTCTTCAACCTCCTCCACGTTCACGTGGTTCACTTGTCCCTTGTTGAAAGGGTTGGGCTTCTTTCCAGAGCTTCCATTGCCATTTCCATTCTTTGCTTCAGGACATTCGGTGGCGTACTGTCCAGTCTTCCCGCACTTGAAACATTAACTTGACTTAGATCCCTCTTGGCGGGTGTGGCTGGGTTAGAGCGGTTCTGATTACTACCTGCTCCATTCCCGTTTCCGTTCTTGCGGCCACTGTGGTTATGCGAACTTCCTCCATTGTGGGTATGTCCTCCATGGTTATGGGTATATCCTCCCGAGTTTGGGGTGAAACGAGGCTTCTACTGAGCTCCTGAATTGTACTTCCGTTGTCCATTCTTCCTTTTGCGGCTCTCAATCTACTGTTGCTTGCCTTCAATCATAAGAGCCTTATCTACCAACTCCTAGTAGTTGTTAAATGTTGCCACCATTAATTGCACACTCATCTCATCATTCAGCCCTTCCATAAACTTCTCCTGTTTCACGGCATCTGTGGCCACATCATCTGGGGCATAGCAAGCTAACTTGTTAAACTCATCCACGTACTGCCCCACAGTATGGTTGCCCTGGCGTAAGTTGCGGAACTCACGCTTCTTCATGCTCATAGCTCTAGTTGAGACATGAGCAGTGCGGAACGCTTGCTGAAACTGCTCCCAAGTAACATTGGCTATAGGGAAAGTGGTTGTGTAATTCTCCCACCATGAGGCTGCAGGTCTATCCAATTGGTGTGCGGCAAAATGCATCTTCTCAGCATATGTGCAACCTGCGGTGATTAGCTCCCTCCCAATCCTGCATAGCTTGCCATCAGCAACTATGGGCTCGGTGCTACTGGAAAACACCGGTGGTTGTAACCTCAAAAAATGGGCTAAGTTGTCAACTGGAGGTGGTGGCGGTGGGTTGCTGTAATTGTTGTTGTTGTTGTTGTTGTTGTTGCCTTGATTCGGAACTAGCAACTACATTAGTGTGTTCTGCTGTTGGATCAACTGAGTGAGCTCCGGTGGGAAGACAAATCCGGGGTCACGTCTTGGAGGCATCTGATGGGTTTAGAGGGGAGAGAACTAGAATAGAATGAGGTCTAGTGAGAAAGCACTACCCATATGCACATGAGACAAACATAGACATACCACACCAAAACAATTTCAAGCAAGGGCATACAATTGATCTAACTATCATTACAGTTCTCGGACTACTAGTATATACACGGGGAAAAATACTACTAATAATATGGTGGTCTACTGAAAATTTTGATCGGTAGAAGACTCCATGATATTTCTCCAGCTTCGTCTTCATAATCATCATCACTACTGTCAGGGTCGGAGTCGGTGTTGTCGATGATGATGTAGTCCTTGGAATGGTCGTCATCTCCTCCTGGCGCAGGGTCTCCCATGAATACTCCTAGCTTCCTTGCCAGGTCGTCATTCATCTCCATTAGTATTGTGATTGCATCCTCGTATCCATCCCGTGTAGACTTGAGTTCATCTTCAAGCTCCATTTTCCTAGTCATCAACTTCTTCAAATCTATCATGCTTGCACACATCTGGTTCTCCTGGCGATGAATGTGTTGATTTAACTCCTGGATGTAAGCTGCAATGGACCTGTCCTTCCTGGTGCTGATCATCTCCCATTGCTAATCTCAGTGCCAACATATTTGGTAGATGGTGTCCTTAAGATCCTTGTGATAAACTTTGCCGATGCGTCCTATGGCGATGTGGGCTGCCATGCTCTTCCCTAGACTCCAGGTTGATGCATCAAAGGAAAACTCTATGGGCTCAGTGACTGGTGTGAAGGTCCTTCCAGGAACTTGAACTCGAATCATCCAAGGCTCCTCTTCTGGTAAAGTGGCGGTGTAGGTCCCGATGAAGCTTGGTATTCCAATGTTCAGGTACCTAGTGACTTCCTTCAAGTGTCTCCCAAAAGGTGTGTCTTCATCCGGTTGTGCAAACTTGTTCGTTGTGTCTGCCATCCTATAGAGTGGAAATTGGATAGGCGTCAGAAATGAGTAGAGAATAGTGACCTATGGCTCATCTTAGTGGTCGTGTCCTACATTCAGCATGTGCTCTGATACCATCTTGTAGCGATCCAACCTCAAACGGTCGAATCTCTATGCATAAGTGTCATCCCTGGATCGGTAATGCTGACACACACAGTACTTCGAAGGATGTATAACAAAGTAGAAATCACACACTTATTACATTGATAGTCTCAAAAGAGAACTCATTACAACAAGTATGGCTTAAGGCCATCTAAATCAAATAACAGCAGAAGGCTTGGAAGATAAAATGAGTCCATCAACTCCAACGGCATAGCTGAGTGCACGACACTGACCTAGCGCACCTTACTCTTTGTCTGAAAAGTCTGCAACATGATATGTTGCAGCCTGAAACGGGTCAGCACATGGAATATGCTAGCAAGATAACACAGTAGAAAAATGAACAAGTAAAGTCTATCACTACATGCATATGAGGCTCGTGGAGGCTCTACGGTTATTATGTTTTGCGAAAAGCCAATTTTTCCTACAACAAAGGAATATATTTTATTTAACTATCATGGTAGTTCTTAAACATTGAGAAGGTTCCTCCAACTCAATCCCAATTAAACATTATTGACAACCCAACCAAATTAATTAATAGAGTGATGAGATCAACATGATAATCCAAGATCCAGATACTCAAAATGTCCATAACCGGGGACACGGCTAACCATGATTAGTTTGTACACTCTGCAGAGGTTTGCACACTTTTCCCCACAAGACTTGATCCACTCCATTGGATTTCTCGTGCTACATGGTGTTTGAGAAACAGATGACTGAGACACAGTCTTTTAGAAGCATTAACTCTAACCCCGGGTAGACCGTACCAACCTACATCCCATACATCTGCTAGCCTACCACTAGAAGAGGTCATGCAACTTACTCCACTATGCAAGAGCCCATAATAGCATGTGGCTGCATACGGAAGTTTCTAGCATGAATAATCTTATGATCCCTTTGAGCCTGGGTGGCGAACCATAGGATGATCACACGGGTACTCCGGGATATCCTAGGACAATGCTGGATTCTCCAGGTGCCTGCAACCAATCCACCCAGATGTGTATTTAAGTAGCCACCTTAAGGTAACCATTAATTAACAATCTCACATCTGTCATGGAAACACTGAAACCCAATCCACGACTACAAGCATAGCATGGCAGTATAAACATAACGTAGAAGTAACTCCCAGGGTTTGATAATAAAGGGCAATAGGTTCTACCTCATCATCTACTTCCCAAAACACACATGTTAAGAGATCCTACTCATGCAATGTTTGAGGGTTGTAACTAATGCATAAAAACTAGGTAAGAAAAGAGTATGATCAAAGTGTTACTTGCCTTGCCGATGATCCACAAAACCTAGTGACTCGTAGTAGCACGCTGCGCACTCCGGGAATTGTATCGCAAACAAACAATAGCATACATAAGCACTCAAGCAAAGATTCAAGGTTAAAACTTCAAATAAGAAGATCCAAACTGAAAGTTCAACTGAAGAGCTTCGACATGCAAAAAGAATCAATCGGATCGGAGCTACGGAACTGAAACTACGGTCAAAAAAACATCATAAACAAATCTGTATGAAACCAAATTTTAAATTGTCAAAACCTTGTTCAAGTTGATTAAACCGAAAGAGGGGTTCGAGAAAAAGATTTTGGCATTGGTTTCACTGGATTTGGACCAACGGTTTTGTGGGATGTGGGGTTCTGGCAAACCCTTAAGGTTTGAACATTGGGGTGCGCGCGAAGTCTTTCCTTCCCACCAATCTACGCCCTAGTTCGCTAAGATCTCGCGGACGAACTCGACGAACTCACAACACAGAAAGACACGAGGTTTATACTGGTTCGGGCCACAGTTGTGGTGTAATACCCTACTCCAGTGTGGTGGTGGTGGATTACCTCTAGGGCAGATGATGAACAGTACAAGGGAAGAACAACCTCCTGAGGTTGAGGTGTTCTTGTGAGTAGGCTCTCGATCGGGTTGGATCAAGCTAAGATGAGATGCCTCTACTATGGTGGCTAGCTCTACTTATATAGGCCCTGGTCCTCTTCCCAAATATCGAGCGGGATGGGAGCCAACAACGGCGGGGAAATTTGAAGGGGGACAACTAGTACAAGCTATCCTGACAAAAGTGGTCTTCCCCTGCGAAAAGCTCTAGCGATGACGTCGTCTTGGGCTCCACGATGACCTCCATCTTGCCATCCTCCTGGTCTTGGTATCGTTGCACCAATATAGCAACCTTTGCCTGATGCCTCGGTACTGTTCGTCTGCGTTGGCCTCCTTAGCATCAAAGAGGAAATAAGGACGCCGTGCGTGCTGGCGCCCGCCTGGTGTCGTGCATCATGGCTCACGTCACGAGGGCCTCGTGAGGTTTGCCCTGCCTTGATATCTCCGCTCCTCGTGAGCCTACCTAGCTAGTCCGCTCCAGAGGAGGCCTTGCGTCGTACGCCTCGCGAGGCTTGGACCCTCGCGAGGGTCTTGGATTCCTTGTTGATGAAGATGGGCCGTACGGCCTGCTGGCTCAGCCACGTCGCGGGCCATAGGCAGGCAAGTCTGGGGACCCCCGTTGACGCCGACAGTAGCCCCCGGGCCCAAGGTGCACTCGGGCTTGGCTTCGCGGTGAAGCCAAGGGCCAAGTACGGAGCGTCGTAGGCCCCAAAAGCATGCGGCCTCGATTGACGCGTGGTGCTTGATTGGACGTGGGCGTCTC
The DNA here is from genome assembly GCF_002162155.2 of Triticum dicoccoides. Taxonomy (NCBI): domain Eukaryota; kingdom Viridiplantae; phylum Streptophyta; class Magnoliopsida; order Poales; family Poaceae; genus Triticum; species Triticum dicoccoides. The sequence goes on along the minus strand of NC_041392.1, from coordinate 248,847,450 downwards.
CGCTTCCCCATGCTGCCCTTGAATCCGCCTGGCTATGCGGCCCCGCCTCTTACACAGTTATTCTTCCTTCGCCACGACCGGCTCTTCCAATCTCCCTGCTGCCTCGACGCCCTGCTCTGTCTTCTCAATCTGACCTGTGCTCCGCCCGCTTCACCGCCATGGCGCCGAAACAAGCCGAAAAGGGGAAGAAACCTCTGTCCTCACCAACTGCGCCTCCATCCTTCGAGCCGGCGCTTGGCCGGCCTCAGGTGCTCAATGACGAGGCCATGGACAAGGTGCGCCCCATGCTTGCCTCTAGTTTCAACGAGTGGGGAGAGATGCCGGCTTGGCCCGCGTCTCGCACCAGCATGGCTTGGGCAGTTACCGAGGTTCTGATCTTCATTGATGCCCTCTGGGCTGGCCTGATTCCTCCCTTCTCCGCCTTCTTCAACGTGGTGCTCGAGCACTATCAGATCCACATGCTCCATCTCGATCCTCAGGCTGTGACCCTTCTCGCCATCTTTGCCTTCGTGTGTGAGGCCATGGTGGGCATCGTCCCCTCCGTGGCACTCCTCTGCCACTTCTTCTCATTGCATCTCACCGGTCCCCGACAGAGCTCAGGGTCTGTGGGTTTCCAGACCATGGTTGCGATGGCAGGCGCGGGGATCGACTTCGAGCTCCCTTCATCCACGAGCGAGTTCCGTACGTGATGGGTGTTTGTTGACGCAGGTGTTCTCAACCCTCTGCTCCAAGCTCCGGTGGGGCCTGCTATTCCAAACTCTGGCTGGGGTCATCAGAAGCTTACGAGCCCATGCCTTGCCCCCATCTGGGCCAGGCTGAGGTGGTTGAAGGACCTTGGCGTGACTGCGCCCATGGTGGTGAGGGAGTTCGTCAGGCGTCGAGTTGCTCCACTCCAATGCCACTCTCGCCCGATGTGGGACTTGCTCAGCAGACAGGACAACATGAGGTTTCAGGAGGAGGGGCTTCCTCTCGCTGCGAGGTAGACAGTGCTCACGGTCCTATCAGGTGTCCCTCTGCCAGACGAGATGCCCAGGAATAGCTGCATGTTGTACTGCTGCGAGAACAAAGTCACATTTGCCGCGAACATGCCTTCCTTTGATGAGTGGGGGCTGCGCCCAGTCGGCTTGGTGGGGCCCTACGAGAACCCCGTCATCATGGTCCCCTTCTTCGCCGCCGGTGCCGGGCTCTCCCCAGGTGACGGTGCGGGGGAGCAAGCTGTGACGGGGGCCGATGGCTCTGGTGCTGAGGAGCACATGTCGGGTGGTGATCCGGGGGCGTCGTCCTCGGGGGCCTGCGACCCTCCTCCTGAGGCGTCGGTTGCCGAGGAGATGCGGCATGCGGCTCCCGAGGCTGAGGCTCTAGGAGCCTCGGGAGGTCGCAATGGGAAGGAGCTAGGTTGTTCGCCTTAGCCGGGCTCCCCTGAGGCCATCCCTCTTGGGTCTTCTTCGGCTCCGCCGCGCACCGGCCGTCACGTCCAGCGCTTCGGTCGCCGTTGTGTGGACTTCGAGGAGCTCCGCAAGAGGAAGGGATCCCCCAGCGGCAGCAACATCTTCGGGCCGTTGAAGCGATGGAAGTACATCGCTATTGACGCGTAAGTATCTTGTCGCCATGGCTTTTTGCGTGTGGTCTTCTTATCCTGACGCCTGTCCTCCAGGGCTCCTTCTGCTGAAGCTGTTGCATCTTCTGAGAGGCGGTCTCCTCCTTCATCAACTCCCCCGTCGGCATTGGGCGTTCCTGGCCTGCTTGCCGCCCCTAGAGCAGGGTCGGTCGGAGGAGCATCCCCGCCTTCGGGACGTGCTGAGTCCGTGGTTTGGCCGCCCCTTGCCCACGGTCTGGCGCAGAGCTTGGCGGGCGTGCCCAAGACTGCTCCTCTGCTCATGAGCACTTGCTGGCTGACCTCGGTCTTCGGTTCCTCTTCAAGCAGCGAGCCTTGATCAGCTTGGGCTCCTCGCAAGGATGGGCTGACGTTAGGCATGGCACCAGCCCCCAGCCCCCAACCGGGAGGTGGCACGCCACTTGATGCTCCACCCGCCGCCCCCAGGGTGGAGGACGAGGCGGGCCGAGCATTCAAGCTCGAGCGTCACGAGCTCTTCCAGGAGGCGATGGGCGTGATGAGCCACCTTGGTGAAGAGCTTGCTGGTGTCGACTCGCGTCTTGAGGCTGAAGGTCTTCGGTTGGTGGAGGAGCAGCGCAAGCTGCGAGTGGCCATCAACCTTGGTCGCTATCTGCGCGACCTCGAGAACACGAAGGCCGAGGAATCCCTCAAGATTGCCAATGAGGCCCGCTTGCGAGCTTTGGGAGAAGCTCGCGAGGCCGATCGCCGCCACAAGGCTGCAGAGGAGCGCGCTTGGGGGCTTCAGGCCTGGAGCGCGTCCCTTGAGCAGCAGGTGGAGGCGCGCGGGGCCGCTCTTGCATCGCTGAGGGGGACGCCTGCAGAGGAAGAGGAGGTCCGGCAGCACAAGGAGACGCTGGCCCTGGAAGCCGTGGAGCGCAGCCTCGAGCTCGAGCGACTGGAGATGAGGGAGCATCAAGTCGCTCAAGCAGAAGATGTCTTCGAGGCTCGTGAGGCTGGAGTCGAGGAGGAGATCAATCGCCGGGTGGCCGAGATTCGCACAGATCTGTTGGGCAGGTACGACTTGAAGCTAAAGCTCACCGGTCTGGAGGGTGCGGGCAGGGCCGCTGCCCTCAGGCCCAGGTTGGATGAGGTCAAGAGGCGTGCGGAGGCCACAGCCGGTGCCCTGGTTACGGCGCATGCGGACTTGGCCTTCGCCCGCGCTGAGCTGCTTTCCCTCCGGAAACGAGTTGACGACGCCGAGGCCGTCGCATGGCAAAGCAGGGAAGAAGTGTTCCAACGCAGAACGATGGAGTGCGAGCATGCTCCTATGCTTCAAGACCTTCGGAACAAGGCCAACACCGCCCTGGGTTACATATGTGACGAGAACGCCCGGCCCCTCACTCGAATGACTACGCCAGCCACCTGACCTTCTTCACCGAGGTGGTGACGCGCCCGGAGGCTCAATCTGCCAGAGCTCGACAGCTTGTGGAGGAGAGGGGTCATGGCCTGCTTCAGCGCACCTTCTCCCGTGTGTTCAACCACCTTCTGAATGCCGACCCCAACTCCGACTTCGACGCCGCCATTGCCCCCGTACCCACGACCGTCTGGGGCGACCTGGTGCGTTGAGTAGAGGACCATGTCGACACGTTGGTCAGGGCCTTCACCTCGGAGGATGACGCGGTGGTGGTCGTCGCAGATGAAGGTGGCGTGGTTATTGACGATGATGGGGGCGTTGCCGGCGGCGGCGGCGATACCGACGAAGATGACGACGACACGAGTGACGCGTCCGCGGGTGATGTAGCGAGTGATATCTCTGGTTGATCCCATGTTCGCCTATTGTTTCAACCCGCACGCAAAACTCGGGCGTGGCCCTTGGGAGACTTTGAAAGAGCATTTTAAGAGGGGGAGCCCCTCGTGTAAGCAAATTGCAGTTTTTACTTTCCTATGAGATGTGGGTATGTGTCCTCGTGAGCTCATGAAGCTGGAGGTGAGCTCCCCAACGTAGTTTACCTTAGTCAGCGCCAGCTTAGGGCTGGGTCGTGAGGCGACGAGTTCCTGAGAATCCTATGGAGCTTATCACCCCGTTTGAGGGGGGCCCGTAAGAGGTGAGCACCAGAGGCAGTGCTAGCACATGCTTGACGAGCGTGCGCTTTGCGCGGTCCGGCTCGTGAGGAGCTTTGCGAGGGAAAGTCGATGGACATGAGTCCCAAACCAAACGAGATCCAAAAGGCAAGAAATGGCTCGAACGAGAAAAGGCACCCCCCGCGCGCATCGATAAAAATTCAGCTTCAACTTAAGTCCAGATTCAGAAAGCAAAGCCACAGAAAGAGAGATCCAAAGCAAAAGGCCGCGTCTGGCACCTAGTCTAGTCTTCGGGTCTTCAAGTCTTCTCACCGGCGCGGAGCTAAGTGCTACCACTAGGTGTGGGAGGGAGCCCCAGGGCTGAGGCCGGCGCTCCTGAGACTCCGGGGCGTGTATAGCCCCAACTCATTATTACGTGAGAGTGTCACGGGCGGCGAGCTTCACATGCACCGGGCCTTCTTCACAGGTACTAGCCTTGCTTCATATCGCCAAACGAGGGCCCCGCCTTGATCCACCCTCGACCTCCTTTGAGCCGACCGGTCACCAGGACCACACAAAAGAGGGAAAGGGGACGCCAGCGGTTCCCTCGGGGACCATGGGTCCTCTGCCGGGGGAAGGGTTGTCGAAGCCACCCCGGCAGAGGGCCTACCTCTGGGTGTCCCCTGGTTTCGCGTGCCTTGGGGAGGGGCCTTGCTCCTGGCTCCATCCCGGCGGCCCCCAGCGTGTCTCCCTTGTTGGAACGGGTGCCGCCGTACCAGGGTCGTTGATCGACGCTGCAACCTGATTCATCTGCAGCCCATGGTTAGCATAAGCCTGTTCCTGAGAGATTAGCGGTACCCTGCAGTTGCCTTTGTCGGCGCGATCATTGTGGTTCTCCATTGGTTCTTGGAAGGCTTCGACTCCTAGCGCCCCCTCTCCCCAATCTTCTCCAATGAACAAGCCAGGGTCGTCCTCTGGTGCGTACCCTTGGTCCATCATGCGGGGCACGTAGGCTTCCGGGGCCGTCACCCCAAACACCTCGTCATGGTGCCCCACGCTCCATGTTGCTCGGCCCATGGTGGCGCCCTGGGGATGACAGCACGACATCCGGCTGGGACCGTGGGGGGCGACGCTTGCGCCCGCGCCCGCCGCGGGCGGCATGGGGGAGTCGGAGCCCCCTACGTCGCTTCCGTGCTGATGTTGATGAAGCCCCCGAGCGTAGTTGATGGCGCGCGGATGTGGTGAGGTTCGCCGCGCGGCCCTATAGTGGCATGGGGAGGAAGTCGATAGCAGAAGGGTGGTGATCCCGACGCCATTGCATCCAGCAGCTTGGCAACACGCTCCAGCAGTGTGTCCCGACCGCTTTCCATCAGCCTGCACCGCAGCAGCTCCCTTGCCATGGTGAGCGCTGCCCGCATGTTTGCTTGCTCCTGCCGTGAGTGCGGCGCCGTTGCTGCGACATGGATCGCCGCTCTTGCGGCGGCCCGTACCTGCCGTAGGGTGAGGGTGGACGACGCCTGGCCGTGCTGCCCGCGCCCGGCGGAGTTTGGCGGCGCCCGTGCCGCCTGGAGTGTGGGGTCGAGACCTTCATGGGTAGGCGGCGCTACCCGGGCTGGCCAGGCTGCCCAGCGGTCAGAGCCGGCCCTTGAGTCACCGGACATCGTGGCTGAGGAGCGTCGGCGAGCTGGCCGGTGGAGGAGGAGCTCCGGCGCACCCCTATCTGGCGCGCGAAATGTCGGATGTGGGGTTCCGTCAAACCCTTAAGGTTCGAACACTGGGGTGCTCGCGAAGTCTTTCCTTCCCACCAATCTATGCCCTAGCTCGCTAAGATCTCGCGGACGAACTCGACGGACTCACAACACGGAAAAGACACGAGGATTATACTGGTTCAGGCCACCGTTGTGGTGTAATACCCTACTCCAGTGTGGTGGTGGTGGATTGCCTCTAGGGAAGATGATGAACAGTACAAGGGAAGAACAACCTCCTGAGGTTGAGGTGTTCTTGTGAGTAGGCTCTCGATCGGGTTGGATCAAGCTAAGATGAGATGCCTCTACTATGGTGGCTAGCTCTACTTATATAGGCCCTGGTCCTCTTCCCAAATATCGAGCGGGAAGGGAGCCAACAACGGCGGGCAAATTTGAAGGGGGACAGCTAGTACAAGCTATCCTGACAAAAGTGGTCTTCGCCTGAGAAAAGCTATGGCGGTGACGCCGTCTTGGGCTCCACGATGACCTCCATATTGCCGTCCTCCTGGTCTTGGTCTCGTTGCACCAATATAGCACCCTTTGCCTGATGCCTCGGTACTCTTCGTCTGCGCTGGCCTCCTTAGCACCAAAGAGGAAATAAGGACGTTGTGCGTGCTGGCGCCCACCTGGTGTCGCGTCATGGCTCACGTCACGAGGGCTTCGTGAGGTTTGCCCTGCCTTGATATATCCGCTCCTTGTCAGCCTGCCTATCTAGGCCGCTCCAGAGGAGGCCTTGCATCGTCGGCCTCGCGAGGCTTGGACCCTCGCAAGGGTCTTGGATGCCTTGTTGATGAAGATGGACCGTACGACCTCCTGGCTCAGCCACGCCGGAGGCAGGCAAGTCTGGGGACCCCCATTCCCAAGACGCCGATAGGTTTAGAAATGGCGAGGGTTTGTAGATCAGGGGCTAATCTATGATAAAAGTAATCGCGGATAAGTCCCTAGCCGAAAATAAAAATAAAAAGAAAAGACTAACGAACGAATGTTCGCTGTGTGAACCTAACCGACGGACAACGTTCGTTGAAATGAACGAACGGCCGAACATCCGTTGAAAAAGTAAACCGACGAAAAACCGATCTAAGAAAAAAACAACTAGGGTTTTTACCAAAAATAAACCGACGAGAACCGGCGAAAAACCGGCGGGCAGCGACTGCGGCGACGAGGATCGCGAGGCGGGGCTAGGGTTTTGGGGGCGCGGGGCGGGCTGGCCACTTGGGCTGGGGGCGGCCTCGAGCGGCTTATAAGGCCTGGGCGTGGACAGAGTCCGGCTCGGGAACGTCCCAAAGGTCGGTTCGGAACATTTAAAAAAATAAAGTTCCACCGAAACAAAAATCCTAAAGTAATAAAAAAATATAAAAATGCCCAAAATAATTTTCACCGTCTAAATAAAATATTTAGAACTTAGTGAACATTTTCTTGGCCTAAATGCAATTTTGTAAAAATGCACATTTTTCTAATTCAACTAAAATAGCAGTAAAACTCAAATAAAATAATTTATTGATTTTAACATTTTTCCTCCAATATTTCATTTATTTTGGAGAAGTCATATTATCTCCTCTCATATATTTTTAATATTGGAAATATTATTTGGAGAGAAAATAATTAAAACCAAAGTGATCCACTTTTCAATATTTGAGAAAATTCAAACATGAAAATAATAAAATCCCCAACTCTCTCCGTGGGTCCTTGAGTTGCTTTGGATTTTTAGGATCACTAAACCAAAAATGCAAATAAAATATGATATGCATATGATGGCCTATGTATAACATTCCAAATTGAAAATTTGGGATGTTACAAACCTACCCCCCTTAAGGTGAATCTCGCCCTCGAGATTCGGGTTGGCTAGAAAATAGGTGTGGGTGGTCTTTCCGTAGATCATCCTCTTGTTCCTAGGTGGCTTCATCCTCGGTATGGTGGCTCCACTGACCTTTGCAAAACTTGATAACCTTGTTGCAGGTAACTCGGCTGGCAAACTCGAGAATCTTGACTGGTTTCTCCTCATAGGTCAGATCACTATCCAACTGAATTGATTCCAGGGACACTGTATCTCTCGGAGGAATATCGGCCATCTCAGCATGGCACTTCTTCAACTGGGAAACGTGAAACACATCACGAACTCCTCACAGTCCTTCGGGTAACTCCAACTTGTAGGCCACCTCTCCCATACGTTCCAAAACTCGGTATGGTCCTACAAATCTCGGGGCTAACTTTCCCTTGACTCCAAAGTGTTTAACTCCTCGCAGAGGCGACACACGAAGATATGCTCTGTCTCCGATTTCATAAACTACCTCCTTGCGTTTTGAGTCTGCATAACTCTTCTGCCTGGACTGAGCTACCTTCAGTCTATCTCGAATCAACTTAACCTTCTCTTCGGACTCTTTGACCAAATTTGGTCCAAACAACTGACGGTCTCCAACTTCATCCTACATCAACGGTGTCCTGCACCTTCTTCCATACAACACTTTGAAGGGTGCCATCTTCAGACTGGCTTGATAACAGTTGTTGTAAGAGAACTCTGCGTAAGGAAAATTATCATCCCAACTAGATCCAAAATCTAGCACACAAGCTCTCAACATGTCCTCCAGACTCTAATTGACTCTCTCGGTCTGTCCATCTGTCTGCGGATGAAAAGCTGTACTAAACTCTAGCCTGGTACCCAAAGTCTGGTGTAGCTGGTGCCAAAACTTTGAAGTAAATTGTGTTTCTTTATCTGATATGATAGTCCTCGGAACTCCATGTAGACATACGATCCTGGTCATATATATCTTGGCCAACTTCGCACTCGTATAGGTGGGTTTCACTGGGATAAAGTGGGCTACTTTGGTCAGATATTCCACTACTACCCAAATAGAATCATACCCCGATCGGGTCCTGGGTAATCCGGTGATAAAATCCATGCCAAGCTTGTCCCACTTCCATTCGGGTATCGGCATAGGCTGCAGTAATCCTGCTGGCTTCTGATGTTCTGCCTTCACTCTGTGGCATACATCACATACTGCTACATACTCAGCAATATCCTTCTTCATACCAGTCCACCATAAACGCTAGTTTAAATCCAAGTACATCTTGGTGTTTCCGTGGTGTATCGAATATGGCAATTCATGAGCTTCCTGAAGTATCAACTTCCCGATCTCCGCATTATTGGGCACATAAACACGGTCTTCAAACCACAAGGTGTCATGCTCATCTTCACGAAAACCTTTGGATTTTCCTTTGCTCATCTTCTCCTTTATCTCAGCAATTTCCTCATCATCCTTCTGAGCTTCTCGAATCTTTCCCAATAATGTCGACTGAATTTCTAATGCTGCAACAAAACCTCTAGGGACTATCTCCAAACGTAGCTCCCTGAGATCTTCGGCTAACTCCGTTGGTAATCCTCTGTTTACGAGGGTATTGTCATAACTCTTCCGGCTCAAAGCGTCTGCTACGACATTGGCCTTGCCTGGATGATAGTGCAACTTCATATCATAATCCTTTATAAGCTCCAACTATCTCCTTTGTGTGAGATTCAACTCCTTCTCTATGAAAATGTACTTCAAACTCTTATGATCCGTGTACACATCACAATGATTTCCAATAAGAAAATGTCTCTAGGTCTTGAGCGCATGCACTACAGCAGCTAACTCCAAATCATGCGTGGCATAATTCAACTCATGCGGTCAAAGCTGACGTGAGGCATATGAAACAACTCTTTCGTCTTGCATAAGTACGCCTCCAAGTCCAAAGCGTGATGCATTGCAATACACTTGGAAATCCTTGCGTATATCCAGCAGAATAAGCACTGGGGTTGTAACCAAACGTTTCTTCAACTCCTGTTAACTTGCCTCACATTCATTTGTCCATTTGAACTTGGTGTCCTTTTTCAACAACTCCGTCATAGGCTTTGCAATCTTAGAAAAATTCTCGATGAATCTCCGGTAATATCATGCGAGTCCCAGAAAACTGCGGATCTCTCCAACTGAGGTGGGTGCCAACCACTCTGTGATAGACTGAACCTTGGTAGGGTCCACTTCTATATCTTCTCCTGATATAACATGTCAAAGAAATCCAACTTCCTTCAACCAAAACTCACATTTGTTGAACTTGGCGTATAACTGATGTTCCCTGAGCTTCTCGAGAACTAAATGCAAATGCTCCTTTTGTTCCTCTTCATTGTTCGAGTATACCAAAATGTCGTCAATGAACACCATGACAAATTTATCCAAGAACTCCATGAACACCTTATTCATCATACTCATGAAATAGGCTAGGGCGTTAGTCAATCCAAATGACATAACCGTGTACTCATATAGCCTGTACCTTGTGGTGAAGGTTGTCTTAGGTATATCCTGTTCTCGGGTCTTCAGCTGGTGGTATCCTGATCGAAGATCGATCTTGGAAAATACTTTAGCTCCTTGCAACTGGTCAAACAAATCATTGATCATCGGCAGTGGGTACTTGTTCTTGATCGTCACTTCATTCAATGCACGATAATCAACTACCATTCCCAAAGATTTATCTTTCTTCTCAACCAAGAGCACTGGGGCTCCCCTTGGTGAAGAACTTCGGCAGATGTAACCTTTCTCCAATAACTCCTTAATCTGTTTCTTAATCTCCTCCAGATCATTTGCGGGCATTCGGTATGGTCTCCTCGATATTGGTCCGGTGGCTGGCAACAGCTCTATCAAAAACTCAATGTCTCGATCCGGTGGCATACCGGGTAACTCCTCTGGAAATACATCCGGATAATCCTTCACTACCAGCACTTCCTCTTGAACAACTCCCGTGAGGGAATTTACGTGAGTCCTCTTTGGTGTATGTCTGGATACATACTTAATCCCTTTTCCCTCCGGGGTGGTGAGCAGAATTGACCTACTAGCATAATCAATGTTTCCTCCATACTTCGATAGCCAATCCAAACCCAGTATCACGTCCAATCCTTGTGACTCCAGAATTATTAGGTCTGAGGGGAAAACATGGTTGTCAATGGTTAAGAGTAACCGTTGCACCATCGGCTAGCCATATACTCTACACCTGGTGACCTTACTAGCAAAGGTGTCCTAAGGGCTAAGGTGGGTAACTTAAACTTGTCCACAAATCCCCTTGAAATGTATGAATTCGACGCACCAGTATCAAAAAGAAAGAGAGCGGTAAATGACTTAACCAAAAACTTATCGATAACTGCATCTGGCTGCTCTTCAACCTCCTCCACTTCTCCCTTGTTGAAAGGGTTGGGCTTCTTTCCAAAGCTTCCATTGCCATTTCCATTCTTTGCTTTAGGACATTCGGTGGCGTACTGTCTAGTCTTCCCGCACTTGAAACAAGTAACGTGACTTAGATCCCTCTTGGCGGGTGTGGCTGGGTTAGAGCGGTTCTGATTACTGCCTGCTCCATTCCCGTTTCCATTCTTGGGGCCACTGTGGTTATGCAAACTTCCTCCATTGTGGGTATGTCCTCCATGGTTATGGGTATATCCTCCCGAGTTTGGGGTGATACGAGGCTTCTCTTGAGCTCCTGAATTGTACTTCCCTTGTCCATTCTTCCTTTTGCGGCTCTCAATCTGCTGCTGCTTCCCTTCAATCATAAGAGCCTTATCTACCAACTCTTGGTAGTTGTTAAATGTTGCCACCATTAACTGCATACTCATCTCATCATTCAGCCCTTCCATAAACTTCTCATGTTTCGCGGCATCTGTGGCCACATCATCTGGGGCATAGCGAGCTAACTTGCTGAACTCATCCACGTACTTCCCCACAGTACGGTTGCCCTGGGGTAAGTTGTGGAACTCACGCTTCTTCATGCTCATAGCTCTAGTTGAGACATGATCAGTGTGGAACGCTTGCTGAAACTACTCCCAAGTAACATTGGGTATAGGGAAAGTGGCTATGTAATTCTCCCACCATGAGGCTGCAGGTCCATCCAATTGTTGTGTGACAAAATGCACCTTCTCAGCATATGTGCAACCTGCGGTGGTCAGCTCCCTTCCAATCCTGCGTAGCCAGTCATCAGCAACTATGGGCTCGTTGCTAATGGAAAAGACTGGTGGTTGTAACCTCAAAAAACGGGCTAAGTTGTCAACTGGAGGTGGTGGCGGTGGGTTGTTGTTATTGTTGTTGTTGTTGTTGTTGTTGTTGTTGTTGTTGTTGTTGTTGTTGTTGTTGTTGTTGTTGTTGTTGTTGTTGTTGTTGCCTTGATTCTAAACTAAGCAACTACATCAGTGTATTCTGTCGTTGGATCAACTAAGTGAGCTCCGGTGGGAAGACAAATCCGGGGTCATGTCTCGGAGGCATCTGATGGGTTTAGAGGGGAGAGAATTAAAATAGAATGAGGTCTAGTGAGAAAGCACTACCCATATGCACATGAGACAAACACAGACATACCACACCAAAACAATTTCAAGCAAGGGCATACAATTGATGTAACTATCGTTACAGTGCTCAGACTACTAGTATATACATGGGGAAAATACTACTAATAATATGGTGGGCTACTGAAAATTTTGATCGGTAGAAGACTCCATGATATCTGCTCCAGCTTCGTCTTCATAATCATCATCACTACTGTCGGGGTCGGAGTCGGTGTTGTCGATGATGATATAGTCCTTGGGATGGTCGTCATCTCCTCCTGGCGCAGGGTCTCCCATGAATACTCCTAGCTTCCTTGTCAGGTCGTCATTCATCTCCACTAGTATTGTGATTTCCTCCTCGTATCCATCGCGTGTAGACTTGAGTTCCTCTTCAAGCTCCATGTTCCTAGTAATCAACTTCTTCAAATCTATCATGCTTGCACACATCTGGTTCTCCTGGCGATGAATGTGCTGGTTTAACTCCTAGATGTAAGCTGCAATGGACCTGTCCTTCCTGGTGCTGATCATCTCCCATTGCTCATCTCGGTACCCACATATCTGGTAGATGGTGTCCTTAAGATCCTTGTGATAAACTTTGTCGATGCGTCCTATGGCGATGTGGGCTGCCATGCTCTTCCCTAGACTCCAGGTTGGTGCATCAAAGGAAAACTCTATGGGCTCAGTGACTGGCATGAAGGTCCTTCCAGGAACTTGAGCTCGAATCATCCAAGGCTCCTCTTCTGGTAAAGTGGCGGTGTAGGTCCTGATGAAGCTTGGTATTCCAATGTTCAGGTACCTAGTGACTTCCTTCAAGTGTCTCCCAAAAGGTGTGTCTTCATCCGGTTGTGCAAACTTATTCCTTGTGTCTGCCATCCTATAGTGTGAAAATTGAGAGGAGTCAGAAATGAGTAGAGAAGAGTGAGCTATGGCTCATCTTAGTGGCCGTGTCCTAAATTCAACGTGTGCTCTGATACCATCTTGTAGCGATCCAACCTCAAACGTTCGAATCTCTATGCATAAGTGTTATCCCTGGATCGGTAATGCTGACACACACAATACTTCGAAGGATTTATAACAGAGTAGCAATCACACACTTATTACATCGATAGTCTCAAAAGAGAACTCATTATAATAAGTATGGCTTAAGGCCATCTAAATCAAATAACAGCAGAAGGCTTGGAAGATAAAGTGAGTCCATCAACTCCAACGACATAGCTGAGTGCATGAAACGGCCTAGTGCACCTAACTCTTCGTCTGAAAAGTTTGCAACATGATATGTTGCAGCCCGAAATGGGTCAGCACATGGAATATGCTGGCAAGATAACACTTTAGAACAATGAACAAGTAAAGTCTATCACTACATGCATATGAGGCTTGTGGAGGCTCTACGGTTATAATGTTTTGTGAAAAGCCAATTTTTTCCTACAACAAAGGAATATATTTTATTTAACTATCCTGGTATTTTTTAAACATTGAGAAGGTTCCTCCAAATCAATCCCAATTAAACATTATTGACAACCCAACCAAATTAATTAAAAGAGTGATGAGATCAACATGATAATCCAAGATCCAGATACTCAAAATGTCCATAACCGGGGACACGGCTAACCATGATTAGTTTGTACACTCTGCAGAGGTTTGCGCACTTTTCCCCACAAGACTTGATCTCCTCCGTTGGATTTCTTGCACTACATGGTGTTTGGGAAACGGATGACCGAGACACAGTCTTTCAGAAGCATTAACTCTAACCCCGGGTAGACCGTACCAACCTACATCCCCCACATCTGCTAGCCTACCACTTGAAGAGGTCATGCAATTTACTCCACTATGCTAGAGACAATAATAGCTTGTGGCTGCACACGAAAGTTCCTAGCATGAATAATCTTATGATCCCTTTGAGCCTGGGTGGCGAACCATAGGATGATCACACGGGTACTCCGGTATATCCTAGGACAACACTGGATTCTCCAGGTGCCCGCAACCAATCCACCCAGATGTGTATTTAAGTAGCCACCTTAAGTTAACCATTAATTAACAATCTCACATCTGTCATGGATACACTAAAACCCAATCCACGTCTACGAGCATAGCATGGCAGTATAAACATAACGTAGAAGTAACTCCCAGGGTTTGATAATAAAAGGGCAATAGGTTCTACCTCATCATCTACTTCCCAAAACACACATGTTAAGAGATCCTACTCATGCAATGTTTGAGGGTTGTAACTAATGCATAAAAACTGGGTAAGAAAGGAGTATGATCAAAGTGTTACTTCCCTTGGTGATGATCCGCAAAACCTAGTAACTCGTAGTAGCAAGCTGCGCACTCCGGGAATTCTATCGCAAACAAACAATAGCATACATAAGCACTCAAGCAAAGATGCAAAGGTAAAACTTCAAATAAGAAGATCCAAACTGAAAGCTCAACTGAAGAGCTTCGATTTGCAAAAAGAATCAATCGAGCCGAAGCTACGGAACTGAAACTACGGTCAAAAGAACTTCGTAAACAAATCTGCTTGAAACCAAATTTTAAATTGTCTAAACCTTGTTCAAGTTGATTAAACAGAAAAGAGGGGTTCGAGACGAAGATTTGGCATTGGTTTCACTGGATTCGGACAAACAGTTTAGAAACGGTGAGGGTTTGAATATTAGGGGCTAATCTGCGATAAAAGTAATCGCGGATAAGTCCCTGGCCGAAAATAAAAATAAAAAGAAAAGACTAACGAATGAACATTCGCTGTCTGAACCTAACCGGCGAACAACGTTCGTTAAAACGAACGAACGGACGAACGTCCGCTGAAAAAGTAAACCGGCGAAAAACCGATCTAAGAAAAAAACTAGGGTTTTACCGAAAATAAACCGACGAGAACCGGCGAAAAACCGGCGGGCGGCGAACTCCAGCGGGCAGCGGCTGCGGCAGCGTGGCGAGCGGCGGCGGCGAGGCTAGGGTTTTGGGGGCGCGCGGCGGGCTGGCGACTTGGGCTGGGGGCGGCTTAGAAGGCCTGGGCGCGGACAGAGTCCGGCTCGGGCACGGTCCAAAGGTCGGTTCGGAACATTTTTTTTAAATAAAGTTTCGCCAAAAGAAAAAACCAAAATAAATCAAAAAATCAAAAAATGCCAAAAATTATTTTCACCGTCTAAATAAAACATTTAGAACTTAGTGAACATTTTCTTGGCCTAAAATGCAATTTTGTAAAAATGCACATTTTTCTAATTCAAATAAAATAGCAGCAAAACCCAAATAAAATAATTTATTTGATTTTAACTTTTTTCCTCCAATGTTTCGTTTATTTTGGAGAAGTCATATTATCTCCTCTCATATATTTTTAATATTGGAAATATTATTTGGAGAGAAAATAGTTAAAACCAAGTGATCCACTTTTCAATATTTGAGAAAATTCAAATAGGAAAATAATAAAATCTCCAACTCTCTCCGTGGGTCCTTGAGTTGCTTAGGATTTTTAGGATCACAAAACCAAAAATACAAATAAAATATGATATGCATATGATGACCTATGTATAACATTCCAAATTGAAAATTTGGATGTTACAACCACATATTATGATCCAATGATGTGTTGTCATCCTATGATGTTTTGAGTAGATTTCTTTTGTCTTTTGGGTTGATTGATGATATAGATTGGTTTGAGTTGTATGTTTTATTTTGGTGCTGTCCTATGGTACCTTCCGTTTCGCGCACATGTGAAGGATTCCCGCTGTTGGGTGTTGCAATACGTTCATAATTCGCTTATAGTGGGTTGCTAGAGTGACAGAAGCTTAAACCTGAGTCAGGGGGTTGTTGTGTATGGGATAAAGGGGACTTGATACTTTAATGATATGGTTGGGTTTTACCTTAATGATCTTTAGTAGTTGTAGATGTTTGCTAGAGTTCCAATCATAACTGCATATGATCCAAGGAGATAAAGTATGTTAGCTTATGCCACTCCCTCATATAAAATTGCAATGACGACCACCGATCTCGTTAACAATTGCCTAGGATAATTCCGCACACCGATCCATCATTATTCCACACTTGCTATTTATAATATATAGTAATATATTCTAACTTTATGATAACAACACCTACTTTTATATTTTAGTTCTCCGATATCATGCAAAGTCACCCTCTTCATACCCACAATGTAGTTTTATTTCTCGTTTCTAGTTCGAAGCAAACGTTTGGTGTACGTAGAATTGTATAAGTGGCAGATAGGACTTGAGAGAATATTGATCTTACCTTTAGCTCCTTGTGGGTTCAACTCTCCATACTTGTCACTTCCACCTTTGGAAATTGCCACGATGATTCCTTGCACTTGGGGATTGATACGTCTCCAACGTATATATAATTTTTGATTGTTCCATGCAATTATATTATCTGTTTTGGATGTTTAATGGGCTTTAATATGCTCTTTTATATAATTTTTGGGACTAACCTATTAACCGGAGGCCCAGTGCGAGTCTCTGTTTTTTGCTTATTTTAGAGTTTCGCAGGAAAGGAATACCAAACGGAATCCAAACGGAATGAAACCTTCGTGATGATCTTTCTTGGACCGAAAGCAAACCATGAGACTTGGAGTGGAAGTCTGGAACTCCGTGAGGCAACCACGAGGTAGGAGGGCGCGCCCAGGGGGGTAGGCGCGCCCCCACCCTCGTGGGCCCCACGTAGTTCCACCAATGTACTTCATTCGCCTATATATATACTCTTATACCCTAGATCGATCGCAGAGAGCCACGAAACCACTTTCCACCGCCACAACCTTCTGTACCCGTGAGATCCATCTTGGGGCCTTTTCTGACGATCTGCCGGAGTGGGAATCGATCACGAAGGGCTTCTACATCAACACCATAGCATTTCCGATGAAGGGTGAGTAGTTTACCAGATACCTTCGGGTCCATAGTTATTAGCTAGACGACTTCTTCTCTCTCTTTGATTCTCAATACAAAGTTCTCCTCAATGTTCTTGGAGATCTATTCGATGTAATATTCTTTTGCGGTGTGTTTGCCAAGATCCTATGAATTGTGTGTTTATGAACAAAATTATCTATGAATATTATTTGGTTCTTCTCCGAATTCTTATATGCATGATTTGATATCTTTCCAAGTCTCTTCAAATTATCAGTTTAGTTTGGCCTACTAGATTGACCTTTCTTGCAATGGGAGAAGTGCTTAGCTTTGGGTTCAATCTTGCGGTGTCCTTTCCCAGTGACAGTAGGGGAAGCAAGGCATGTATTGTATTGTTTCCATGGAGGATAAAAATATGGGGTTTATATCATATTGCTTGAGTTTATCCCTCTACATCATGTCATCTTGCTTAAAGTGTTACTCTCTTCTTATGAACATAATACTCTAGATGCATGCTGGATAGCGGCTGATGTGTGGAGTAATAGTAGTAGATGCAGAATCGTTACGATCTACTTGACACAGACATGATGCCTATATTCATAATCATTGCCTAGATATTCTCATAACTATGCACTTTTCTATCAATTGCTCGGCAATAATTTTTTCACCCACCGTAATACATGCTATCTTGAGAGAAGCCTGAGGGAGTCCTGGATTAGGGGGTCTCCGGACAGCCAGACTATATCCTTTGGCCGGCTGTTGGGCTATGAAGATACAAGATTGAAGACTTCGTCCCATGTCCGGATGGGACTCTCCTTGGCGTGGAAGGCAAGCTTGGCAATACGGATATGTAGATCTCCTTCCTTGTAACCGACTTTATGTAACCCTAGCTCCCTCCGGTGTCTATATAAACCGGAGGGTTTAGTCCGTAGGACCAACAACAACAATCATACCATAGGCTAGCTTCTAGGGTTTAGCCTCTTTGATCTCATGGTAGATCAACTCTTGTACTACTCATATTATCAAGAACAATCAAACAGGACAACAACAATCATACCATAGGCTAGCTTCTAGGGTTTAGCCTCTACGATCTCGTGGTAGATCAACTCTTGTAATACTCATATCATCAAGATGAATCATGCAGGAAGTAGGGTATTACATCCATCGAGAGGGCCCGAACCTGGGTAAACATCGTGTCCCCCGCCTCCTGTTACCATCCGCCTTAGACGCACAATTCGGGACCCCCTACCCGAGATCCACCGGTTTTGACACCGACATTGGTGCTTTCATTGAGAGTTCCACCATGCTGTCACCATAAGGCTTGATGGCTCCTTCGATCATCGGTAACGATGCGGTCCAGGGTGATGTTTTCCTCCCCGGACAGATCTTCGTATTCGGCGGCTTCAGACTACGGGCCAACTCGCTTGGCCATCTGGAGCAGACCGAGAGCTACGCCCCTGGCCATCAGGTCAGGTTTAAAAACTTAAACTACACTGCCGACATCCGCGGAGACTTGATCTTCGACGGATTCGAGCCCATGTCAGGTCCTCCGCACGATCACGACGAGCATGATTTAGCTATGCCGTCGGACAGTGTTCGGGAGATCACACCTGCAACTACTCCGGCCTTCAATCCGGAGCAAATTGCGCCATCCGAGGATGGGTGGATAGGCCCCGCCATGGAGGCCGCACTCTCAGTGGCGATAGAGCTGGATACTGACTTCACCCCTTATGAGAGCCGTGTTGCCAAACCACTGGATTCGTCTCCAGTCACGGACTCTGAGCCGCCTGCGTCTGTGCCCATCGAATCCGATTGGGCGCCGATCATGGAGTTCATCTCCACGGATATCTTTCAGCACTCACCTTTTGGTGACATGCTAAATTCATTAAGGTCTCTCTCCTTGTCAGGAGAACCTTGGCCGAACTATGTCCGACTAGAATGGGATGCAGACGACGAAGAAATTCGCTCCACACCCACCACCCACTTAGTAGCCACTGTCGACGATTTAACCGACATGCTCGACTTTGACTCCGAAGACATTGACGGTATGGACGACGATGCAGGAGACGATCAGGAACCACCGCCCACGGGGCGCTGGACATGGTGGACACCCCCAAAGAAGGCAATGGCGACGAGACAATGGGGGATGACCCCTCCAAGAAGCAACCCAAGCGTCGACATCAGCGGCGCCTCACTAAGTCCCGCCATAGCAAAGGTAGTGATACCGGCACAAGAGACAATAACACTCCGGATAGTGCCGAAGACGACAACAATCCCCTCCAGCATGATTTAGAGTGGGAGGGTGAACAAGCTAGCCCTCCAGAGCGAGCAACAGATAGAGAATCGGAGGAGGACAATTACATGCCTCTGTCCGAAGACGAGGTGAGCCTCGGCGACAAAGAATTTATCGTGCCTGAGGATCCCATCGAGCAGGAGTGCTTCGAGCGCCGGCTTATAGCCACAGCAAACAACTTGAAGAAAAAGCAACAACAGCTTCGGGCTGATCAAGATTTGCTAGTAGACAGATGGATCGAAGTCCTTGTGGCCGAGGAATACGAACTCGAACGCCCCTCCAAGAGTTACCCAAAGTGCAGGTCTCTACCCCGACTCGAGGAGGAAGCATTTAAACCTACATCACTAGTGTACGATGTGGCTGACCGGCCACCTCGTGGCCGAGACAGAGAGGCATTTCAGCCCGAAGTCCAGCCCGCACCCTGCCATCACTCAAACAAAAATACCAAGGCCCGGGGCAACATTCGGGACCTGCAAGACGTATTGGAAAGCAAGGAAAAACATGCAAGGTCGATATACGGGTCACGGGGGCGCGCGCCAACACGAGGCGATGACCGTCACGCCGGATACACTAAAAGTAAATCCGGCCGGGCCGAATACAGCAGACAAGACTCATATGAACTGCGTCGTGACATTGCCTGGCACAGAGGCACCACACACCCCCTATGCTTCACTGATGAAGTTATGGATCACGAATTCCCGGAGGGTTTTAAACCCGTAAATATCGAATCGTATGATGGTACAACAGATCCCGCTATATGGATTGAGGATTTCCTCCTCCACATCCACATGGCTCGCGGTGATGATCTGCATGCCATCAAGTACCTCCCACTAAAACTCAAAGGACCAGCTCCACATTGGCTGAATAGCTTGCCAGCAGACTCCGTCGGTAGTTGGGAGGATTTGGAAGACACATTCCTTGACAACTTCCAGGGCACTTATGTGCGACCACCTGATGCTGATGACTTGAGCCATATAACTCAGCAGCCATGGGAATCGGCCAGGCAATTCTGGACCCGGTTCCTAACCAAGAAGAACCAAATTGTTGACTGTCCGGATGCAGAGGCCTTAGCGGCATTTAAGCATAATATCCGTGACGAGTGGCTTGCCCGGCACCTCGGCCAGGAGAAGCCAAAGTCTATGGCATCCCTCACGACACTCATGACTTGCTTTTGTGCGGGCGAGGATAGTTGGCTGGCTCGCAGCAACAACACATCAAGGAATCCGGGCACTCCGGATACCAAAGATGCCAACGGCAGACCACGTTGTAACAAACACAAGCGCCGCAACAACGGCGATAACGCCGATGATACGACAGTCAATGCCGGATTCAGAGGCTCTAGACCCGGTCAGCGGAAAAAGCCATTCAAAAGAAGTACTCCGGGCCCGTCCAGTTTGGATCACATACTTGATCTCTCGTGCCAAATCCACCGCACCCCCCCATAAGCCAGCCAATCACACCAACAGAGAATGCTGGGTGTTCAAGCAGGCCGGCAAGTTGAATGCCGAAAACAAGGACAAGGGGCTGCATAGTGATGACGTGGAGGAGCCCCGACCGCCGAACACGGGAGGACAGAAGAGGTTCCCTCCACAAGTGAAGACGGTGAACATGATATATGCAACCCACATTCCCAAGAGGGTACGGAAGCATGCACTAAGGGACGTCTATGCGATGGAGCCCGTCGCCCCAAAGTTCAACCCATGGTCCTCTTGTCTGATCACTTTCGATCGCAGGGACCACCCCACTAGTATCTGTCATGGCGGATCCGCCGCATTGGTCCTAGACCCCATCATCGACGGATTTCACCTCACTCGAGTCCTTATGGACGGCGGTAGCAGCCTGAACCTGCTCTATAAGGATACAATGCGCAAAATGGGTAAAGATCCCTCGAGGATCAAACCCACCAAAACCACCTTTAAGGGCGTCATCCCAGGTGTAGAGGCCCATTGCATGGGTTCAATCACACTGGAAGTGGTCTTCGGATCTCCGGACAACTTTGCGAGGAGTTAATCTTTGATATCGTCTCGTTCCGCAGTGGCTATCACGCACTGCTCGGGCGAACCGCATTTGCAAAATTTAATGCTGTACCAGATTACGCATACCTCAAGCTCAAGATGCCAGGACCTAGGGGGGTCATAACAGTCAATGGAAACACAGAACGCTCGCTCCACATGGAAGAGCACACTGCGGCCCTCGCAGCAGAAGCACAAAGCAGCCTTTTAAGGCAAACCGCCGATTCAGCGATACAGCCCCCGGACACCGTCAAGCGAGTCCGGAGTAACCTGCAACAGGATCGCCTGGCACGTTCAGAGCTCGCCTAGCAATTCGGCCCCCGTCCCATTCCCAGTCAAGCGATGAGATCCGTGCCGCGTATACATAATTACGCACTGAAAATACCATGGGCATAGGCGGGGGCACGATCAGGGCATGTCCCGCAATGTGGCTTAACCGCCCTAGGGGCTGCATACCTTTATCATTTTTTCTCTTTCAGGACCTTACTCTCTGGAAGCCAATTCCGGCAGTATGATTGCCGGACACATTACAGGAAGGAACAACCAAGGAGGCAAGAAGCTAAGACATACAAGGGAACCCCCAGGTGGTCTCTAATAACAATCCATATACCCGCTTTTTACTACCCATACGCAGTTGCCCTTGGATAGGACATGTCAAATAGTCCTATTTTTTGCTTATTGCACTACTTGTATCAGTACGCTTCGACGTATTATTTAAATAACAATGCATAGCATTAGTCTATTATTGCATTATCCATCCCTTTTTTCTTATATGTTCATTTACGACAACTTGCACCCATACATTCTGGTACGGTCAGTACGCCAGGGGCTTTCGTTTACCCCATAATACGGCGTGAGAAGTCCGAACAATTTCGACAGTGCGGCACCCCAAACTTATAGCATTATATGCATCAGCTCCGAATCATGTCTTGGGTCAATAGTTGGGTTTGCCCATCTCCCATGTTTTGGTACCTTACGTTCCGCTATATTGGCTAAGGTAGCGCTAGGAGAACTACTGCAATTGTGTCCCGGTTCTTCCGGACGAGCACCTCAGTAGAGAAAGCCAAAAACTGACTGTCATGATAAGGCGAGAGTTGGTCGTTGTTCAAGAGGTCTCAAGTCCTTAAAGACCTTTTCCGCTTCGGGCTAGGAGTCGGCCTTGCCCGACTTAGATGTATATAGCGCCCCAAATTCGGCCTTCCGAATACTAGGGGCTTCGCCAAAAATTTAAAATTGTAGACTTCTATGGCTAAGTGAGAGTGATAAAGCCTTATAGTCCGATTGCCTGGTTCGTTGTGCTGAACACCTCCCTCGAAGGACCCAAAATTAGGATAAAGGGTGCTCAGGTTTATCCGGAACACCCCAGTACTAGTTACATGGGGGCAGAAGCCGACGACTGGCCAACTCTCAGATTTTATAAACGGCCGCACATAAGGTAATATTTTAAATTCAAAAAGCATTGCATAGCGTAAATGAACTCGTTTCACATTACAGGATCTCATGAGCATGTTCATTCAAAAATTACATCTCTAGCACATTCCTCCGCCACAAGGCGGGATCCCTTCAGGACACTGTCATAATACATTTCGGGGCAGTGATGCTCCTTGCCCTTCGGCGGCCCCTCCTTCACCAGCTTTACGGCGTCCAACTTCGCCCAGTGCACCTTCGCCTGGGCAAAAGCCCTGCGCGCACCCTCGATGCAGATGGACCGCTTTATGACTTCAAGCCGTGGGCAGGCATCCACAAGCTGCCTCACCAGACCGAAGTAGCTGCTAGGCAGGGGATAGTCAGGCCACATCCAAACTATAAGACCCTTCATGGCATGTTCGGCCGCCTTGTGAAGCTCGACCAGTTGCTTTAGCTAGTCGCTCAAGGGCAGTGGGTGTTCAGTCCCAGTATACTGAGACCAGAACAACTTTTCCGTCGAGCTCCCCTCCTCAGCTCGGTAAAACTCCGCGGCATCCAGTACACTGCGGGGAAGATCTGCGAACGCTCCTGGAGAGCTCCGAACTCGGGTAAGTAAAAGGAGAGTTTCCTTCACATGCTTGCTTTGCATAATGAATGCCTTACCCGCTGCTATCTTCTTCACCACATCAATCTCCTGGAGGGCCTTGTAGGCTTCAGCCTTGGCGCTCTGTGCGCTTTCGAGCACCTTCACAAGCTCGGACTCTTGCGTCTTAGAGTCAAGATCCAAGGACTCGTGTTTTTTAGCGAGAGCCTCGAGCTCTTCCTGCACCTCGCCTATCCGGGCTTCTTACTTTTCCCGCTCAATGCGCTCCTTGGCCGCTTTGTCTTCGGCCTCGGACATCGCCTTCTTCAGGGTCGCCACCTCGGTCGTGGCCCCTAGCAAACTCATGATGATCCTATTAATTTACAACCAAACTTATTTTTAATATATAGACAAGGTATTGCTTACCTTTGCTCTCCTCGAGCTGCCTCTTGGTAAGGTCGAGCTTGTTCTCGGACCGCTCCAGGTCCTGCTTCAATGCAGCGACCTCCACAGTACGTGCGGCAGCGGCCAGCAGTGAAGCCTGCATATGCACATAGACATATTTTGATTAGACTCCTGGGTCATTATTTGATCCTCTATTCGGCCTTTCTTCGCGAATGCCAAACAGAGCATCAGGGGCTACTGTCTATGCGGTAATATTTTCTTATATTTTGATTGCTTACCCGAAAGCCTGTTAGGAGGCTGGCACAAGCTTCGGTTAGTCCGTTTTGGGCGAACTAAACTTTCTCGATCACCACACTCATGATAGTGCGGTGCTCTTCGTCGATGGAAGCGCTGCGAAGCGCTTCCAGCAAGTTGTTCGGTGCCTCTGGATGAACAGAGGCCACCGGCACAGGCGGCTTGCCCCCCTTAACAGGGGATCGCCTGCCAGAGTCCGGAACCATCGAAGGTTCCGGCGCATTGTTCGACTGGGGACCGAACTTGGAGCCCGTGGGAGTCTTGCTCCCTTTGCGCCCAGGGTCCGAAAGGTCGCCTCGAGGCGCCCCCAGGACTACCTCCCCTCGGCTCGGTGCCTTTTGAGACAACACCTCGACGTTGTCCGTAGGGAAAGGGGTGGAGGCGGTCGGAAGTGAATCGCTATTCCTATCCAACGAGTCCAAAGAACTGTCTGACGAAGATACGTCGAGACGGGCCCGGGACG
Organism: Triticum dicoccoides; assembly: GCF_002162155.2. Classification (NCBI taxonomy): domain Eukaryota; kingdom Viridiplantae; phylum Streptophyta; class Magnoliopsida; order Poales; family Poaceae; genus Triticum; species Triticum dicoccoides. Next base: position 248,823,466 of record NC_041392.1, on the reverse strand, counting down.
GACTGCATAATCATATTCGGCGTAAGGAGAAGCAGTGCAATAAAACATACCATGAATTACTATGGTATCCGGATACTTACGACTTTGCCAGGGGCTTGTCCCTGGGTAACCACTCATCGTCGCTATAGGCGGCCGTCGTGGAGCAGTCCGGAAGGAGGGTCCTTCCCTTCTTGGACCCGTCGGCCTCCCTGATTGGGGCAGCTTTCCTTTTCTTGTCTCCCTCGGCTGGGGGGAGAACTTTTCTATTCCTCCTCCTCATTTTCATGGAAGGAGTGCGCTTCGAAGTTATCGGACAATGAGTCCGATATAACCTTGCGTCGGAGACCCTTTCAGGTCCCCGTGGCCTTCTTCTTGGCCTTCTTCACTGGCACCTTATAAGGCGCCGGAATCAGCATCTCCATTAGGAGAGCATCTGCAGGATCTTCAGGCAGGGGGGCTGGGCAATCGATCTGCTCCGCTGTCTCTACCCAGTCCTGTTAATGGCATGGAAGCTTAGATCCCGCACATGATTAAACTGGGGCAGATAAAGATCCGGTGAGATATAAAAAATTACCGGATTGGCATGGCGCTTTGCGCTGAGTCCGTGGTCCTCGGTAAGGGAAGGAGGTACCTTGGCGCCCTTGAACAACACCTTCCAAACGTCCTTGTGCGTTGTGTCGAAGAGCTCTCGCAGTGTCTGGTGCTTGGCCGGGTCAAACTCCCACAAATTGAATGCCCGTTGTTGACACGGGAGGATCCGGCGGAAGAGCATGACCTGGACCATGTTGACGAGCTTGATTTTCTTGCTCATCATGTTCTTGATGCAGGACTGAAGTCCGGTCAGCTCTACCGGGGAACCCCAGGACAGGCCCTTCTCTTTCCAGGAAGTGAGCCGCGTGGGGATTCCGGATTGAAATTTGAGGGCCGCCACCCAGTTGGTGTCGCATGACTCGGTGATGTAGAACCACCCCGATTGCCACCCCTTTATGGTCTCCACATAGGAGCCTTCGAGCCAGGTGACGTTAGGTATTTTGCCCACCATGGCGCCTCCGCACTCTGCTTGCTGGCCGACCACCACCTTCGGTTTAACATTGAAGGTCTTCAGCCACAGGCCGAAGTGGGGCCTGATGCGGAGGGAGGCCTCGCACACGACGATAAACGCCGAGATGTTGAGGATGAAATTGGGGGCCAGATCATGAAAATCCAGCCCGTAGTAGAACATGAGCCCGCGGACAAACGAGTGAAGGGGAAATCCCAGTCCGCGGACAAAGTGCGTAAGGAAAACTACCATCTCATGGGGTTCGGGCGTAGGGATGATCTGCCCCACATCTGGCAGCCGGTGCGCGATGTCCGCGGCCAGATATCCGGCTTCCCGTAGCTTTGAGATGTTTTCCTCCATGATGGAGGAGACCATCCACTTGCCTCCCGCTCCGGACATGCTTGGAGTGGTTTGAGGAGAAAGACGCGAACTTGGGCGCTAGAGCTCGAGTGTGCGAGAATGGATAAGCAAGGAGGAAGAAGGCGTGGGTAAAAAGGGTGAATCTTTGTCCCTTTATAAGGACAGAAGAGGCGATGCGCCTCCCCACTTACCTGGTAAAATCCCTTATGCCCCAAACGCCGTAATTGATGGTGCATTTGGGTTATCCATACCCGTATTGATGAGAATCCCGTGATAAGGGGACACGATCTCTGCTTTGACAAGACATGTCAAGAAAACCGCCTCGCGATATGTGCAGTGCTAGTTGAGAAAAATGGTTCGAATAATGACAGGGCCATGGCATGATGTCATGTTGCAAAACGTGTCAGGAGATTAGATTTGTGGAAACATTATTCTCTCTACGGTGGTATGTGGAACTTGTTTTGCAGAGCCGGACACTATCCTTGTGTTCAAAATCTTCTATGGAGTATTCGGAGGAAGAACCCACCTTGCAATGCCGAAGACAAAACTGCGCGCCGGACTCATCGTCGTTGAAGCCTGGTTCAGGGGCTACTGAGGGAGTCCTGGATTAGGGGGTCTCTGGACAGCCGGACTATATCCTTTGGCTGGACTGTTGGGCTATGAAGATACAAGATTGAAGACTTCGTCCCGTGTCCGGATGGGACTCTCCTTGGCGTGGAAGGCAAGCTTGGCAATACGGATATGTAGATCTCCTTCCTTGTAACCGACTTTGTGTAACCCTAGCCCCCTTCGGTGTCTATATAAACCGGAGGGTTTAGTCCGTAGGACAAAAACAATCATACCATAGGCTAGCTTCTAGGGTTTAGCCTCTACGATCTCGTGGTAGATCAACTCTTGTAATACTCATATCATCAAGATCAATCATGCAGGAAGTAGGGTATTACCTCCATCAAGAGGGCCCGAACCTGGGTAAACATCGTGTCCCCCGCCTCCCGTTACCATCCGCCTTAGACGCACAATTCGGGACCCCCTACCCGAGATCCGCCGGTTTTGACACCGACAAAGCCACTAGTGAAACCTATGGCCCCCGAGTCTCTTTATTATTATATTGCATCTCTTTTATGTACATCGCATCTCGTTTACTATTTTGTAATCTTTACTTTCCAATCTATACAACAAAAATACCAAAAATATTTACTTTACTATCTTTATCAGATCTCACTTTGCAAGTGACCGTGAAGGGATTGACAACCCCTTTATTGCGTTGGTTGCAAGGTTCTTGATTGTTTGTGCAGGTACTAGGTGACTTGTGTGTTGTCTCCTACTGGATTGATACATTGGTTCTCAAAAACTGAGGGAAAATACTTATGCTACTTTGCTGCATCACCCTTTCATCTTCAAGGGAAAACCAGTGCATGCTCAAGAGGTAGCAAGAAGGATTTCTGGCGCCGTTGCCGGGGAGATCTACGCCAAGTCAAGACATACCAAGTACCCATCATAAACTCTTCTCCCTCCATTACATTATTTTCCATTCGCCTCTCATTTTCCTCTCCCCCACTTCTAAAATGATCTTCGAGAACCTTTGCCTTTTCTTCGCCCCTCTTACGTTTGCCTCTTTCCACTTGCATCTTGTGTGTTCGTTCTTAGTGCGGTTTGTTGCCATCGTGTCTGAAACTGGGGAGGTTATCGTTGAAAAATATAGTAGTAATGATGGGGGAAACATTGATGCTTTTGATTATCCTCATGAAGAACCTACTATTTTACATACTAAAAAGTTCTCGATTGGTGGTGGTAATATTATTGGAAAAGGAGTTATTCAAGATTTCTTTACTTGTGCCGGTGCTTTGCCCAGTATGGGTGGGTCTATTCTTCATAATGCTAGTAGTCTTGCAGATGTTATATCTTTGCTCGTAGTTGAACTTGAAAGACAATTTATCCACATGCATCCTTGCATACAAAGGATTTTTCTATAATTTTCCAATATTGAGCATTCCTCGGTTAAGTGAGCGGCTACCATCTTTTTAGCACATGAGTTCAGATTTATAATAAAAGAGGCCAATGAAATCTTTGCGCATTATAGGGTGGATGCTGGCCGTCCTCCCATAGAAGCAATCCTTTTTAATCAAGAAGACATAATGCGTTTACGATCTTAAGATCATGTTGCTTATAATGAAAACCTTAGAAAAAAGGTTCCTACCGATGTTCTAGTTGATAGAATTTCTGAACTCAATGATAATTTTGCTATTCAGAACAATGGGTTAGGTTTTTGTCTTGAACAAAGGCTTGTGACATTTTGCCAAAAGCATGCTTATAATGATGAATTGGTTGTGCAATATGAGGGGCCAAAGGAGGAACCAATACCTCCCAAGCTTGATCTTGGGGACTTTTGTCCCATTAAATTTAGCTCTTTTGATTACTTTTGCCTGTCACAAAGAAAACTTGATGCTGAACGTAGGAAGTATGACATGAGTTTTCGTGATTTGCCTTATCATTATTATGGCAATACTTAGATCTATTCTTGTTTTTATGCCTAGCTAGGACGTTAAACGATACCACTTGTTGGGAGGCAACCAAATTTTATTTTTGTTCTTCACTTTTTGTTCCTGTTTAGTAATAAATAATTTATCTATCCTTTGTTATGATTGTGTTTTTTATGTTTTAATTAGTGTTTGTGCCAAGTAAAGCCTTTAGGATCTTATTGGCTAATTATTGTTTGATCTTGCTGATAAAAACCGAAAATATGTGTTCACGAAAATAATTTTCATTTTTTAGCCGAGAGTGATAAAATACCAATTCCAACTTCATTATATCAACATACAAATTTTCCTGGTCGTCCTAGTTTTTCAGAATTTTTGGAGTTAAAGAAGTATTCGAAAACTACAGATTTATACAGACTGTTCTGTTTTCGACAGATTCTGTTCACGTGTTGTTTGCTTATATTGATGCATCTATGGCTAGTATCGAGGCGTATGAACCATACAGAAGTTGGAATACAGTAGGTTTAACACCAATATTAATAAAGAATGAGTTCATCACAGTACCTTAAAGTGGTGGTTTATTTTCTTATACTAACGGAGCTCATGAGATTTTCTATTGAGTTTTGTGTTGTGAAGTTTTCAAGTTTTTGGGTAAAGATTTGATAGATTTTGGAATAAGGAGTGGAAAGAGCCTAAGCTTGGGGATGCCCAAGGCACCCCAAGGTAAAATTCAAGGACAACTAAAATCCTAAACTTGGGGATGCCCCGGAAGGCATCCCCTCTTTCGTCTTCGTCCATCAGTAACTTTACCTGAGGCTATATTTTTATTCACCACATGATATGTGTTTTGCTTGGAGCGTCTTGTATGATTTGAGTATTTCCTTTTTAGTTTACCACAATCATCCTTGCTGTACACACCTTTTGGGAGAGACACGCATGAATTGGAATTTGTTAGAATACTCTGTGTGCTTCACTTATATCTTTTGAGCTAGATAATTTTGCTCTAGTGCTTCACTTATATCTTTTTAGAGCACAGTGGTGGTTTTATTTCATAGAAATTATTGATATCTCATGCTTCACTTATATTATTTTGAGAGTCCTTTAGAACATCATGGTAATTTGCTTTGGCTATAAAATTAGTCCTAATATGATAGGCATCCAAGATAGGTATAATAAAAACGTTCATATAAAGTGCATTGAATACTATGAGAAGTTTGATTCCTTATGATTGTTTTGAGATATGAATATGGTGTTATTAGAGTCATGCTAGTTGAGTAGTTGTGAATTGAGAGATACTTGTGTTAAAGTTTGTGATTCCCATAGCATGCGCATATGGTGAACCGTTATGTGATGAAGTCGGAGCATGATTTATTTTTTGATTATCTTCCTTATAAGTGGCGGTCAGGGATGAGCGATGGTCTTTTCCTACCAATCTATCCCCCTAGGAGCATGCGCGTAGTACTTCGTTTCGATAACCAATAGATTTTTGCAATAAGTATGCGAGTTCTTTATAACTAATATTGAGTCCATGGACTATACACGCTCTCACCCTTCCACCATTGCTAGCCTCTCTAGTACCGCACAACTTTCGCCGGTACCATAAACCCACCATTTACCTTCCTCAAAACAGCCACCATACCTACCTATTATGGCATTTCTATAGCCATCCCGAGATATATTGCCACGCAACTTTCCATCATTCCGTTTATTATGACACGCTCCATCATTGTCATATTGCTTTGCGTGATCATGTAGTTGACATCGTATTTGTGGCAAAGCCACCGTTCACAATTTTTTCATACATATCACTCTTGGTTCATTGCACATCCCGGTACACCGTCGGAGGCATTCACATAGAGTCATATTTTGTTCTAAGTATTGAGTTGTAATTCTTGAGTTGTAAGTAAATAAAAGTGTGATGATTATCATTATTAGAGCATTTTCCCAGCGAGGAAAGGATGATGGAGACTATGATTCCCCCATAAGTCGGGATGAGACTCCGGACGAAAAAAAAAAGGAAAGAAAAAAGAGGCCATAAAAAAGAGAAAATGCCCAAATAAAAAAATGATGAGAGAAAAAGAGAGAAGGGGCAATGCTACTATCCTTTTTCCACACTTGTGCTTCAAAGTAGCACCATGATCTTCATGATAGAGAGTCTCCTATTTTGTCACTTTCATATAATAGTGGGAATTTTTCATTACAGAACCTAGCTTGTATATTCCAATGATGGGCTTCCTCAAAATGCCCTAGGTCTTCATGAGCAAGCAAGTTGGATGCACACCCACTTAGTTTCTTTTTGAGCTTTCGTACACTTATAGCTCTAGTGCATCCGTTGCATGGTAATCCCTACTCACTCACATTGATATCTATTGATGGACATCTCCATAGCCCGTTGATACGCCTAGTGGATGTGAGACTATCTTCTCCTTTTTGTCTTCTTCACAACCACCATTCTATTCCACCTATACGCCTAGAAGATTGAATAAATTTGAGAACATCAAAAGTATGAAACAATTGCTTGGCTTGTCATCGGGGTTATGCATGATTTAAATATTTTGTGTGATGAAGATAGAGCATAGCCAGACTATATGATTTTGTCGAGATAGCTTTATTTGGCCATGTTATTTTGAGAAGACATGATTACTGTATTAGTATACTTGAAGTATTATTATTATTTTTATGTCAATATTAAACTTTTATTTTGAATCTTTCGGATCCGAATATTCATGCCACAATAAAGAAAATTACATTGATAATTATGTTAGGTAGCATTCCACATAAAAAATTCTGTTTTTATCATTTACCTACTCGAGGAAGAGCGGGAATTAAGCTTGGGGATGCTTGATACGTCTCCAAGGTATCTATAATTTTTTATTGTTCCATGCTATTATATTATCTATTTTGGATGTTTAATGGGCTTTAATATGCTCTTTTATATTATTTTTGGGACTAACCTATTGATCGGAGGCACAGTGCCAGTTTCTATTTTTTTTTTGCCTATTTTAGAGTTTTGCAGAAAAGGAATACCAAACGGAATCCAAACGGAATGAAACCTTCACGATGATCTTTCTTGGGCCGAAAGCAAACCAGGAGACTTGGAGTGGAAGTCTAGAACTCTGTGAGGCGGCCACGACGTAGGAGGGCGCGCCCCCACCCTCATGGGCCCCACGTAGCTCCACCGACGTACTTCTTTCGCCTATATATACTCTTATGCCCAAGATCGATCGCAGAGAGCCACGAAACCACTTTTTCCACCGCCTCAACCTTCTGTACCCGTGAGATCCCATCTTGGGGCCTTTTCCAGCGATCTGCCGGAGGGGGAATCAATCACAGAGGGCTTCTACATCAACACCATAGCCTCTCTGATGAAGCGTGAGTAGTTTACCACAGACCTTCGGGTCCATAGTTATTAGCTAGATGGCTTCTTCTCTCTCTTTGATTCTCAATACAAAGTTCTCCTCGATGTTCTTGGAGATCTATTCGATGTAATATTCTTTTGCAGTGTGTTTGCCGAGATCCCATGAATTGTGGGTTTATGAACAAGATTATCTATGAATATTATTTGGTTCTTCTCTGAATTCTTATATGCATGATTTGATATCTTTGCAAGTCTCTTCGAATTATCGGTTTAGTTTGGCCTACTAGATTGATCTTTCTTGCAATGGGAGAAGTGCTTAGCTTTGGGTTCAATCTTGCGGTGTCCTTTCCCAGTGACAGTATGGGAAGCAAGGCATGTATTGTATTGTTGCCATCGAGGATAAAAAGATGGGGTTTATATCATATTGCTTGAGTTTATCCCTCTAAATCATGTCATCTTGCTTAAAGTGTTACTCTGTTCTTATGAACTTAATACTCTAGATGCATGTTGGATAGCGGTCGATGTGTGGAGTAATAGTAGTAGATGCAGAATCGTTTTGATCTACTTGACATGGACGTGATGCCTATATTCATAATCATTGCCTAGATATTCTCATAACTACGTACTTTTCTATCAATTGCTCGGTAGTAATTTGTTCACCCACCGTAATTCATGCTATCTTGAGAGAAGCCACTAGTGAAACCTATGGCCCCCGGGTCTCTTTATTATTATATTGCTCTCTTTTATTTACATCTTATCTCGTTTACTATTTTGCAATCTCTACTTTCCAATCTATACAACAAAAATACCAAAAATATTTACTTTACTATCTTTATCAGATCTCACTTTTGCGAGTGACCGTGAAGGGATTGACAACCCCTTTATCACGTCCGTAGCAAGGTTCTTGATTGTTTGTGCAGGTACTAGGTGACTTGTGTGTTGTCTCCTACTGGATTGATACCTTGGTACTCAAAAACTGAGGGAAATACTTACGCTGCTTTGTTGCATCACCCTTTACTCTTCAAGGGAAAACCAACACATGCTCAAGAGGTAGCAGGGATTATCAGTGAACGTGTGCCAAATCAAGCCACTCGAAACATTCACATGAGGATACCATATTATCATACTACATCACAACCATTTTAATGCATGTTGACATCTAAAATAAATCATTATCCACTCATGGCTACTTAAGCATGCCATGGAAAACTATAATCCCTAATTCATCACAAACATGTTTAACCATAACAAGCTGAATCATGGATACTGGGTTAAACATATTTACAAAAAACAAGTTGAGTTCATACCCGCCTTTCTTTTCCTCGGGCATTTCATCATATATCATCATTATTGCCTTTCACTTGCACGACCGAATGATATGAAAATAATAATAGTGCAAGAGTGTCATGGACTAAGCTGGAATCTGCAATCATTTTATTCAAAGGAGAACACATAGTAATATGAGCTCATTGTTAGATCAATGATAATGCATATGAGCGCCACTCAACATTTTCATTGTGGTCTTCTCCTTAGTAAGACTCAAGAAAAGAAAATAATTTTAGAGAAACACACTAATATATTTTTGCAGTTTTTAGTTTTTCTTGAAGAAAGCAAATTAACAAAGGAAAAAAATGAGAAAATTATTTACACGGGAAAGCTCCCAACAAGCAAAAGAAGAAATGAGAAATCTTTTTGTTTTTTTAATACTACCACTAATTGAACTTGAAATAAAAACCAAAAAGAAGCGAGAAATGTTTTAGGATTTTCTCAAAGTTTTTCAAACACACAAGAAGAAGGCGAGAAAATAAATATAACATGGATAATACAATGAAAGTGTATGAACACCGACAACTCGAATGAAATGTGTAAACATGAATGTAATGTCGGTGGAAATACATACTTCTGAAGCTTAGGCTTTTGGCCTAAGTTGGTAATCACCATCCCTAGATTGGGTAATAGTCAAAGTGATAACTCGTGGAGGCTCTAGGGGTAGCCTCCTCAGCCAGACGGGTAGCCTCCACTGCTACATTGTACTCACACACCGCTCTCTCATAAATGTAATATCTTCCTTTACCCTGGTAATTAAAGATGGCAGGTGCCAGCAAAATAACATGTACGATAGGGGTTTTGTTAAACATAAAGTTACAATTGTAATTGGTGGCCCCATACTTAATGAACTAATGATGCTGCATTGCATCAAAGTATAAATATCTATTAGGTAAAACAGGGTCATTTGGCAAAGGTGGGACGCTTAGCCTGGTAGCTATGCAGGAGGCATAAATTCCTCCATATAAATGGCCACTATCAGCATTACGTTGCAGCCTCCGTGCAATAATTGCTCCAAGATTATATCATTTAATGCCTATTAAAGCATTATATATAAGGCTCAAATCTGGGGCACAAAGTGTACTACAATCTTGTTTTCCCATGACGCATTTCCCATTAAAGAGTGCAAAGTAAAGGATAGAAGGAAATTGTATACTTTTTATTATAGCTTGTGCAACTCCCCTATCCTCACCACAACAAAGGCTGCTCAACAACATTTCATAATCAGATTTTGGTGGTTCATCCAACAAACCCCAATATGGAATTTTGCACACATCACATAATTCTTCTAAGGGGATACTATAAGTTCTATTGTAAAGGCAAAATGAGACTCTAGAATCACAAGAATGATACTTAAACTTCTTAGTGAATGATTTTGTAAGGTTGTATTGTTGAGTACACTTATCTGCGATGAAGGGAGTGAGCTTAGTGTTATGAACTCGTCACACGGCCATAGGCACGACTTGGTGTCGGTATCCCGCATTGAGCTTGCCCTCGGTTCGACATAGGATCGTCGTACCAAGCTCTCACTCGACTATGCCTCCGAGGACCTTCGCCTTGAAGAACTCCTCCTAAAGAGGTGCATTTTTATTTGCGAACAATTTCTAAAAAAATTGGACACAAAATTATATCAATAAAACTTCACAAAACTGATAGCAACTACTCATATGGATGTCTAGAGGCTATATCAAGCATTCAAACTACTTGGAACTCAAAGAATTCAACGTGCAACTCATTTTTAGTAGCACCAAGAGCAGAAAATTACTCAAAATATAAACCACTAAAGCAAAAACTAATTGGAGAAATGGAGGAGTCACATACCAAGTAGCAATCCCCCAAAACAGTTTCGGAAACGGAGCTCCGAGCAAAGAGGTCGAAAATCTCAACTTTGGAGGCAAGAACACGAGAGAGAGAGAGAGAGCTATAGAGATTTTTTTTGGAGGTAGGTGATGAAGTGAGCTAAAAGAATGAGTGAATCGATGCTTGTGGGGCCCACTACCCACCAGGGCGAGTTAGGTGGGTGTGGCGCGCCCTGGTGCCTAGTGGGCACCTGGGCACCCCCTGTGGTGTTTTAGTACCATAAATTCTCAATATTCAGAAAAATGTGTTAAAATTTCATGATATTCTGAGCACTTTTATTTCTGGGCTATTTTTTATTGCACAAATAATTTAGAAAACATGATAAACATGGCATTTTATTGTATTTAACTAAGAATAAAAGAAAACAAACTATGGACAGAAGGTTGTGCTTACTAAATTCATCGACCACATGCCTCTCAAAAAGAATCCATTAATAAGGTTGATCAAGTCTTATTAACAAACTATTTTTTATTAACACGAAACCGAAGAATCTTCGTATAACACTAGGTTACCTCAACGGGAATATGCATACCCCCTATAATAAGTATTTCATATTTCCTTTTGGTGGTAGGAATGGGGAGTTGGAAACTTCCAATAGTAATTGTCGGAGTCTTTTCAATGACATTAATACCATTCACTTGAAATTGTTTCTTCGAAAAGTGCACCATATGCTCATTACCATTGATATGAAAAGTGACCTTGCTCTTGTTGCAATCAATAACAAACCCTGCAGTATTCGGTCTACCAAGGATAATCGACATGTTGTCATCCTCAGACATATCAAGTATAACAAAGTTTGTTAAGATAGTAACATTTGCAACTACAATGGACACATCCTCACAAATACCGATAGATATGGCAGTTGATTTGTCATCCATTTGCAATGATATTTTAGTGGGTGTGAGTTTATTCAAATCAAATCTTTTGTGTAAAGAGAAAGGCATAACACTTACACCGGCTCCAAAGTCACATAAAGCAGTTTTGACATAACTTATTTTAAGGGACCACAATATAGTTGGTATTCCCGGATCTCCTAGTTTCTTAGGTACTCCATCATTAAAAGAATAGTTAGCAAGCATGGTGGAGACTTTAGCTTCATGTATTTTTCTTTTGTTACTGATAATATCTTTCATGTATTTAGCATAAGGGGCCATCTTCATAAAACTAGTCAACCGAGTGCGCAAAAAGACTGGCCTAAGATTTAAGCAAAGCATTCAAACTCTTCCTCATCCTTTTACTTAGATGGTTTAGGAGGAAAGGGCATGGGTATCTGAACCCATCGTTCTCTTTCTTTACTGTATTTCTAGCAACAAAGTCTCTCTTATCATAAAGTTTATTGTTAGTAGGTGGGTTATCAAGATCAACAACAGGTTCTATTTCAACATCATTGTCAGGTTCTTTATCATTATCTAGCCGAGCATCTACATGAACATCATCATTATCATTTTCATTATCACTAGATGAATGTTCATATCCAGATTGTGTTTCAGCATCAGAAATAGGGGCATCACTATTATCCTCAGGAGGCTTTTCTACCTCAGGTTCACTAGAAGTATGTAAAGTCCTATCATTTTTCTTTTTCTTTTTATTTTTGGATGGACTAGGTGCATCAACATTAGTTCTTTGAGAATCTTGTTCAATTCTTTTAGGGTGTCCCTCAGGATAAAGTGGCCCCTGAGTCATTCTACCTCCTCTAGTCATTACTCTAACAACATTATCAATCATATTATTATTTATTTCATTGAGCAACTCACTTTGAGATTTAGCAACTTGTTCTAACTGAGTTTGAACCATAGAAGGATGTTTACTAACACCTTCGACATCATTAACAATTCTAAACAGCAAGTTACTCAAATGTTCAATCATATCAGCATTTCGTTTCAACTGTTTCCTAATATTTGCATTGAAATGATCTTGCTTCATGATATAGTCGTCAAATTCATATAAGCACTGACTAGGAGGTTTATTATAAGGGGTGTCACCTTCATCAAACTTTAAAAGAGAATTTACCTCTACCACCGGTGGTGGTGTGTCAATACCATGTATTTCTTCAATAGGTGGTAAATTCTTAATGTCTTCAGCTTTAATACCTTTTTCCTTCATACATTTCTTTGCTTCTTGCATATCTTCAGGACCGAGCAATAAGATACCCCTCTTCTTCAGAGTGGGTTTAGGTGGTGGTTCAGGAAGTGTCCAATCATTATCATTCTTCAATATATTATTCAATAATTCCTCGGCTTGTTCACTAGTTTATTCCTTGAAAACACAACCAGCACAACTATCTAGGTAGTCCCTAGAAGCATTGGTTAGTCCATTATAGAAGATATCAAGTATTTCATTTTTCTTAAGAGGATGGTCAGGCAAAGCATTAAGTAAGTGGAGAAGCCTCCCCCAAGCTTGTGGGAGACTCTCTTCTTCAATTTGCACAAAAATAAATATTTCCTGTAAGGCAGCCTGTTTCTTATGAGCATGAAAATATTTTTCAGAGAAGTAATAGATCATATACTAGGACTACACACACAATCATGGGCAAGAGTATTGTACCATGTCTTAGAATCACCCTTTAATGAGAAAGAAAATAACTTAAGAATATAATAATAGCGAATTTTTTCCTCATGAGAAAATAGGGTGGCTATATAATTTAGTTTAGTAAGATGTGCCACAACAGTTTCAGTTTCATAGCCATGGAAAGGATCAGATTGAACCAAAGTAATTAACCCACGATCGACAGAGAATCATAGTCCTTATCTGTCATGGAATTGTCACGGCAGTGTCCTAGTGAAAGGACTTAGTCGTGGAGCCATCGCAACTAGGAACCTCAAAGGGGTTAGTCAGGACAAAGGATACGAGAGTTTTATACTGGTTTGGCCCCTTGCGGTGAAGGTAAAGCCTAGTCCAGTTGATGTGGTATTGCTAGGTTTCGATGACCAAGGAGCGAAATACGCTAGCTTGGCTCTCGATCTGTTGTTTTCTTGCCCCAAGCTGCCGCCGGGTCGTCCCATTATATACATGGGTTGATGCCCTACGGCCTACAGAGTCCCGGCCGGCTCATACGACGTGTCCGGCTCGATGACATTTTTACATGCCTTACTTTACAAGTCTTATTCATACATGACAGTTTACACTCACGGGCCTTAAGCCGCCTCTGGGCTTGGGCCTACTACAAGCCTTATCACAAACCGTCTCTTTGTATACTCTTTGGGCTTATTTTAAGTAACCCACCATTGTGATTGACCCGGCCCCTCCAGGGCGGGTCATGCCTGGTAGTCATATCCCCAACATTAGGCCCCAGGTTGATTTGAACTTTGTTCTTGTCAATCTCCACCACTTAGAAAAAATCCATCTATCACTCCTGCAAAGCCTTGTAATCCGCCATGACGTCATCTCCGGATTTTTCAGAAACCCGCCACCACGTCATCTTTAATGGATCTTTATCTTTAATGCCTTTCCGAAAATCGAGGCACCTGGGTAGCTGGATAATCATGCTTCGGCCTCCTCGTTTTTCACGCTCACTTATCAGTCTTTCCTTATAAATAGCCGTGAGTAGTCTTCTTCTCATTCTCTCCCTTTTCCATCGTCTTCTTCCTCTCGCAACTTTCAACGCTCGAACTCCGTCACCACCGCAGCGCTCACCGTTGTCCTCAACCTTGGTCGCTGCATCAACCTGAGTTTGCCCAGAGAAACGGTGGCGAGCCTCCGCAGTAGATCTGCGTCCGTAAGTCCTTGATTTCTCATACCCTAGATCTACATTAGGGTTTGTGAGCTCCTTCTGTGTTCTTCGTTGTTCATCGCGGATTCTTTGTAGTTTCTCCACCGCATCCTTGTTTGATCTAAAAGAAGTATGGAACTCATGCGGTAGTTGTTTTGCATCCATTTCAGATGCTAGTAGATCCCTTTTTCTTGTACAAAGGCCTCCTTAGAACTGATGAACTCCTTTGTGCTGGTTTTTTAGGTCTAGATTTATTTTTCTTTTTTGAACCATCTTGATCCAAAATAATAGCAACAACTTGTGAAACTTGTTTATCTCTGTACTTAGTCCATTCTGTCTCAGGCAACCTTCGTATATCTTTGGCCATGGCGGCTTATCATGCTGGCTCATTTTTCCTTCATATATCATTAGCCCTTATTTAAACCGCCATTACTCATCTGTACTATAATCTTTTAACCTGTAATTCCACCAATTAATTTGAATCGGAGAATTACTTTCTTTTCAGCTTGTCCTTTTTCATTATGCCGTCAAAAGCGCCAACAGTCTGCAACTGGGTCCCTTCCACAGTCACTGATGACACTTTGAAAGGCTTTGTCACCATCGGATACTTGTCGTAGAAGAACATTATGTCCTATGGTGCTCCTGACCCGGCCAAAGAATGACCTCAGCCCAAAGACGGTGAAGTCATCATCTTTACTGATCACATGAACCGGGGTTTTTCACCACCCGGTTCAAAGTTCTTCAGAGATGTTCTGCATTTTTTCAAGCTTCATCCACAAGATCTTGGACCCAACTCCATATCCAACATCTGCAATTTCCAAGTTCTCTGTGAGGTTTATCTTCAAGAAGAACCTACTGTTGAACTCTTCATAGAGTACTTCTATTTGAACCGCCAGAACGAATGCACCAATGGCCTCAGCTTGGAACTTGGTGGAATCTCGATTCAGCGCCGACAGGGTGTTGTCTTTCCCTTAGTAGTCTTACTAAGCCATCCCAAGGATTGGAACCAAACTTGGTTTTATTGCAAAGACACGTCGCCAGCTGATGAAAGATCAATGCCGAGTTATCACGCGGAGGGTCTTGACTCTAAGTTTGTGCTCCCTGACAAGCTTACTTCCGCTGAACGCAAGAATCTTATCCCATCCATCAAAAGGATTCAAGCCTTATTGGGAAACGGCCTAACTGGAGTTGATCTACTCCGTTGTTGGATCACATGGCGGGTCATCCCTCTGAGCCGCCGCTCTGCCTTGATGTATACCTATGCCGGAGGACAAGATAACCCTCTGTGTCATAGCTCTCTGCAACTGACTGAAGAAGCCATTATTGAAATGTCAACCACCCTCGTCAACAGTAAATACGAGGACTACAGTAAAGTTGGATTGAATCCTTTCTGCAAACTTAATCCAGCACCAGAGGTAAACCCCCTTGTCCCCCTTTTTCCTTCAGTAGTTAAGTACTTGCATGACTTTTAACCTATTATTTGCCTACAGGCCAAATCTGACTTTTGGAAGGCAAAATATGATCATGAAGCTACCAAGAAGGCTAGAGCCGCCACCATAGCTGCCAAGAAGACAACCCGAAAGTCCAAGAAGAAAAGAACTGCTTCTGATATGTTCAAGCTGGGTGATGTTTCTGAGTCGGAGGTAGCCCTTGACTCTCTTGGCCTGTTTTTTAACAACCTTATTGACACTGACTATTGCCAGGACGACACGGGGGCCAGCCAGGCAGTAGAAGAAGAGGTAACTATTTCCTCCGGCTCAGAACCTTTGCCAAGACAGAAACCTCGACTGGTAACCCGGAAACTAAGGTTTTCACAAACATTGGCTTATTTGGATCCTCATTTTCTTTTGAAAAAACAGCAACATGAGAGCCGCTGTCAGGCCTGGACCAGTGACGATAATGAACTGCCCTCCGACTTACAAAAAACTCCTCGGAAACGGCAGAATGAGGTTTCTTTCACCTTTATCTCTTGCTTTATAAATGAATCCATTTCCTTGCTCTCTTAACTGTGATTTTACTACTGTAGGAGGTTTCTCGTTCGTCCGGCGATTCTTCACAAACTCAATTTCCGGCTTTCAAGACTGCCCCCGGGTAAAGAAAATTATCTTTCTTCTGCATCTTTAGGTCTATATCATTATACTGACTCATGAAATTATTCTTAGCGGTCAAGCAAAGCCCAAGAAAACCAAGGCGGCTAAGCCGGCGGAAGACCTGAAAGACCCTGCTCCTGAACCGACAATACCAACTGCTCCTGAACAATCTGAAGCACCAGAAGACCCTGCTGTCAACATTTAGTCAGACCTTCCCGAGCCATCAGCTGATGAAACCATTCTCAATCCATCCACTGTTGGGCCGTCCAGCTCAGCTAACCCGTCGGCGCCTTCTGACAATGACGTTCTAATTACTGGTAGCAGATTCGTTGAGCCGGGCAACCCAACTGTACTGGCCAGGCACTCTACCAAGCAACAAGCTTTGGAAAGGCAGAAGGTACGGTTTGATGTCTCTCACTGTGCTCATCTAAGCATTAGTGACGTGCTACCTGGACACCTCAGTCATGTGCATTCCAGTCGTGACTCAGAAATCGAAATGGTCAAACAGCTGCAACTGAAATATGAGGTACGCTCCCCGGCTTCCATTAGTTTACATATACTCTGCCAGCCCCCAAGTCTCCGGATTATGATGAACCTAAATGATCTTTAGACTTATGATATAGGTTGATACTTTGTCTTAGATTTTCCCTAAATCCAGTGGATTAGCATAAATGTCACCTATAGTCCCCAAGGGCCGTTTAATTCATCATGAGTGAGCTGGTACTTGACTTCATAACTGACTTGAATTAGGCCAAACAAATGGTGTTATCCGGCTCAAGAGGAAAAGACTTTCTTAATATCATGCATTAGCCCCCAAGTGCCAAGCGTTGTTACTTGTAACACACTTGGGACTTTAATCATAGAAGAGTCATTTTTGCAGTTTAAAAATTTCTTTGGCAGACATTAGCCCCCAAGTGCCGAGTGGTGTTGCATTGCAAAGTACTTGGGACTTTAATCATTATGACCTTTATTGGAATAATTTTTTGACACACCTGTGCATGTCTTGTAGACCGCCATCAATGAATTGGGTTCCCAACTGGCTGATGCAAAGACCCGGTTGGCGGCTCAAGAGATTGAAATAAAGAATGCCGACTCCAAACTCCAATTGAGCCTATCTGAAGCAGAGAAACTAAAGACCAGTTTTGATGTGGAGAAAAAATCTTGGGCTGGTGAGAAAAACTTGCTAGTACAGTGATGACCCACAAGTATAGGGGATCTATCGTAGTCCTTTCGATAAGTAAGAGTGTCGAACCCAATGAGGAGCAGAAGGAAATGATAAGCGGTTTCCAGCAAGGTATTCTCTGCAAGTACTGAAATAAGTGGTAATAGATAGTTTTGTGATAGGATAATTTGTAACGAGCAACAAGTAACAAAAGTAAATAAAGTGCAGCAAGGTGGCCCAATCCTTTTGTAGCAAAGGACAAGCCTGGACAAACTCTTATATGATGTAAAGCGCTCCCGAGGACACATGGGAATATCGTCAAGCTAGTTTTCATCACACTCATATGATTCGCGTTCGGTACTTTGATAATTTGGTATGTGGGTGGACCGGTGCTTGGGTGCTGCCCTTACTTGGACAAGCATCCCACTTATGATTAACCTCTATTGCAAGCATCCGCAAATACAACAAAAGTATTAAGGTAAACCTAACCATAGCATGAAACATATGGATCCAAATCAGCCCCTTACAAAGCAACGCATAAACTAGGGTTTAAGCTTCTGTCACTCTAGCAACCCATCATCTACTTATTACTTCCCAATGCCTTCCTCTAGGCCCAAACAATGGTGAAGTGTCATGTAGTCGATGTTCACATAACACCACTAGAGGAGAGACAACATACATCCCATCAAAATATCGAACGAATACCAAATTCACATGACTACTAATAGCAAGACTTCTCCCATGTCCTCAGGAACAAAAGTAACTACTCACAAAGCATAAACATGTTCATAATCAGAGGGGTATTAATGTGCATATAGGATCTGAACATATGGTCTTCCACCAATTAAACCAACTAGCATCAACTACAAGGAGTAATTAACACTACTAGCAACCTACTAGCACCAATCCCGGACTTGGAGACAAGAATTGGATACAAGAGATGAACTAGGGTTTTGAGATGAGATGGTACTGATGAAGATGTTGATGGAGATTGCCCTCTCCCGATGAGAGGAGCGTTGGTGATGACAATGGCGATGATTTCCCCTTCCAGGAGGGAAGTTTCCCCAGCAGAACAGCCCCGCCAGAACCCTAGATTGGCTCCACCAAGGTTCCGCCTCGTGGCGGCAGAGTTTCGTCTGAGAAGATGGCTTATGATTTTTTTCCCATCGAAAGAGTCCATATAGCAGAAGATGGTCATCGGAGGGCCACTAGGGGGCCCACGAGGTAGGGGGCGTATCTAGGGGGTAGGGCGCGCCCCCACCCTCGTGGGCAGGGTGTGGCCCCCCTGGTGAAGTTCTTGCGCTCAATGTTTTTTATATATTTGGAAAACATCATCCGTGAAGTTTCAGGACTTTTTGAGCTATGCAGAATAGGTCTCTAATATTTGCTCCTTTTCCAACCAGAATCCCAGCTGCCGGCATTCTCCCTCTTTATGTAAACCTTGTAAAATAAGAGAGAATAGGCATAAGTATTGTGACATAATGTGTAATAACAACCCATAATGCAATAAATATTAATATATAAGCATGATGCAAAATGGACGTATCATACAGCGTGCCGAGATAGCCGAGGCGGCTCTCAAGGAGGTTACCACCGAGCTCACCGGTTTAAAAAACCATGTGTCTCAGATGGTCTCTGCAATCTTCGGTGAGTCATTGCATTACTTATTGAAACTCTATTTTTGCTAGATATATAAACCGTCTGCTTAACCTCTTAAAATACTCGTAGGTCCCCGGAGCAGCAATCTGAGCCAAAACAGCTTGATAAAACTCAAGGCAGTTTACACCCTGGTGGAGCAGCTGTACACTGGAGCTCAACGGGCGCTTACCATTATTTCCCCAGCCAACCAAGGACCAAACCTCTTGAGTGACATCTTGAAGAAATTGTCTATCTTACCCGCCAGATTCCAAGAGGTCAAGTGGCCTTGTGCAAGAGCCGGAGCTCTAACTGCTCTAAGCCGCTCCAAAGCCTGGGTGCCAGAACTAGACCCGACAGATGTAGCCAAGGGGTATCCCAGCCTTAAGGAAGACGAGACCCCATTTGATCAAGATGATTTTGCTGCTTGCGTGAGGGGAGTTCATCCCCAGGCCACTATCCTTGGCGATGAGACCAACATTGATAAGTATCAGCCGAGTTTTGATGTTGATAATAAAAAGATGGCGACTCCTTCGTATAAAGTGATAGATCTCATCCCACCGGTTCGCCAACACACCTTTGCCCCAGAAATTGACTCGGCTGGTCTAATTGATGATGAAGCTGAGTTTGTTGCCCTTCATGGCCTTGACTGGTCCAAGCCCAGTTTCCAACCAGTGGAAGAAGATGAACCGGCAAGGGAGGAGTCGTAATCATCCGACTAATCCGGCTAAGATTTTAATGAACCCGCCTTTAGCTTAACATCTGCTTAGGAGACAAAAACAATTTTAACCTTTTGGGCTCCCAATGCCTTGTAACAGGCTAGCTTTAAAACCTGCATGTTCTGCCTATGCCATCGTGCATATCATACTGCGTATGACATTTTATCTATCATGTCAATATATGCTTTATATCCTTTATCATATCTGCAGTGTTTAAACCTGTTCCTGTATGTAAAAGATGAGGAACTGTCCTGGCGGCTTATTGTTGTGTTCTTTGATTCTACACTGTCGGCTTATGCGACCCAGACAGTAAGGGTGACAACCCAATCTTTTTAGAAGTCAATACTTCCATATGCCTGATGACTGTTACCCCTTGGCGGCTCATTGTCAAATAACCAAGCCGGTTTAAATTGAAACCATACTTACAGTTAGATTCAAGACAACAAAAAAACCAGTAAAAACAAAAGAGTATCATTCAAACAATGTAAATCAAGTATTAAGAAAATTTTGGAGTCTTCTGATTCGAATACGATCAATAAACTGGACCAAAGGGGTTAAGCTAGGATTCGAATACGATCATGTAGCCCCCAGTGGCTTTGGCGTTGCGCCGATCAAGAGGGTACTGACATCTATGTTCTCTTTGGTTCGAATACGATCTATGTTTGAACAGGAAGCTCCCAAATGACCTTGAGAGGTTTTTAATGAGCCTGATTCGAATACGATCCAAGTCGGACCCAAAAGGGGTTAAGCTATGATTCGGATACGATCAAGAAGCCCCCTAGTGAGTTTGGCTTTGCGCCGATGAAGAGGGTTGCAACAGCTATGTTCTCTTTGGTTCGAATACGACCTATGTTTGAACAGGAAGCCCCCTAGTGACCATGAGGTTTTAACGGTAGATTCGAATACGATCATGAGCCGGACCAAGAGGGTTAAGCTAGATTCGAATACGATCAGCCTCCACTTGGTCGTCTTATACTTAAGATAACAAAGATACGTGATCATTAAGGCAAAAAGGACAGAGGTCCTACTTTATTATTTATCATAATATATACAACGTCAAAGTATGTACATTATGAGAGCCGGTGGCTCAAGTGTAGTATGGCCGAAGTTGAGCAATATTCCATGGCCGGCGGGTCTCTTCCTCTGACGTACGTGAGTCTTTGTGCTCTCGAATGTCAATAAGGTAGTATGACCCATTATCCAAGTTCTTGCTGACCACAAAGGTTTCTTCCCAAGGTGCGGATAGCTTGTGTGCATCAGACTGATCCTGGATGAGCCGGAGCACCAAATCACCTTCTTGAAAGGTTCTTAACTTAACCCGACGGCTATGAAAATGGCATAGGTCCTGTTGGTCAATCGTTGAGCGGGCTGCTACTAAGTCATGCTCTTCATCCAATAAATCAAGCGCATCCTGACAGGTTTGTTCGTTCTCAGCTTCAACGTAAGCCGCCACTCGGGGCGAGTCATGATGGATGTCACTAGGCAGGACTGCCTCTGCTCCATAGACCATGAAGAAAGGCGTATAACCCGTGGATCTGTTAGGGGTAGTATTGATACACCATATCATAGAGGGTAACTCTTCCACCCAACAACCTGGCGTTCATTGTAAAGTGACCATAAGCCAGGGTTTTAGACCTTTCAGGATTCCTGATTGGCTCTTTCAGCTTGACCATTGGATTGGGGGTGAGCTACTGATGAAACATCAAGCCGAACATGTTCCCGTTGACAGAACTCTTCCATAGCTCCTTGGGACAGGTTGGTGCCATTTTCAGTAATAATGTTGTGTGGAAAACCAAAACGAAAGATCATTTTTTTCATGAATTGAACCGTCGTGGCTGCATCACACTTACTGACCGGCTCTGCCTCAACCCATTTTGTAAACTTGTCCACTGCCACCAAAAGGTGCGTCTTTTTATCTTTGGATCTTTTGAAAGGTACAACCATATCAAGCCCCTAGACTGCAAACAGCCAAGTAATTGGAATTCCGCAATTCCTGAGCCGGCACGTGCGCCCGTCGTGCAAATTTTTGACATCCATCGCACCTACTGACCAGATCCTCCGCATCAGTGTGAGCCGTTAGCCAGTAAAAATCATGACGGAAAGCTTTGGCCACACGAGATTTTGAACCGGCATGATGGCCACAATCTCCTTCATGGATCTCACGAAGAATTTCTTGACCTTCCTCAGGAGAAACACAACTTTGAAACACTTCGGTGACACTGCGATGATACAACTCACCATTGGAAATTGTCATTGACTTGGACCGTCGGGTTATCTGTCTAGCCAAGGTCTCATCCTCCGGCAATTCGCCCCGGACATATAAGCCAAATACGGCACTGTCCAATCCGGAATGACATGAAGAGCCGCTACCAATTGTGCTTCCGGGTCTGGAATAACCAAGTCTTCCTATGTAGGCAACTTGACAGAAGGGTTATGAAGAACATCTAAAAAAGTGTTAGGCGGCACCGGCTTACGCTGAGATCCCAACCGGCTTAAAGCATCGGCCGCTTCATTCTTTCTGTGGTCGATGTGCTCCACTTGATAACCCTTGAAGTGTCCAGCAATAGCGTCAACCTCACGGCGATAAGCCGCCATGAGAGGATCCTTGGAATCCCACTTGCCTGATACTTGTTGCGCCACTAAATCTGAGTCGCCAAGGCATCGTACCCGGCTCAAACTCATTTCTTTATCCATTCGAAGACCATGGAGTAAAGCCTCATACTCAGCTGCATTGTTAGTACAAGGAAACATCAACCGCAACACATAACAAAACTTGTCACCTCTAGGGGAAGTTAAAACAACTCCAGCCCCCGAGCCCTCCAATTGCCTCGACCCATCAAAATGAATCGTCCAATATGTGTTGTTTGGCTTCTCTTCAGGTATTTGCAATTCCGTACAATCATTAATCAAATCCACCAGTGCTTGAGATTTGATGGCTGTACGTGGCACGTATTTTAATCTGTGAGACCCAAGTTCAATGGCCCACTTGGCGACTCGTCCTGTGGCTTCTCTATTTTGAATAATATCTCCTAAAGGAGCAGAGCTAACCACAGTGATAGGATGACCCTGAAAGTAATGCTTAAGCTTCCGGCTTGCCATGAATACCCCATAAACAAGCTTCTGCCAATGTGGATCTCTGCTTGGACTCAATGAGCACCTCACTGACGTTGTCGGTGTCAAAGCCGGCGGATCTCGGGTAGGGGGTCCCGAACTGTGCGTCTAGGCGGATGGTAACAGGAGGCAGGGGACACAATGTTTACCCAGGTTCGGGCCCTCTTGATGGAGGTAATACCCTATGTCCTGTTTGATTGTTCTTGATAATATGAGTAGTACAAGAGTTGATCTACCATGAGATCGAAGAGGCTAAACCCTAGAAGCTAGCCTATGGTATGATTGTTGTTGTTGGTCCTACGGACTAAACCCTCCGGTTTATATAGACACCCGGGGGCTAAGGTTACATAGAGTCGGTTACAAGGAAGGAGATCTACATATCCGTATTGCCAAGCTTGCCTTCCATGCCAAGGAGAGTACCATCCGGACACAGGACGAAGTCTTCAATCTTGTATCTTCATAGTCCAACAGTCCGGCCAAAGGATATAGTCCGGCTGTCCGGATACCCCCTAATCCAGGACTCCCTTACTATCCCCTGAACCAGGCTTCAATGACGATGAGTCCGGCCCGTAGATTGTCTTCGGCATTGCAAGGTGGGTTCCTCCTCCGAATACTTCATAGAAGATTTTGAACACGAGGACCGTGTCCGGCTCTGCAAAACAAGTTCCTCATACCACCATAGAGAGAATAATATTTCCACAAATCTAATCTGTTGACGTACCCCGTAGTGTGACATCACACCACAACCAGGTCTTTATTCGAATCGTTTTTCATAACCCATCTCAGCGTGCTTCGCGAGGCGGTTTCCTTGGCACATCTTGTCGAAGCAAAGATGTGTCCCTTTTATTACGGGATTCGCATCAATACAGACGTGGGTAACCCAACCGCACCATCAATTACGTCGCTTGGGGATAAGCGAGTTTTACCAGGCTGGTGGGGGCGTATAGTTTCGTCCGCCCTTATAAAGGGATAAGGGTTCACCTTTTTCTACCCATGCCTTCTTTCTCCTTGCTCATCCATTCTTGCGCACTCGAGCTCCAGCGCCCAAGTCCACATCCTTCTCCTCAACCCTCTCCAAACATGTCCGGAGTGGGAGGCAAGTGGATGGTCTCCTCCGTCATGGAGAGAGACATCAAAAAGCTGCGTGGGGCCGGATACTTAGCCATGGATATCGCGCACTGGCTGCCAGCCGTGGGGCAGATCTTCCCTACCCCGGAACCTCAAGAAAGGGTGGTTTTCCTCACCCACTTCGTCCGCGGACTGGGGTTTCCCCTCCATCCATTCGTCCGCGGCCTTATGTTCTATTACGGGCTGGACTTCCATGATCTGGCCCCGAATTTCATCCTCAACATCTCGGCGTTCATCGTCGTGTGCGAGGCTTTCCTCCGCATCCGGCCCCACTTCGGCCTGTGGCTGAAGACCTTCAATGTCAAACCGAAGGTAGTAGGCGGTCAACAAGCAGAATGCGGCGGAGCCATGGTGGGAAAAATGCCCAACGTTACATGGCTCGAGGGCTCCTACGTGGAGAGCATAAAGGGGTGGCAATCGGGGTGGTTCTACATCACCGAGCCGCGCGACACGAACTCGATGGCGGCCCCCGAGTTTCGATCCGGAATCCCCACGCGGCTCACTTCCTGGAAGGAGAAGGGCCTGTCCTCGGGCTCATCGGTGGAGCTGGACGGACTCCAGAAGTGTATCCAGAACATGATAAGCAAGAAACTCAAGCTTGTCAACATAGTCAAGGTCATGCTCTTCCGCTGGATCCTCCCGTGTTAACAACGGGCTTTCAACTTATGGGAGTTCGACCCGGCCCAACACCAGACTCTACGCGAGCTCTTCGACACGATGCACAAGGATGTCTGGAAGGTGCTGTTCAAGGGCGCCGAGGTCCCCCCCTCCCCTTACCGAGGACCGCGGGCTAAGCGCGAAGCACCCTGCGAATCCGGTAAGTTCTGTACATCTCGTAGGGTATTTATTTTCCATAGTTTAACCATGTGCGGGATCTGAGCTCCCATGCCTTTGACAGGACTGGGTGGAGACATCGGAGCAGATTAACTGCCCGGCCCCTCTGCCCGAAGACCCTGCAGACACTCTCCTGACGGAGATGCGGACTCCGGCTCCTTAAGAGGCGCCGGAGAAGAAGATCAAGAAGGCCACGAGAACCCGAAAGAGTTCCCGGCGCCAGGTGGTATCGGACTCATCGTCTGATGACTCCAAGATGCACTCCTCCCATGAAAATGAGGAGGAGGAAGATGAAGACTCTCCCCCTCCAGCCGGGGGAGACAAGAAAAGGAAGGCTGCCCCAACCGGGGAGGCCGAAGGGTCCAAGAAGGGAAGGACTCTCCTTCCAGACTGTTCCACCGCCGCCGCCGACAGCGAAGACGAGTGGTTACTCAGGGCTAAGCCCCTGGCGAAGTCGTAAGTATTCGGATACCAGAGTAACTCATAGCATACCTTTATTGCACTGCTTCTCCTAACGTCGAATATGATCATGCAGTCCGCCCCGAGCCCGTATTGACGTATCCTGGTCGGACGGTTCCTTGGACTCGTCGGATATGGATAGCGATCCACTTCCATCCGCCTCCTCTCCTCGCCCTACGGACAATGTCGAGGTATTGTATCAAGGGGAACCGAACCGAGGGGAGGTAGCCCTGGAGGCGCCTCAAGGCGACCTTCCGGACTCCAGGCGCAAAGGGAGCAAGACTCCCAAGGGCTCCAAGTTCGGCCCTCAGCCGAACACCGCGCCGGAACCTCCAATGGTTTCGGACTCCAATAGGCGCCCCCCTGCAAAGGGGGGCAAGCCGCCCATTCCGGTGACCTCTGTCCATCCAAAGGTACCGGACAACCTGCTGGGAGCGCTTTGCGGCGCTTCCATCGACGAAGAGCACCGCACTATTATGAGTGCGGTGATCAAGAAGGTTCAGTCCGCCAAGAGCGGACTGACTGAAGCCTGTGCCAGCCTTCTAACAGGCTTTGAGGTAAGTATTTAAAATATGGGAAAATATTACCGCATAGATAGTAGCCCCTGATGCTCTGTTTGGTGTTCACAAAGAAAAGCCGAATAGAGGATCAAATAATATCTGCAGGAGTCTAATATAAGTATGTCTGTATGCGTATGCAGGCTTCATTGCTGACCTCTGCCGCACTGACTGCGGAGGTCGCCGCACTGAAGCAGAACCTCGAGCGGTCCGAGAAAGAGCTCGGCCTTGCCAAGAGGTAGCTCGAGGACAACAAAGGTAAGTACTACCTT
>NC_041392.1:248773320-248797250 GCF_002162155.2 Triticum dicoccoides | reverse complement strand
CAGGGGCCACGACAGAAGTGGTGACCCTGAAGCAAGCGTTGTCCGAGGCCGAAAACAAAGCGGCCAAGGAGCGCACCGAGCGGGAGAAATAGGAGGCACGGGTGGGCGAGGTGCAGCAAGAGCTCCAGGATCTCGTGAAGAAGCACGAGACTTTGGAGCTTGACTCGAAGACGTGAGATTCCGAGCTTGCTGCGGCCCTCGTGAGCACAAAGCGTGCCAAGGCTAAAGCCCAAAAGGCCCCCCAGGAAATTGAGGCAATGAAGAAGATAGCGGCGGGTAAGGCATTCATTATGCAAAGCAAGCATGTGAAAGTAAATTACTTATTACTCACCCGAGTCCGGAGCTCTCCAGGAGCATTCGCAGATTTGCCCCGCAGCGTGTCAGATGCCGCAAAGTACTATCGGGCCGAGGAGGGAAGCTCGACGGAGAAGTTGTTCTGGTCTCAGTATACTGGGACCGAACACCCGATGCCTGTGAGCGACCAGCTGAAGCAGCTGGTCGAGCTGCACAAGGCGGTCGAACATGCCATGAGGGGCCTTATAGTCCGGATGTGGCCTGGCAACTCCCTTCCCAACATCTACTTCGGCCTGGTGAGGCGGCTTGTGGATGCCTGCCCATGGCTGGAAGTCATAAAGCGGTCCGTCTGCATCGAAGGTGCACGCCGGGCTTTTGCCCGTGCGAAGGTGCACTGGGCCAAGATGGACGCCGAGAAGCTGGTGAAAGAGGGGCTGCCGCAGGGCAAGGAGCATCGCCATCCTGAGATGTATTGTGAGGGTGTCATAAAGGGTGCCCGTCTTGTGGCGGACGAGTGTGCGAAGGATGTAATTTTTGAATGAACTTGCTCGTGTGATCCTGTATTGTGAAAAACTTGTTCATGTGCGCTATGCAACTCTTGTTTGAATTTAAAATATTACCTTCTCTGCAGCCGTTTATCAAATCTGAGAGATGGCCAGTCATCGGCATCTGCCCCCATGCCACGAGTGCTGGGGTGTTCGGGATAAATCTGGGCACTCTTTTTCCCATTGTTGGGTCCTTCGAGGGAGGTGCTCAGCACAACAAACAAGGCAATCAGACTATACTTCTTTATCACTCTCACTTAGCCATAGAAGTCTACAATTTTAAATTTTGGCGAAGCCCCTAGTATTCGGAAGGCCGAATTCGGGGCGCTATACACGCCTAAGCCGGACAAAGCCGACTCCTCGCCCTAAGAGGCATAAGTCTTTAGGGACTCAAGACCTCTCGAACAGCGACCAGCTCTCGCATTATCATGACAGTCAGTTTTAGCTTTCTCTACTGAGGTGCTTAGCCCAGATGAACCGGGGCACAATCACAGTAGTTCTCCCAGTGCTACCTTAGCCGATATAGCGGAACTTAAGGTACCAAAATATGGGAGCTGGGCAAACCCAACTATTGACCCAAGACATGATTCAGAGCCGATGCATATAATGCTATAAGTTCGGGGTGCCGCACTGTCGAAAGTGTTCGGACTTCTCACGCCGTTTTATGGGGTACGCTTAAGCCCCAGGCATATTGGCCGTACCAGAGTGTACGGGTGCTGAATGTCATGAATGAATATATATATATATATATATAATAATAGATTATGCGGTAATAGTCTAGTGCTATGCATTGTTTATTCAAAAAGGTGCGTCGAAGCAGAATCATACAATTAGTAGCAAAAAGGTAGGACTATTTGACATGTCTCCTCCAAGGGCAAGCTGAGGAATGGTATTTAAAGCATGTATATCACTCGTTATCAGAGACCACCTGGGAGTTCCATGGTGCGACATAGCTTTCTGCCTCCTTGGTTGTTGTATTGTGTGTCCGGCAATCATACCGCCGGACGGGGTTTCCAGAGAGTTAAGTCCTGAAAGAGAGAAAAATAACAAAGCGGGAAGCCCCTAGTGCGGTTGAGCCGTGTTTCGGGGTGTGCCGTAGTCGTGCCCCCCCACCTATGCCCATGGTATTTTCAATCCGTAATTATGTATGTGTGGCACAGATTTCGCCATTTGGCTGGGACTGGGGTGGGGGCCGCATTGCTATGCGAGCTCGGAACGTGCCAGGCGGTCTTGTTGCAGATTACCCCGGGCGCGCTTGAAGGTGTCCGGGTGTTTAATCACCGAGCTAGTGGATTGCCTTAAGAGGCTGCTTTGTGCTTCTGCTGCAAGGGCCGCAGTGTGCTCCTCCGTGCGGAGAGAGCGCTCTGTGTTTCCATTGACTGTGATGCCCCCCCCAAGGTCCTGGCATCTTGAGCTTGAGGTATGCATAATGCGGTACCGCATTGAATCTCGCAAATGCGGTTCGCCCGAGCAGTGCGTGATAGCCACTGCGGAACGGGACTATATCGAAGATTAACTCCTTGCTTCGGAAGTTATCCAGGGATCCGAAGACCACTTCCAGTGTGACTGAGCCCGTGCACTGGGCCTCTACACCTGGTATGACGCCTTTGAAGGTAGTTTTTGTGGGTTTGATCCTTGAGGGGTCTATACCCATTTTGCGCACTATGTCCTGATAAAGCAGGTTCAGGCTGCTGTCGCGGTCCATAAGGACTCGAGTGAGGTGAAATCCATCGATGATTGGGTCTAGGACCAGTGCGGCGAATCCGCCATGACGGATACTGGTGGGATGGTCCCTGCGATCGAAGGTGATCGGACAGGAGGACCATGGGTTGAACTTTGGGGCGACTGGCTCCAACGCATATACGTCCCTTAGCGCACGCTTCCGCTCCCTCTTGGGGATGTGGGTTGCGTATATCATGTTCACCGTCCGCACTTGTGGGGGGAACCTCTTCTGTCCTCTGGTGTTCGGCGGCCGGGGCTCCTCCTCATCATCTCTATGTGACCCCTTATCTTTGTTTTGAGCATTTATCTTGCCGGCCTGCTTGAACACCCAGCATTCCCTATTGGTGTGGTTGGCTGGCTTGTCGGGGGTGCCGTGTATTTGACACGAGCGATCGAGTATATGGTCCAAACTGGACGGGGCCGGCGTGTTTCTTTTGAATGGCTTTTTCCGCTGACCGGGTTTAGAGCCTCTGAATCCGGCATTGACTGCCGTATCCTTGGTATTGTCGCCGTTGATGCGGCGCTTTTGTTTGTTGCGACGTGACCTGGCACTGCTATCCTTGGTATCCGAAGTACCATAGTTCTTTGATATGGTATTGCTTCGAACCAGCCAACTGTCCTCTCCCGCGCAAAAGCGGGTCATGAGTGTCGTGAGGGCTGCCATAGATTTCGGCTTTTCCTGGCCAAGGTGCCGGGCGAGCCACTCATCGCAGATGTTGTGCTTAAAAGCTGCTAGGGCCTCTGCATCCGGACAGTCGACAATTTGATTTTTCTTTGTCAGGAACGTGTCCAGAATTGCCTGGCCGATTCCTCTGGCTGCTGAATTATGTGGCTCAAGTCATCGGCATCTGGTGGTCGCACATAAGTGCCCTGGAAGTTGTCGAGGAATGCAGCTTCCAGATCTTCCCAACGGCCAATGGATTCTGCTGGCAGGCTGTTGAGCCAATGTCGAGCTGGTCCTTTGAGTTTGAGTGGGAGGTATTTGATGGCGTGTAGATCGTCACCGCGGGCCATGTGGATGTGCAGGAGGAAGTCCTCGATCCATACCGCATGATCTGTTGTACCGTCGTATGATTCGATATTTACGGGTTTGAAACCCTCTGGGATTTGGTGATCCATTATTTTGTCTGTGAAGCATAGGGGGTGTGCGGCGCCTCTGTACTGGGCTATATCGCGACGCAGCTCAAATGAGTCTTGTCCGCTGTGTTCGGCCCGGCCGGATTTACTTTTACTGTATCCTGCGTGATGGTTATCGTCTCGCATAGTGGCGCGCCCTCGTGATCCGTAGATCGATCTTGCGTGTTTTGCTTTGTCCTCCAATACGTCTCGCAGGTCTAGCATATTTCCCCATGCCTTAACGTTTTTATTTGCGTGGCGTCGGGGTGCGGGCTGAGCTTTTGGCTAAAATGCCTCTCTGTCGTGGCCACGAGGTGGCCGATCAACCGCGTCATACGCTGGAGATGTAGGTTTTGATGCTTCCTCCTCCAGTTGGGGTAGCAACCTGCGCTTTGGGTAACTCTTAGAGGGGCGTTCGAGTTCATATTCCTCGGCCGCAAGGACTTCAGTCCATGTGTCAGCTAGCAAATCTTGATCAGCTTGAAGCTGCTGTTGCTTTTTCTTAAGGCTATTTGCCGTGTCTATAAGCCGGCACTTGAAGCGTATTACTCGACGGGATCCTCAGGCACGACAAATTCGTCATCATCGAGGCTTGCCTTGTCTTCAGAGGGAGGCGTATAATTATCATCCTCCACCTCTCCATCTGCCGCTCTCTCGGGAGGGCTAGCTTCTCCATCCTCCTGCTCTAAATCTTGCTGGAGGGGATTGTCGTCATCTTCGGCACTGTCCGGAGTGCTATTATCTCATGTGCCGGTATCACCGCTTTTGCTTTGGTGAGACTTAGAGCGGCGCCGCTGACGTCGGCGCTTGGGTTGCTTCTTGGAGGGGTCATCCTCCGTTGTCCCGTCGCCATTGCCTTCTTTGGGTGTGTCCACCATATATATATCATATGATGAGGTGGTTGTCCAATGCCCTGTGGGCAGTGGTTCTTGTTCGTCTCCTGCATCGTCATCCATACCGTCAATGTCTTCGGAGTCGAAGTCGAGCATGTCGGTCAAATTGTCAACAATGGCTACTAAGTGGGTTGTGGGTGGGCGGTGAATTTCTTCCTCATCCGCATCCCAATCCTGCCGGACATAGTTCGGCCAGGACTCTCCTGGCAAGGAGAGAGACCTTAATGAGTTCAGTATGTCGCCGAAGGGAGAATGCTGGAAGATATCCGCGGAGGTGAACTCCATGATCGGCGCCCAGTCGGATTCGATAGGCACGGGCGCAGGCGGTTCGGAGTCCATGGTCGGGGAAGGATCCGGCAGTTTGGCGTCACGGCTCTCATGAAGGGTAAGATCGATATTCGGCTCGATCGCCGCTGAGAATGCGGCCTTCGTGGCAGGGTCTATCCACCCGTCCATGGATGGCGTAATTGTCTCCGAATTGAGGGTCGGAGCGGTTGCCGGTGCAGTCTCCTGAACACTGTCCGATGGTAGAGCTAAATCATGCTCATCGTGACCGTGTGGCGCACTCGGCAGGGGCTCGAATCCGTCGAAGATCAAGTCTCCGCGGATGTCGGCCGTGTAGTTTAAGCTTCCAAACCTGGCCTGATGGCCAGGGGAGTAACTCTCGATCTTCTCCAGATGGCCAAGCGAGTTGGCCCGCAATGCGAAACCACCAAATACAAAGATCTATCCAGGGAGAAAAGTCTCACCCTGGACTGTATTGCTATCGATGATCGAAGGAGCCATCAAGCCTAACGATGACAACACAGAGGAACTCTCAATGAAAGCACCAATGTCAGTGTCAAAACCGGCGGATCTCGGGTAGGGGGTCCCGAACTGTGCGTCTAGGCAGATGGTAACAAGAGGTAGGGACACAATGTTTACCCAGGTTCGGGCCCTCTTGATGGAGGTAATACCCTACGTCCTGCTTGATTGTTGTTGATAATATGAGTAGTACAAGAGTTGATCTACCACGAGATCGAAGAGGCTAAACCCTAGAAGCTTGCCTATGGTATGATTGTTGTTGTTGGCCCTACGGACTAAACCCTCCGGTTTATATAGACACCGGGGGGGCTAGGGTTACACAGAGTCGGTTACAAGGAAGGAGATCTACATATCCGTATTGCCAAGCTTGCCTTCCACGCCAAGGAGAGTCCCATCCACACACGGGACGAAGTCTTCAATCTTGTATCTTCATAGTCCAACAGTCCGGCCAAAGGATATAGTCCGGATACCCCCTAATCCAGGACTCCCTCAGACGTAATAAACCGGCCGTTGAACCAGATGTTCCTTGCCAGCCTCCTTGCGCTCTACAACAATGGCCATACTGACAGCACGTGTGTTAGCAGCCACATATAACAACAGTGTCTCTTTCTCAACGGGAGCAGCAATACTGGTGACTCGGCGAGCTGTCTTTTCAGATCTTCAAAGGTAGAGTTAGCAGCATCACTCCAGAAAAAATTGTTCATCTTCTTCATCATTTGATACAACAGCATAGCCTTCTCACCTAACCGGCTTATGAACCGGCTTAAAGCTGCGACATGACCCGCCAGCCGCTGAACGTCATTGATGCATGCCGGCTTAGCCAAAGACATAATCGCCTTAATTTTCTCTGGGTTAGCCTCAATGCCTCTGTTAGACACCAAAACCCCCAAAAGCTTGCCAGCTGGGACTCCAAAAACGCACTTGGCCGAGTTAAGCATCATCTTGTAGACCCGGAGGTTATCAAAGGTTTCATTCAGATCATCTACCAGAGTTTCCTTCTCTCTGGATTTCACCACTATATCGTCCACATAAGCGTGAACATTACGCCCAATCTAATTATGAAGATAGTTCTGCACACACCGCTGATAAGTCGCCTGGGCACTCTTAAGCCCAAAAGGCATAGACACATAGCAGAAGGCTCCAAATGGTGTAATGAAAGCCGTCTTCTCCTGGTCCTTAACTGCCATTGATCTGATGATAGCCAGAATAAGCATCCAATAAGCTCAAACGCTCACAACCCGCCGTAGCATCAATGATATGATCAATACGAGGGAGAGCAAAAGGATCGGCCGGACAAGCCTTGTTTAAATCTATGTAATCCACACACATACGCCAGGTGTCGTTCTTTTTGAGCACAAGCACCGGGTTAGCCAACCACTCTGGGTGAAAAAAATTCAACAATAAACCCGGCCGCCAAGAGCCGGGCCACCTCTTCTCCAATAGCCTTGCGCCTTTCCTCATTGAACCGCCGAAGAAACTGCCTGACCGGCTTAAACTTTGGATCACTATTGAGAGTGTGCTCAGCGAGTTCTCTCGGTACACCCGGCATGTCAGAAGGCTTCCATGCAAAGATCTCCCGGTTCTCACGGATGAACTCAATGAGCGCGCTTTCCTATTTAGAATCCAAGTTAGCACTGACAATGAATTGTTTGGATGAGTCGCCAGGCACAAAATCAACCATCTTGGTATCGTCAACTGACTTAAACTTTAGCGCCGGCTCATGCTCCGTAGTTGGCTTCTTCAAAGATGTCATGTTTGTCGGGTCAACATTGTCTTTGTAGAACTTCAACTCCTCCATCGCGTAAACAGATTCTGCGTAAGCAGCATCGCCTTCCTCACACTCCAAGGCTATTTTCTGGCTTCCATGTACTGTGATAGTACCTTTATAACCCGGCATCTTGAGCTGCAGATAAATGTAACACGGCCGCGCCATCAATTTTGCATAAGCCGGTCGTCCAAACAGGGCGTGATATGGGCTCTTGATTTTAACCACCTCAAAGGTTAATTTCTCAGCCCTGGAATCATGTTCATCTCCAAATGCTACCTCCAGCTCAATCTTACACACTAGATATGCCGAATTATCAGACACCACTCCATGGAAAACAGTGTTGGACGTCTTAAGACTTTTGTCAGTCAACCCCATGCGACGAAATATCTCATAATAGAGGATACTGATGCTACTGCCTCTGTCCATGAGTACTTTAGTGAATTTATATCCACCAACCTGAGGCACCACCACCAACGCCAAGTGACCCGGATTGTCAACCCGGGGCGGGTGATCCTCTCTACTCCACAGAATAGGTTGCTAAGACCATCTCAAATAACAAGGAACCGCCGGCTCAACAGCGTTGACTGCTCTCTTATGAAGTTTCTGGTCCCTTTTACATAAGCTGGTGGTGAACACATGATACTGCCCATTACTTAGCTCCTTGGGGTTACTCTGAAACCCGGATTGGTGCTGCTGCTGACCTCCTTGGCCAGATTGTTGATTATAACCACCTTGGTTACCTTGAGGGCCCTGGCCATGAAACCCGCCACCGCCTGAATTGCCGCCCGGGCCATGAAAGCCGCCACCGCCTGAGCCGCTGCCAGGTCCGTGATTACCATCAAACATGTTGGAATTCTTGAAAGCCTTCATGATCGTACAGTCTTTCCATAGATGGGTGGCCGGCTTCTCCCGGGTGCCGTGTCTTGGACTGGGTTCATTTAGCAACTGCTCGAGGGTGGGACCTGATCCGCCTAACCGAGGAGGTGGCCTTCCCTTACGTCGTTGATTGTTGCCCTGTGCGTTGGTGTTAGCCACAAACTCCAGACTACCATCAGCCTTACGTTTATTACCTCCTTGATTTGTCGGGTTATGCTGGTGACCTTTTCCGTTGTCATTCTTCTTTCCCTTCCTTGCTTTCTCTTCGTCAGACGCGGGATCTTTGGTACTATTAGAGTCGGCGTATTTGACCAGAGCTGCCATCAGTTGGCCCATGTCATTGCAATCATGCTTGAGCCGCCCCAGCTTCTGTTTCAGAGGTTCAAAACGGCAATTTTTCTCCAATATTAAGACCGCGGAGCCGGCATCCATCTTATCAGATGAATGTATTATTTCCTTCACCCGGCGCACCCAATGGGTCGTGGATTCACCTACCTCTTGCTTGCAATTAGTCAAGTCCACAATCGACATGGATTGCTTGCATGTATCTTTGAAGTTCTAAATGAACCAGGCCTTTAACTCGACCCATGAGCCAATGGAATTGGGTGGCAACCCCTTCAACCAAGTGTGAGCTGTTCCATCCAACATCATGGTGAAGTACTTAGCCATCGCTCCGTCACTGACCTCCAGCAATTCCATGGCCATCTCATAACTTTCGATCCATGCCCCGGGTTGTAAGTCAGCTGTATAATTAGGCACCTTCTAAGGCCCCTTGAAATCCTTTGGTAAAAGCTCATTACGTAGAGCCGCGCCAAGCAAGGGACACCTCCTATCCTTGTGGCCACACCTGCTTCAACAGAGGTTGTCGGATAAACCGGAAAAGCTTGGTGAGCCGTCTGCTGAACCGCCTGCTCGGCCTCTTGGCGGATCCTATCCTGGTCAACCAAATTAAGAGCTCCATCACACGCCGGGTCATACCTGCGTGGCTGGTCATGGCACTGGGCGTTGCTTGACATGGCCGCTGAATCCATATGCCTGATGTAGCTCGGGCTCCGGCTCGGGCGAGGGGTTGAATGAATCCTGTCCCGACTATAATAATATGACTCCTGCTGTGCCAGAGCTGTCTAAAGAAGTTCTCTGACCCTTCATGTTTCGATCGCCGTTGGAGAGTCACCTTCCATGGGGAGAGCCACCAAACGTGCTGATGCAGCAATCAGATTCTCCAGAGGGCTGGGAAAATGACCCGGTGGTGTCGGTGTATAACAAGGTGGAGCAGTATTCACACGAGGGGGTTCCATAGTCCGCGGCTGACCCGGCGCCCTAGCTCCGGGTGTTGTAATCCGGTTTGCCTCCGGCAGGTTACTGGGACCGGCTCCAGGTGTGTATAAAAGGTTCCTAGGATCATAAGTCAGAGGCAGTCGTGATTGAGCCTTCTGGTGCCTTCTCCTCATGACCTCGTTTGATGCATTTAGATCCATCATAAGCCAAAAAGCCTCTGATTGAAGTTGTTGAGCCCTGGCGTCCAAAGCCGTCCGCTCCGCTGCCATCCTGATGTCCTCTGTCGCCAAGTTTTCCTTAGCTTGCGCTACCTCCTCACGTAGCCGTGCCACATCCGCATCATGCTGAGCCTTATCCGCCGGTTCAACCACGATGCTCAACAAGGCGTCATCCTATCCAAGAGATCCATCAACACCTGAGCCGGTGGGCGCGCAGGGTCTCCTGACCCGATCGCAGCCACCCCGGAGGTTATTGCTGCCGCAGCCGTCAAGTTTTGAGCAGGCTGTGTACCAGTCCCGAAGACCCCCGCTCTTTCGGCGGCTCAAAGGGGTCCGGAATACTGCTGCCATCGGAACAGCCCCAAGCCCGCCATCTTGTAGTTGGTACAATGAATCCATCTCGCCTGTGGACGACTCACCATCAGAATAGATGGCCGTCTCATCGCCATCCACAGATCCTTCAGATAACTCCCCTCCATGGATGCAATCCACGAAGGCGCGCTTCATGGCGGGCTGAGTCCGAGCGGGTCTTGCACGCTGAGCCATCTCGATGAGGTCGGTGCAGACGTCCGGCTCAGGGCCTGGCTCGCCGATCCGGCCGATGAAGACGTGGATTCCGCCAAAGGAGACCCGGTACCCATACTCAATTGAGCCGGCGTCGAGGCCCCAGCCTTCGTCATCGATGTAGAGCTTGCCGCGACGACTCTTGGTCATACGGCCCACAACGTATCCCTTGAGCCCTTGGAAGCTGCCCTTCAAGAACTCAAATCCACCGTGCGCTGGCCCCATGGTGGGCGCCAACTATCGTGGAATTGTCAGGCAGATGTCCTAGTGAAAGGACTTAGTCGTGGAGCCATCGCAACTAGGAAGCTCAAAGGGGTTAATCGGGACAAAGGATATGAGAGTTTTATACTGGTTCGGCCCCTTGCGGTGAAGGTAAAGCCTAGTCCAGTTGATGTGGTATTGCTAGGTTTCGATGACCAAGGAGCGAAATATGCTAGCTTGGCTCTCGATCTGTTGTTTTCTTGCCCCAAGCCGTCGCCGGGTCATCTCCTTATATACACAGGTTGACGCCCTGCGGCCTACAGAGTCCCGGCCGGCTCATACAACGTGTCCGGCTCGATGGCGTCTTTTACATGCCTTACTTTACAAGTCTTATTCATACATGACAGTTTACACTCACGGGCCTTAAGCCGCCTCTGGGCTTGGGCCTACTACAAGCCTTATTACAAACCGTCACTTTGTATACTCTCCAGGCTTCTTTTAAGTAACCCGCCATTGTGATTGACCCGGCCCCTCCTGGGTGGGTCATGTCTGGTAGTCATATCCCCAACATTATCAGTAATAAAAATAGGTGAAGTAGCAAACTTAGTATCATATTTCATTCTAGCATTCAAGGATATTTCTTTCAACTTGCATAATAATTTCTTTAGATCATCTCTATCCTTACAAGAAAGAAAGTATCTAGCTATATCTCCATCAATAACATAACCCTTAGTTATTTTAGGCAATTCTTCTCTAGCACCACTAGTTACAACAGGTGAATCAAAATTTTCAGTTTCAGTAATTTCATCAGTTTCAACATTGTCAATTTCTTTAGCTTTAGCATTTTGTTCATCAAGAAATTCTCCTAGTGGCACAATATTATCAAGAAAAGTACTAGCATCATTCCTAGCATCATGCATAGCATAAGTGGCATCATCAATTACTTGTGACATATCAGAAATAATACAAGGTTGTGGTGTTGCAAGCTTACTTAAAACAGAAGGTGAATCAAGTGCAGAGCTAGACGACAGTTCATTACCTCCCCTCGTCTTAGAGGGAACGATCTTGGTTCTATCATCCTTAATATCCTTCATATTGATCAATAGATATAAATTCCAAGTGACTCAACAAATATAGCTATGCTCCCCAACAACGGCGCCAGAAAAAAGGTCTTGATAACCCACAAGTATAGGGGATCACAACATTTTTTGAGTGTAGAGTATTCAACCTAAATTTATCGATTCGGTGCAAGGGGACCCAAAGAATACCTGTAAGTATTAGCAGTTGAGTTGTCAATTCAACCACACATGGAGACTAAATATCTGCAGTAGAGTGATCATTAGCACAGTAGTATAGTAATTTGATAGCAATAGTAATGGCAACAATAGCAGTAGTAGCAACAATTGTAATAGTAGTAACGGCACTAGTGACTTAGCAAGAACAATATGTGAAAAACTCATAGGCATTGGATTAGTGATTTTGTTGGATAATATTCATCATATAACAGTCATAACCTAGGGCTACACAAAACTAGCTCCAATTCATCAATATAATGTTGGCATGTATTCCATATATAGTCATACATGCTTATGGAAAAGAACTTGCATGACATCTTTTGTCCTACCCTCCCGTGGTAGCGGGGTCCATAAGAAAACTAAGGGATATTAAGGCCTCCTTTTAATAGAGAACCAGAATAAAGCATTAATAGATAGTGAATACATTAACTCCTAAAACTACAGTCATCACTTGAAAGAATCCCAATTATTGTTACCTAGGGGTATGCGGATCATAACACATAATAGCTGCATATAACTTGCATGGTAGAATCAAGAACACAAATATATTGGTGAAAACATAAATGGTTCAGATCTGAAATCATGGCACTCGGGTTCTAGTGACAAGCATTAAGCATAGCAAAGTCATAGCAACATCAATCTCAGAACATAGTGGATATTAGGGATCAAGCCCTAACAAAACTAACTCGATTACATGATGAATCTCATCCAACCCATCACTGTCCTGCAAGCCTACAAAGAGATTACTCACTCCCGGCGTGAGCATCATGAGATTGGTGATGGAGGATGGTTGGTGATAACGATTGATACGTCTCCAATGTATTTATAATTTTTTTATTGTTCCATGATATTATATTATCTATCTTGGATGTTTTATATGCATTTATATGCTATTTTATATCATTTTTGGGACTAACCTATTAACCTAGTGCCTAGTGCCAGTTGATGTCTTTTCCTTGTTTTTGACTTCTACAGAAAACCGACCGGAAGTATAACCCGGCCGGACTTGGCGTTTCATTGGTAACCCGCCAGAGGATTGGCGACTTACGTGTCTGGCGGTTCACTGGTATGAAGATTCATGAGCCTAAAGACTCATTGGTGACCCGGCGCGTGTTCCAGATGGATGACAAGGCCCAAGGCCCAGTAGGCCGGTTTATGGTAGTGATGGGCCGGTTTACGAGGAAAGGCGTGAGGAACATTTATCTTACAAGGAGTTAAGACTTGGACTTGTATGCGATTTGTATTAGAAGATAGACTAGTCCAAATCCTAATAGGACTCCACATGTAACCCGCCCCTTCAACATATATAAGGAGGGGCAGGGCTCCCCAAAGAGGGACAAGCAAACAACAATCTCTAGGGCTAGACACAATTAGAGGAGAGCCGGTTTACGGCGACTCCCTCGTGATGATAATGAGATCTAGCCTCAAACAGCATGTAGGGTTGTTACCGGATGATGTTCCCCGGGGCCCGAAGCTGTCTAAATCCTCGTCTTGTGTTGCGTTTCTCGATTTCGCTCAACCCCTCTCAAGCTACCACATAGATGCGTTGGCCTCACGACTAAGTCCTTCCGCTAGGACATCTGACGTGACAATTCCACGACAGTTGACGCCCACCATGGGGCCTGCGCATGGTGGTGTTGAGTTCTTGGAGGGAGCTTTCAAAGGATCAAAAAATTCACGATCAGCCGGATCAGGAAAAACTGGTTCGAAAGTACATGGACCAAGAGTTCATCAATCGAGATTGAAAGGTCAAAGAAATAATTTTGATGGCAGCCACGGCGATATGAACAAGTTTTGAGTTCGAAGAGATCTAGGGTTCAAGTGTTCTTCTGCCTATTGATACGACCCGATTTGTTGAATCTAAGAAAAAGATCAGTTTCCTCTGCTATTATTGCATGTCGCCGTAAACCGACAAGTATCAACGCACGCGCAAGTGGGCAAGAGTCAAATCCCAGGGCGTTCTCATAAGGGCAGCGATCTGCATCGGCGCACCGGCCCAACTGTTGGGCCGGTCGAGCCTGAGCCGTCTGATGCGGTTAGCGCGAACCATTAGATCTGCGCGCGAGTGTGTACCGAGCCAACCGTTGCAGCAAAAAAAATACGTTTTGTTGCAACCGTTGTACAAAACAGCCACAACAAGAAAAACAGGGGAGCTGGATCCCCCGCGTCTGCCCGTCCCCGATCCGCGGCGGCGGTGGCCGGATCCGCCTGTTTTAAGTTCCCCACGGCCGAATCACGTCGAGGAGGGGCTTCCCCATCTATCAAGCGGCCTTGGAATTGCTTCAATCATGTCTTACATCCGTAATGACCTCCTTGCCTCCATGGATTTGGGCTCGAGCTCCGCTGCCGTTCATGGCCGAAGTCCCCTGAGGCGGCAAGGCCCTGGTGGTAGTGGACCGGTGCTGCAACGGTACTACAACCCTGGTGTGGTCTTCCAAGATGCAGC
Source organism: Triticum dicoccoides (assembly GCF_002162155.2). NCBI lineage: Eukaryota > Viridiplantae > Streptophyta > Magnoliopsida > Poales > Poaceae > Triticum > Triticum dicoccoides. The sequence goes on along the minus strand of NC_041392.1, from coordinate 248,783,230 downwards.
ACGGCATGGCTGGGATGAAATTGATCTGGTATGATTTCCAATTGCAACCCTAGATCCTTTTGTTCACAAAAAAATGTTGCAACCTTTGATTTCAATTGATGAGCATGAGATTAAAAAGAGATGTTCTCAACATACTTGTGTTTGATTTTTGTGTAATGTTTCTGATATGTTGTCAATTAATGCTAGCATCTTCCTACTATCTGCTAGTAAAATGTTACAAGTATGTGTTGCACTTGCTACGTGCTACTTGCTGGATGTTACATGCTACATCCTAAAATGTTGCATGCAGGAGTTGTTTTGGAATTGTGATTGACATGCTGCATCCACTTTTTTGTTCACGTTTTTGCATGTTTTTTCATGCAGCAAAAAAGAACTGACTTGGGTGCTGATTTTGTTGCAGAATGTTGCTGTGGAGCCATCGATTTTTCTTGATGATGATATGCAAAATGTTGCGCACGTAGAAGAAGATGATGGCATTAATCTGAATGATACTCCGGGACATGATAGTGACGATTCCTTGCGGCTGAACATAGATGGTGCAGCTCCAAACCATTGCAATGCCCGTGTGACCGGTGACAATGCCAATGGAAATGCTGCAACACTTGTTGATGAACCAGACGAAGATATATCATCACAGCCAGTTGTCCCTTTTGTTGGAATGATTTTTGACAATGTTGAAGAAGCTCAGCGTGTTTACAATGAATATGCTTCGAAGATGGGCTTTGGAACTCGCATTGTGACGTCAAAGCATAGTAGGAAAAATAGCTTGGAACAGAAGCGCATCCTAATCTATAGAGTTTTTGAGTGCATACACTCACGGAAAGATCCTTCGAAGAATGTTGGTGGAAACATTTCTGACGGGGCTGCAACAAATCAAAGTGATGATGTTGATATGAGCTATGCTAGTAATAAAAAATCTCCAAGCAAACAAGCTGGCATCTATATGGATGTGAGCGACAAGAGGCGAAGAAACCGGTTGGAGCAATATGATTGCAAGGCTCATATGGGTGTTAGCCTCAAAGACGGTAGCTAGGTTGTGACAGTTTTTGAGGCCAATCACACACACCAGCTGATGTTGCAAAGGGGGCGTCGGAGATTTTGCCGCTCTCACAGAAAGATCCCCGATGCTGACATGCAATACATCACTTCGCTGCACTATCGCAACATATCAACGACTAATATGACGGGCTTGCTTTGAGATGCACGATGTTGCGATCCTAGGAGTTTGCCGTATGTGCAGACTGATGTGACAAATGCAAGAGCAAAGCTGCGAAGGGGTCTGTCAGAGCGTGATTTGGAGCTGACAATCGAGTACTTTGAGAGAAGACAAGTGGAGAATCCCAACTTCTTTTTCTCGAAGCTAGAAGAAGATGGAGCTGTTAGGGCACTTTTCTGGGTTGATGGGAGAACAAGGGCCTTGTATCCAAAGTACAAAGATTGTGTGTTTTTGGACACCACATTCTGCACCAATCGCTACAACTTGCCCTTTGTTCCGATTGTTGGCATTAACAACCACACACATACTGTTTGCTTGGGGTGCGCTTTGTTGCCTGATGAGACCATCGAAACTTTCAAGTGGGTCTTCCAGCAATGGATGTTGGCAATGAATAACGAGCATCCGTTGAACATTATGACTGGTCAAGACCAGGCAATGGCTAAAGCCATCTCAATGGTATTTCCACATTCAACACACAGATGTTGCAAGTGGCACGTCTTCCGGGTTGCAAGGACGAAAGTAGGGAAGATGTTGGGCAAGGATGAGTCTTTTGCTGAAGCATTCTATGGTTGCATCAATGATTCCGATACCGTCGAGGAGTTTGAAGAACGGTGGAAGCAGATGGTCGAGTCATTTGGTGTGGCTGATAAGAAACACCTCAAGAACATGTGGGACAGCAGGGAGATGTGGGCTCTTGTGTACTTTAGGAATAAGTTCTTCCCATTCACAGGAACAACCGGGCGGTTCGAGGGCTTGAATTCCTACTTCAAGACTTTAAATCATCATGGAGACTCGGTTTGGACATTTGTCCAGCAGTTTGAGCTTTGCCAGGAGCTAATGCTTGATCGTGAAGACAATGCTGGATTCATCAATGAAGCGACGAGGCCTCCGCTCTAGGGCAAGTAAGTCCAAAGTCATGTAGCATTTTTTTAGTTTTCCAGCATAGTGTGGTTGCAACATTTCTTTGAAACATATGTAGCAATTCTTATTGATGTTGGAAGATTTTTTTGTTTGCAGCTACAACATTGAAAAGCAAGCTGCAGATTTCTATACTAGAGAGGTATTTTCCAAGTTTCAAAAACTATTGGCTAAATCAACAGGCTATGGTCTGCAATATCAGTTGCAAGGGGATGTCATCTGGTTTCGCCTTGTTGCAAATTATGGCGTCAACCCAAAAGTGTACACGGTGCATGTTGCTCCTAAAGATCAGGCATACATGTGCACCTGCAACATGTTTGAGATGTGTGGGCTGATCTGCCCACATATCATCTGTGTCATGGTGCACCTGAATGTGCAAACGATACATGCGACTTACATGCTTCCAAGATGGTCTAAGAGAGCAACCGACCTTGCGCCTGAACCAGGCGATGGGCATAGAGCTATGCATTTTGGCGTCCCCACGACAAACACCCTAAAGTTTAACTCTCTATGCCGGAAGTTTGGGAAACTCGCTTCTGATGCTTGCTTCAATGATGAAGCTTATAGTTTTGTCTCTGGGCTAATTGATCAGGGCAGTGTTGGGGTTGCTGCAATAAAAGCTAGAGCAACTAATGGGTTTGCAGGAGACGAAGAAGGCCAAGGTCATGTAGGAAATGAACAAGTCTCAGGGGGTCCAAGTACAGGTCAGCGGGATCCACCCCCCGTAGGACTGCGGAACCCACCAAAGTCAGCAAAGAAGGGGAGGCCAAAGGAGAAAGAGAAGCACAGGAAACTACTAATTGAGATTCGAGAAGATGAAATGAAGAAGAAAGCAAAGAAGGACGCGGCGAAAACGAAGAAAGCTCCAAAGCCAAGGGAAAAGAAGACTCCATGCAAATATTGTGAAGATGAAGATCACAACGTGAAGGATTGCCAACTCCTTGCAGCTTTTCTTGCTGCGAGTGCGAGCGCAAAAGCTCTGGGTGTCGAAACAATCCTTACACTTTAGGATATTTTCGTGAGGGAAAAAATGATGAATTGCCTTGTAACACCCCATGACTTATGATAATAAGTTGTGTTGACTAGCTGTGAATGTTTGTTTTGTGGGATTGCAACATATTACTACATGCATGGTTTGAAAAAAGCAGAATGTTGCTTTTTACAAGAGTTGTTTAAAAAAATTCTTATTGTTATATGTTTGTGAGAGCTTACTTTTTGTAGTATGATGGTGCCAAAATTTGTAGAATTTTTTTTAAAAAGCAGAATGTGGGTTTTTTCTTTTCTTTTTTTTAAATAGTACTCAATGGTTGTTGTAACCACACCTTGATCATGGTTGAAGCTTTTAGGAAACAACATGTTTTAAGCTTTTGAAAAGCAACATGTTTTAAGCTTTTGAAAAGCATGGTTGAAGCTTTTAAAAAACATGGTTGAATCTTTTTGAAAATATGGTTGAAGCTTTTAGGAAACATGTTTGAAGCTTTAAGAAAACATGTTTAGAAGATTTCTGAAAAGCATGGTTGCAGCTTTTTAAAAACATGGTTGAAGCTTCTGTAAACAAGGTTGCAACTTTTAGGAAACATGGTTGAAGCTTTTGAAAACTTGGTTGTAACTTTTTCAAAGTATGGTTAAAACTTTTTCAAAATATGGTTGCAGCTTTTAGGAAACATGGTTGAAGCAAAATAACAAGTTTGAAAAGGAAAAAGACTTGAATGATTTAAAGTGTTGATTTAGCTGTACAACAAAAGTTGGGAAAGCAAGCATATTTACATTATGCTTCCAGCAAAAATATTGTAGGGATGTAGCTAATTTGCAGGTAAAAAAGTATATTTTGGCTCTGCAACAAATCTAACAGAAGGTTGTAGCTATTTCCTGTGAGCTTCCAGCAATTTAAGTGTGTGACAAAAAAATAGCATTCACATATTATTTTTCAGAAAAATATGTTTTGAGGGGGAAAATGCACAGAGATTCCCTTGAAACTTCAATGGATGAAGTTTGAAATATTTTCATATTTCAGAACCAGTGAAACAAAAAACAATTGTCAACGCATGATCATGTTGGCAAACAGAAGAACGCATCCATTAAAAACATATGTGCATCATCCAGATATCAAGTTATCATCGGTTTACATACCAAAAGGACACATGTTTACTGGAGGTATCAACAGTTTACATACGAACGCGCACTACTCTAATCCTATCAGAACGCTACCACCTCGGACATGATCTAGACCTAACGAAGAAACAAGCTTGTTCGTCTTGAACCTTCCAGAAAATCAAGCCGCCAACTCATCGTTGAACGCCCGCTCCTTTGGGGTGTTGTTCATTGGGTGGCTGAAAAGGTTGTATGCCACATCGATGCGGTATCGCGCCATGTCTTCCTGTAAAAAAATGAATACAAAAAGTAAGCAAGTATGATACTGGTTATTCTTGAGTTGCATGAGTGATGAATGCAAAAAGTTCACATCCATCCACCGCAAAAAAATTGATATGGATGTAGCAAAATTATGATATGGATGAAGCAAAAGCAGAATGTAGTTGTAGCACACTAGACATATGGATGTAGCTAAAAAAGCCTAGTAGGTACAAACTTGAACCACATATGAAGCAACAACAAAACATGGTATTCTTCTGTTGCATGAGTATTGAAAACAAAGAAAGTAGATTGTAACAAAATGACAAGACAAAAAATTAAAAATGTGTACCTGCTTGAACTCTCTCATTGACTTCCCATCATAGTTCTCCACATACTTGAGCCCAAAAAAACCACAATCACATATGTGAGATAAAAAAAGTTCTCCATCATACTTCCCATGCGTAGTTGAAAAAACAAAATGTTGAAATGGAACACATGATTGAAGCAAAATTCAAAAAGAAAACTCACAGGGTATCTTGCTTTGGGTAATCCTCTAGGTCAACACGGGCGAAGGATCCAACATTGACATTGAATTCGCTGCACTCTTGTGCGAGGGTTGCAAAGTTTGTGATCTAGCACCGAAAACACACACAAAAGTTTCAAAAATAAAATGAGGTGTGTAAAGATGACAACAGGGCATTTATGTAGATGAATCTGAAGGCTAAACAGAAAAAATTAGAGAGCATGAGCATACCAGGTTATTGGCTTGCTTCTTCAAAGGAGATTGTTTTCCTTTTGAATGGATTGAGTCAAATACATTCCACTGCTTGTGAAGCAAGTTTGCGCAAACAACTATCCAATGGCGATCATGAACAATTGTGAAAAAGAGCTGCAAAAAAACAAAAGAAAGGCGAAAAGGTACTCAGAACATGTAAAAAATGTTACAGCCGCGTCACATCATTGGATCATATTTGGAAGTTATTTGTGGTGTGGAACAAAAGAAAGCTTCGTGAAACTTACGAGGTCAAACTTTTGAACCTTGAACACTTTCATAGCCCTTTCAAGCTTAGCCATGAGTTTTGCTAGTTGGAAAGTTGATGGGTCTTGTTTTAGTAGGATCAACTTGAAAGATACAACAAAATGGTTAGTGTGTGTTGCAACGAAAATGTGAAAAGAAAGAAAAGAATGAAGCATTGCTTGTTTTTACAAAAACTTACCCCCGCATGGACTGAGAAAATGTATTTCTTCAGCTCCGGTTCTTTTGCTGCACGGGATGCAATGTTGTTCATCTCGATACATAGTGACATGACCTCATCATTCATATCCCCACGAGGCTTGAAGCATACAAGGAATTTCTTGTATCCAATGTAAAATCCACCTAGCTTGATGAAAGGTGTCCTGTTACCATAGATGCAACCAAAATGAATCATTTGTTTCGAGCAGAAAAAAATAAAAAAATAGAAAGCAAAAATAGATAAGGCTTAGGTAGCTCACACTTGTTCATTGGGTTGTGATTTCCTCAATGGTTTCCCATGTTTTACAAACCTCTCATACATTTCTGCAGCCTTGTCGACCTTTTGCTTCTTTGCCTTGGTATTTTTTATGGCTGGAACTTTGGCCATCCTCTTCTTCCTAGTGTTCTTGTCATGTGTGCTAGGGCCACTGCTTGCATCAGCAAAATGCTCTTCTGTAGCGACCATCTTAAGAGCTGTAGCAAAAAAATACAAATGGATGAGTTTGCAAGAGATTGTACAAAAAGAATTTGCTGGAATCACACAAATGTGAAAAAATGATATGGAGAAAAACGAAAAGAAATGATGCAAGATGAAGGAAGCATACTTGGGCTGTCATCATCGTCTGAAACAGGAAACACGGGGATGTTTGCATAGATGGGGCTAACTATGCTCTTCTTAATTATAGGCTCATCCGTGGAATGCATCATCTCATAGTCTTCGGAGCCCTTTGGGAACAACTCACAGGATGGCTCGTCGTCCCAAATTCCGGTTATCGCACTCCTGGGTGCATCATAGAAGAGTGGGGGTCTGTGAGGTGAGGCGTTGCCTTCCATCTCAAAACTCACTCTTTGTTGCTCACAAGTTTCCGCAGCCTCTGTTGCAACTTCTAGGTTCAATCCGGTGACTTCATCCTTGTTGATGCTAGGTGTTTTACCTTGAGCTTGAGCTTGAGCACCAATGTCGGCATTTGCAGCTTTAGCATCATTCTCTTTTCCGCGACATTCGTCCATGATAGGTGCTTCAAAGGAAAAGTTGGGTTCATTGGTAGCTGTGATGGCGTCTCCAACATCACGAAGGAGAGCAGCCATCCAGTTGCACTGCAATTCCTTTAAACACTGTCCAAACTTGCCTACTACACCATCCACCTCTGCTGCAAAAATACCCTTGTGCTTGTCGTAGAGCATTTGAAACTGAGTTGGTACCTACAAGAAGGCAAGTGGCCAACATTTTTAGTGACAAGTATATCCAGATTTTGAGAAGTATGGATGTAAAAAACACAAATGTGGGTGTAGCACATTAGAGGTATGGATGAAGCGAGAAACAAGTAGGTGTGCTGATGTGTCACTATGTATCAAATAAACAGTGTGATTGTAGCAATTTACTGTCATGGATGAAGCATAAAAAACAAATGGTCTATACCTCTAGGTAGCAAATTATTGATATGGATGTAGCAAAATTATGATATATTTGAAGCAAAAACAGAATGTAGTTGTAGCATACTAGACATATGGATGCAGAAAAAAAGCCTAGTAGGTATGAACTTAAACCACATATGAAGCAAAAACAGAACATGGTTGTAGCACATCAGAATGAGGGATGCAGCAAACAAAATATACACTTGCAACTGGGTATAGTAAATAATGCAAAGCCAAAGGCAAACAGGAAATGAATACAAAGAAAAAGATAGTGTAGATGGGGGAAAAGTACCCTTAGATCTTGCATGCTAGGGAATGATTGCTGCAGCCAATCGTTGGGCGAGGATGATAGGTGTGGTTCAGCTTCAACATTTTGTTGAGCCTCGTTTGATTGAGAGTCCTTTGCTTGAATTTCAGCACCTTGAATTTGGCTTCCTTGGCCACTGGTTCCTTGGCCACTAGGTGCTTCAACACCAACTCCCTGCCCACTGGCTACTTCAGCACCAACTTCCTGTCCCGCGAGTTGTGCTGCATAGGGGGTGTTGCACAAACTCCGTATCTAGGAAAACAAAACATGAGTGGCGGAAATAAGAAGGCTGCCATAACCTAAATGGAAAAGCAAAGATTGCTACATGTAAATTCAGTGAGCAAAAAATAGGGGGGTCTTAATACTCCATTGGCAAAGGAAAATACATAGGCGGGATGTAGCAAAAATACTTGGGTGTGTTTCCCGTAGAAAGGTTGGACAAGAGTGAGCTTGTTCTTGTCAACTTTATCCAACCAATCAAAATCCTTTTGACAAAGAAAACGTATCCTCGGCACAGAATAATCAATGGCATGCTCATTTGGGAGGCCGGCCGGAATATCAATATGATCCATGTATATGATCTGCATAGAATGGAAAAGGACATTAGCCAACCAAAACATAAATGCGAGCTATAGAAATGTATATAAGGTTTCATGCAGCAAAGAAAAAAATGCATGTGTTTCATAATGTTGCGTTGCATACCGCTAACATGGGAAGGCATGAAGCGATCTGAAACTCCGCTGCTTTTTCTGTATTTGCTTGCATCCTCTTCTTCTCTTGAAAGACTCCACCCTCCTCCATCACTCGTGCCAACAAGTGCTCATCCCAAGTGAATTCATGCACCAAAGACATATCTTCCAAGGAAGCTAGATACTCAAGATTCACCATATTGCCAGTGCCTGGGCACAAAACTGTTGCCAACGCAAGGAGTGTCCAAGTCCTATTTATCATAACCACGTCCTCATCGATGCAACTAGTGAGCAACTTGACAACATGGGCTATTGGAGCCTTGTTCCCCTCCTTGTAGATGATGCGAAGATCATGTTCATCACTCTTCTTAAGAAGCTTCACGGGTCTATCACCGGATGGCACGTTGAAAATCCTTTTCACCATGAGCTTGCTGAAGGTGATGGACTTGTTCTTGTGTTTGAACTCAGAGAGTATGTGATTCGTGTTCATCACAACAAACTCAATGAGCTCATGGGGCACCTTGAAAGACCGGTTGTCCAACAAGTCTTCAAACGGTCCCTCCCTTATGATTCTCTGTTTTTCTGGTGTTACTTGCTTCCCAATCTCAGCCAGCCTTTTGGAGTTAAACCTTGACTTAAAGCACATAGATTGCCTTTCTTCTTGATCTTCTTCTTAACCTTATTACTCCCTTCATTCTCACCAGCGGTGCCTGCGACATCTACAAAAGGAAAAAAACAAGTCAATAAAACCCTAAAACTGCATCATCAGTAGCTAGGAAAAAACATACAAGAACACCTAAAAAATTTGTAAAACCTATGAAACATACAAGCACACATAAAAAATGTACAGAATAAAACATTGCACTCTAAAATTAGCATTTATACAAGTACGTCTGCTATAGAATAAAACCTAGGAGATTTTGCAGCACCAAGAAACCTATTTACAAATTTACATGGTAAACAAGGATGCCTCTATGCGGTGTGTGATTCCTTCAGGATCTCAAACAAGTTAATTTTTAGCGTCATTCTATTCAGCGCTGGAGCTTGAGATACATAAGTAAGAGTTCACACGTTTCGTGTAACTCTGCTGCTGCGAACACGCGTTCGGCGCAAGGCCGGTCATAACTCCGTCACTCCGTGTAAGCTACTGGTAAATCCGCCGCATAAGATTCATGTTCAGAGATGAATTCATTTCTGTTCGTTCTAGTTTCAGCAATCAAATCTGAAATGATCCTCGATTCAGAAGCAGGGGTATTGGGCTGCGGAGTTCAAACTTGGTTCATCATACGCAAAAAAAAGGTTCGGAATACATATTGATCTAGTACATTTGCTGGTAAACTCTAGTACTCCTACATGCTTGCAGATGATGATCTTAGACAAAGTGCACGTACATTTGCAAAAGTACAAAGTTGGTTTCGGCAGTATATACAACACAAAAACACAAACACAGCAGTGTGCATGCATCTTCACATGCTGATCTGAAGTTTACTCTGTTCTACTGTATCATCTAAAACAAAATGTTCCTCACAAATTCCCCTCGGAAGTGTCCAGTGACCATTCAAACGTAGCAATACCATTTCCCTGTATCCAATAGTTCGTGGATGAACAAAATCCCAAATCCTCCCAAATCCTAATCCCAATCCCATCCCAAATCCCTAGTGAACACAAGATTCAAATCCACCACCCCGCCCCCTCCATCTGCCCGCGGGAACACCACCCGCCCCTCCCTCTGCCCACAGGAACACCACCCCGCCCCCTCCCTCGACCCGCGGGAACAC